>NC_063445.1:13697644-14297644 GCF_020379485.1 Brassica napus | reverse complement strand
TTAGAGCAAGAGCATCAGTGAACCTCCCTTGGGGTTCATCTTTTAAATTTTTATTATTAAATTTTTTTTCTTTTTCTTTCTGATTTAAATAAAAAAAAAAAAACTAGACCAATCGCGGGTCGCCACGACACGTGGGGCCCGCGCTACAGTGTTGAACTTTAGGAGAGAGGTTCAGCCGAGAGAGGTTCAGCCGAGAGAGCTTTAGGAGAGAGAGGTTCATGTGATTGAGTTATTATTATTTTTTTTTCTTGATTTCTGTGTGAACTCCCCCCCCATAAACCCTCAATGCGGGTGCTCTTAGGTTTAGCATGAACTATCAGTAGGAAATAAATGAGTCTAAACTATTAAAGATTTATAGTTAATATATATATTTCGGATATCCGTTTGCATATCGAATACTACCCAATGGAATTCGGATATCCAATCTCCTCTAACTAAATATCCGTTTGAATATTTTTATAGATCGGATCAGGTTGGAATTCGAATTTTTCGGATCAGTTTTGGGTTCGGTTTCGGATATCGGATAAAATTTCCAGGTTTATATTTCAGTTTTAAAAAACAGTATTATTAAGAGAAATTTTAAATTACTGATAATTAATACATATATATATATATATATATATAATACTTTTTTACAAATATGATTGTGTGTTATTAGGGGGTGGCCACTTCGGTTTTTTTCTCGATTCAGTTCGGGTTTGGTTCGGTGTGGTTAGTTCGGTTTTAGTATTTTTCCAACTGAAGTTAACCATAGTTAGTTTGGTTCGGTTTATATTCGGTTTAGTTTGTATTTGGTTCGGTTTGTATTCGGTTTGGTTTGGTTTGATTTGTTTTTGGATCGGTTTAATTAGATTCTTCTTAGTTTAATTATTCTAAGAGAAATTATGTTTTAAAACATAAATTATTAAACATAAACTATGTGAACTAAATTCTATATAAAACTGAAGCAAAAACCTTTAAGAAGTCACAAAAAGTATATAAGAATTAAAACAAATGAAAGTTAACTAAAGTAAAAAAAACAACATCATTAGTAATGTCTCTTATAGCATTAAAATTAAAAAGCCTGCAATGAATTATCTTCCATGTGATATCATCAAAAACACTGCAATAAATCAATAACTAGTATATGTTATACACAAATACAAGTATGTATTTATATCTTTGCTACTCTAAACACATGATTCCTTTATCATAGACCTAGTATATTCTTTTCACTTACTAGAATTGCAAACAGAACATTTCAAACTAGAATTACATATTAGGTTAGAAGAATATATGTTAATGAATGAAAAATGAAAAATATGTGGTTTACTATTAGAATTTTAGTATATTTGTATTACTAATATTTTTAATTTAAATAATTACAAAAACACATCGGTTTCTTGATTCGGTTTGGTTTAAAACCGAACCGAACTAAACCATCCGGGTTGGGAAAATCTTCAACCGAATGGTTTGAAATAGACTTTGGTTCGATTTGAATCGGTTTCATTTCGGTTGGTTCGGTTTGACTCGGTTCGGTTCGGTTTTTTTTTTCCACCCCTACGTGTTATAATACGGTTAGCACCTTACATATATTTGACATTTCAAAAAAAAATATTTTTATTTATAAATTTTAAATTGAAATCTAAATTTCTCCTGAAACTTCTTCTAGTTAGTAGCGATGAATTAGAATGAGAGAATCTAGGTGTAATAATAATTATTTTCTATTAAAATTTAAATAACTGAATTAGAATAAAAATTTACACATGGCATATGTCTGAATTCTGCCAAAAACTTAGTTCACTGAAAAAAGCTAATATAAATTTTATACGCACATTTTAAATATGAATCATATGTACAAAACATAAAACAGATAAACTATTTATAAAATTAATTTTTTATTTGATAAAATCTGATCAACTAAACAAATACTCTTAATAAAAGCATGGATCAAAATATATTATACATAAAGAAGGATTACAAACATTTCGTGAATTGTTTTTGAAGTGTATAGTCAGGAGCTACTTTGAAGCTTATAGGAGTACCTTTTATCTTTTGGTGTGGATATATTATATTACTTATTAAAATATATTGGTTAATTCATTCAAGATTGATATGAACGGCATCATGTCAATAGGAGCTAGGGTATGAAGTCGCGCCTGTGTCTGTTTGAGGCTCGACCACACAACAAAGCATTTTTAGGCAAAGGATATTCATCTCTGGTAGAGTTAGCCGGAGAGTGAACTCGGAAGTAGAATTGTTGACCTAAGTATTGTCTTGCCCAAAACTCACTTCTGAAATTCCACATCCCCACATTATCTAAAGCCACATATATAGCTGTCCAAGATTTTGGATAGACCTATAATAATATACACATTTCCAACATTAATTAAGAACCAAGTGAATAATTCCAGTCTTGTGGTACTATTTAGGAATACCAAAAGGGTCTGCTGCTTAGATCCTCTAATGTGAATTTCAGCTGGGAGGGTACATGCCCCACGGGGAATTGTATGAGTTTGCATAAAATCTATTGACAACAAATTCCAAAAATGTATAGATATATGGAGAGAGTTCACGTCACCTGAGTAGTGGAGCGAGAAATAGCATCCCTGAGGTTATACCCTCCTCTGCTCGCCTGTGACCATGTAGACCATCGATTACCAATCCTGTTGAGAAGTCACATACGTCAATGACCTTCAAGGCTTAATATGATTACCATACTGTATGATTAAGTTATTGTTCTCACCCGACAACCCAGAAGTTGTATCCATCGAGATGGTAAGTCTGGACGAACTTCTCGCGGTTTTGAAAGACGATCTCAAGAAAATCCTTGTGGTTTACTCCCATCACTGCTGTTTCTAGTCTGATCCCTGCTCTTCCAGGCTTATCTGGGATGCTTCCTACTTTGAAAACACCTTTGATCTTAAAGTAATCTGCTAGCTTCAGTGGAGTATCAGCAGGAACGAATGATACGCCATTTATGGCATATCGTTGCTTCCTGTTCACAACGCCTGCTGAGCTTTCAAGTATTAATGTCCTGGAAATCTTGATTCGACCATAATGGTATGAGCCCTGAGCATCTTGCCTTTGCCTGGAGGCAGTCAGGTTAGTCTTAATGGACCGAGCCTGTTTAATCGAAAAGTCTATGTCATTGTCAGGTTGTCTATTAGGGACAAATTTAGAGCTTTTGGAGTTGGAGTAGTGAAGAATAATTATATTCGTAGATCGTGTGTCAGTGAATCTCGTCCCCACGACAATCGAATAGTTTTGGGGAGGCTGGTCCATGGTGACCAGGACAGAGTAAGATTGACCAACGTGAATGTCGAGTGAAGTGAACTTGGTTTGGATTGTGTAGGTTCCCTCGACCTCAACGAGCTTCAACATATGACCTAATATTTCGAAGTTTAGGGACAGTTGAAGCCCCACATTTGATATTCTGAATCTGTACGTTTTACCTGTTAAAAGTGATGAGATCGCGAAAATGCTCTTCTTTGTAACAAACATATTAGAGTTTGGAGTTTTAAAGATTAACCTTTGTCGACAGTTAAAGAAGTAGAGGCGGTGTCTCCATTGCCATTGGTCAAAACACTAGAAGGCCTAGGTATCATGCGTCCTCCATCCAAACGTGCCTTTAAATCCTACGTGTGGGATTAGTAATACTTTTAAAAAACAAACATTATTTAATAAAAAGGTCTAGAAATCCAATGTGAATCCAAAAATAAAATTAAAAATCGCCATGTAAACCCACAATAATCTTGAGGCAGCCGTTGTGCTAAGCAAACATGATAAGTTAATAATTAAGATATAAACCTTGTGGTCTTTCCCAGTATACCAATCCCCGATGAGGAGGGTGAAGTCTCCGGCTGGTTGCGGGAAAGGGACGGGAATGCCAGGGCGACTGAGGATACGGATGGCACCAAAACCACCGGCGGCTTTTTGAACGGCCAGCGAAGGGAAGTAGAAGAAACTTCCGATCTGGTCTCCGAGATGGAAGGCATAAGTGTAATTCTTTCCAGGTGGGATTGGACAAGTCGTCCCATACACTCCATCTTGGTAAGAGTTTCTCTTTAGATGCAAGCCGTTCCTCCATTTATGAAAACATTTTTGGTGTTTATTATATTTATGATATATTTTTTTTGATACTTTAATTAGGATGAAACATTGACGTCTAATATTACCCAACAAAAATAAAAAGACTGGGAAGAAACGACAACATATGCAAATGGCCTTCTTCTAACATAACTTATAAGTTCTATACATGCATATATATATATATATATATATATATATACATATATATATATAATAAAATTGCATTGCTTTTTAAATGAATGTAGAAATATTTCATATGAATCGGGTTCAAATTATGTTTACGAAAAGGTGAAACTAAAGATGTAAAGAAATAGATACCAAGACAAAAGAAAAGGCTCGTCTAGATCATTGTGAACATTGATGATCAAATTATCATTGGTGACTACGTAAAGCTCCGGTCCGGGAAATTTTCCGTTTATTAGAATTACCTGCATGTCGATATGCATGTGTATTTTAAATAAATAAATTTTACATTCATTCAAAAATAAATAAATAAATACACACACATATATACTACGAACACAGAAGTAGCCATATTGTTGAAAATGTACCCGTGTTGGAGGAACGTACTTATTCACAGAGACATTGCCGTAAGTGACCCTCAAGTCGAAGAAGCGGTTGGAATCTTCGGCTTGAACAAAAGAAATGATGGTCATCATCATCATCATAAAAAAACCGCCGTCAGGCCACCACGCCATAGTCGATCTCGTAGCTGCCTTAGATCCTGATGAAACTTTGGTAGCGAGAAAGGACAAGAAACAAACGTTGGAAGAAATAGCTTGAAGTTTGTAACAACCCAACTAAAGGATTCGGTGACGTATTGAAAGTCTGAAATCTTTCCAATAAGCTAATTCCGTAATTCATTCAACTAGCTTATTCTCATGCTTTTTTTTTTTATCATCTAGAAATTTCATCAAACCTTATTCTCATGCTATGAATAGTTTATTTTTTTGTAAACTAAAGACAAAGAAAATACAAATAGGATTTAATCAAAAGCCATTTAAACTATCCATGTCAGATTAAGTATTCAAAGTTAATGAGAAGAGCCAGCTCAGCTTAGTTGCCATGTAATCTTATTCTTTTTTTCTTTGGAACTTACTTTCACTACTCATCAACTTGTTTCAACAAAATAGGTAGAGGGAGTTATCCATCTTCTTTGATAAAAACCATAAACTACAACAACATAAGATACAAAGGATACTTCTTCAAAAGAAGTTGACATCAAATTCGAGAAAGAGCTTGAATGCGTCAATATAGTCTTCACGACGGAGTTGGACAACAGAAAGATAGTCACAAAATGTGACGTTGAAAACCAGGTTTCACTAACGAGAAAAACATAAATATTCTCGATTTCGATTTCCTCTTCCGGCCCCACAGAGACCTTTACACAAGAAGACAAAAAGGCAATGGAGCTAAAGTCAAAGCTCGGCAACGAGTCCGAGGAAACATCTCCTTTCATTGAAAAAGGTGTGGTGGTGAAATCCACTCATCGGTAGAGAATGATGATAAACAGGTAGACAAAGAGAGAGACCCAGTGAACCCACCGAGAAATTAGTTGAGCATGTATGCACCCAAGGATAAATTAGAGAGACCAACTCATTTACTGCATTCCATCTTATATGGTCTAGCTTTATTCGAAATTGAAATTCTATTGTGCAATATTAGAGTTTTTGTTGATTTGACCTTAAGTGCTACAGTAAACTTTTTATTTGAGAGCGTATCCTGAAGAATAATTTGAGCATATATATATATATATATAAACATAGTTTTGGTCTATATATTAAATTTTAGATATATGCTTATTTGAAAACTTAATATAACTAATATTTTAGATATATAATATAATTTAGGTAACATGGCCTTTTTTTAAATATTATTTTATTATAATAGAAAGTTACATGCTATGACCGTAGTCATATACTCTTTCTGATTTTGCAAACCATTTAGAAACATGATTGGGAATTGTTACCTTAGGGGTAGCCCTGGGACGGATCCGGATATCCGGGAAATTTAGGGTATCCGGATCCGGATCCGTCGGATCCGTGGATTTAATATCCGGATCCGGATTCTTGGTTTCCGGATATCCGGGTTATCCGTCTCGATATTCTATTATCCGCGGATATCCGGATCCGTCAAAATAATTAAAAATAAATTTTTTAACAAAAAATACTAATTTTTTTAATATAATACATAAATTAAATATTTATAAATATATTTATATATGTTTATAATATTGTAAAATCTAAAATATAATATTATAAGATTAATTCATGTATAAATATTAATATATCAAATATAAATATTAATAAAATTTTAAAATTTAATGTATTTTAAAAACACGGATCCGGATCCGGATATCCGGACCTAAAAATTATGATATCCAGATCCGGATTCGGTTTGCACGGATCCAAAATTTTACTATCCGGATTCGGATCCGGGCACCCCGAATATCTTATTTTCGGAACGGATCCGGAGCGGATCTCGGATCGAATCCGGATCTCGGATAATAAGTCTCAGGCCTACTTAGGGGTACCATTTTCCATGTACTCCGGCATAGTTACTCAAGGTTCCTGGACTTCGGGTTCAGTCGAGCAGTCCAAGGAAAGCGTTTCTTATCAGTTGGATATGTTGCAGTAGTTGGTGGAATAGCGTGCGCACGTGGTCTTCTTTTTGTATATATATTTTGCAGCTATGTGACTCTTCCGTGCAGTTTTTTATTTTGTTTTTTTTTTTTTTTTTAACCAGGTGTTGACCTTGCGGCCCACCACCTAGGCCCGGCGCCAGCCTTTGTCTGTACCTTCTTACGGGCCCTGGACACGCCTCCCCCTCCCCGCGAGTCGAACCGGTCACCTCCCCTCCCCAAGGAGGATACCACTGGACTACGAGGTCCTGGGTGTTTTTTATTTTGTTTCTATCTAGTTTTAGTTTTTTCAGATATATATATATAGAAACATTAACCATTTGGGTATTTAATTTGATGTCCAGATTGAATTTCCATATTTCTAATGATGAAAATGATGATATACATAGTTGAGCATTTATGTCTTCTCTTTCGTTGACATATAAATGAAATTCCCTCAAGCGTCAGTCATTGGTGATATGTGTAACTTAAGCGGACAGTTTGAAACATAATTCCTTACAAACCCGAAAACTATTAAGATATCAGAAATATGATAGTCCACCAAAACTGTCACAGCCAACCAACCTTATGCATCCATAAATAGTATGATGATTATGATGTACATAATTGTGTCTGCATGCTTTCTCCTTTGTTGACATATAAATAAAATATCCTTAAACACCAATCCTTTGCGATATGTGTAACTTAAAGCGGCAGACTGACCGACTGAAAACATAGTTCCAATAAAAACATGGCAAGCTATACTATATCAGAAACAGTATAGTCCACCTAAAAATATTGCATAATTTAACATTCAAATGTGATGAGTTGTATATGTCATGTAAATTACTTAGTACAGCACCTACATTACTATACTGTATTATACGTAGTACCAAAAACATTCACCCAAACTATAATGCAATGTGTATACGATTCAATACATTGGTCAATATACAAAACATATAGAACATGTCAATCAATACATAGTGCTCACCATTTCAATAAAACATGAAGGGTTAAAAAGAAGATATGTAGCCTTTAATGCTGACATTGAAATGCTTAACGTCAACAAAAATAACTTCAGTGATAAATAGATACTTTAGTTTCAGTCATCAGTACATGGGGTGGGAAAAGAGTTAAACATACATTATATAGTAGCAAATGATAAGTATAATACAACAAAGAGAAAATCATAGCATCTATATATGAGGAAACTGGATGCACTATATCGATTACGGCAGCATCAGTTGATGATCGTGGTTGAAGGTAGAGAACGCCTTAACTATTTTTCGATGAGATGCAATTCCAAAGTAGTCGTATAGAAAGCAGATTATATACTGTATAAACTACTTGTGAAAACATTAATCACAAGCATAAAACATAATTCATATGGCTTCACAAAAAAATAATATGCTCCTTATATGGTATACTATATTCAAATTTACAAAGACGTTAAGGTTCCTTATGAATCACTGATTCAAAGATGTCTAATCAAACGTTGAAGATAAATAAAATATACATGAGTAAGACTATTTTGGTCTTACTGCACTATAATATATAACATATAGTAACATTTTATTTTATGTGTAAATGGTTAATATATATTTTTTGTATTACATAATGTAATTCCTCAAATAACATTCGTTTTAAAAAAATACTTTAATCAACTTCGAAATACTAAATCCTATTAATCTAAATGTAATATAAAATTTGTATAATTTACTATTTTACATACTTTAAAAGAATAATTTTAAAAAGTTATGGACTTTGTGGAAGTTTTAGTTCCAATGGTTTGACTAAGGGTTCATTAATACTTCTACACCAGCAGGTCCAGTTTTCAATTCCCGGAAAAAACAATTTATTAAACAATTATGCAAAGTACGGAGGAAAGACTTACAAGAGATATTTAACATAATCTTTTTCATAATTGTAATATCATAATAAATCTAACGTTTACAAAAAAAAATTCTTCTTAAGAATGTTTTTATATTTTATTCTATTTGTCCTTGAAAATAACTAAACAAGTCGCAACAATCATATACTTCCTCTTTCCTTAAAATACAGTATGTTTTAGGCTGTGAGCAACATTTAATGAAAATTAAAGAGGCAAACATCGTTTTACAGCTCGTTGTGTGCATATCTCTCCCTCTCTCTCGTCGTTGTGCCTAGGCCTTGAGGGGAAGCCACAGAATCATTGGCTTCCGGCCTTCTATATTATTAACAAATATCGGCCTTTATTTCAATGAACCATCTTTAGTGTAGTGGTTTACTTAACAGTGTATTAAGGGGCTTATGTTCGATTCATGGTGGCAGCCTATTTTTTCTTATTTTGCTTCCAGCCTTGTGAAAGTCAAGACAGGTGCTGTGCCTACATAATGTCTTTGGCAGGATCTTAGGTCTAGAAAAGGTTACAAGTTACGGTTTACTGCACTGCACCAACATACATTCAAACAAAACTCCATACAGCTACATGACCTTACCATTTCACAAACAGTTCTACAACACCAAAAGCAGATAACAGACGTACAAAGTCAATCAAAAAGAAAGTGTTTGAAACCAGCTTCTGATTGACTCTACACAGAAGTACGTAGGTCGATAAGTTCATGTGTTGGCTATTCGAGGCCTTGTAAAATGCGGAGCTAGTTTCTTCTCGAGCTCAACCAAGCTGGATGATGCGTAAAACAAACATTAGTATAACCTTCAAATGAATGGTTAAATAAGTTTATGTTTACTACACAGAAAGTGTTGAGAAATCCGACTCAAATCCATTTCTCTTTGTTTATGTCAGGAGCATCAGTTGATGATCGTGGTTGAAGGTAGAGAACGCCTTAACTATCTTTCGATGAGCTGCAATTCCAAAGTAGTCGTATAGAAAGCAGATTATATACTGTATAAACTACTTGTGAACACATTAATCACAAGCATAAAACATAATTCATACGGCTTCACAAAAAAATAATATGCTCCTCATATGGTATACTATATTCAAATCTACAGACGTTAAGGTTCCTTACGAATCACTGATTCAAAGATGTCTAATCAAACGTTTAAGATAAATAAAATATACATGAGTAAGAATCTTTTGGTCTTACTGCACTATAATATATACCATATAGGGGGTGACTGGTTGTGGCTGCAGATGTTATGCCGTAGAAAACCAAAATTTAGTTTAAAGCGATGCATGTCAACCAATCATGTTTTTCTTTCTTTTAAAAAGCTACATCAAAAATATCTTTGAAAATCCAAAAAAAAAAGCTGTAGAGAACTTTATTTCTAGAACAAAAAAAATAGTGTTTTACAAAGTTACATCAAAAATAGTTACAGCAAATAAATCTACAGCTATTATTCTAAAGCCAAAAAATAAAAGTCACAGCACTTACCAATCAACCCTATAGTAACACTTTATTTTATGTGTAAATGGTTAATATATATTTTTTGTATTACATAATGTAATTCCTGAAATAACATTTGTTTTAAAAAATTACTTTAATCAACGTCGAAATATTAAATCCTATTAATCTAAATGTAATATATATTTTGTATAAATTTACTATTTTACATACTTTAAAAGAATTTTTTAAAAAAGGTATGGACTTTGTTTCTAATATAATATAATTAATATATATATTTAAAGATATAAGTATATATGTTTAAATTCTTCTTAAGAATGTTTTTTATATTTTATTCTATTTGTCTTTCAAAAATAACTAAACGAGTCGCAACAGTCATATATACTTTTCCTCTTTCCTTCAAGCTTCCTCTTTCCTTAAAACACAGTATGTTTTTTTAGGCTGTGAACAACATTTAATGAAAATTAAAGAGGCAAACATCGTTTTACAGCTCATTGTGAGCATATCTCTCCCTCTCCTCTCTCTCTCTCTCTCTCGTCGTTGTGCCTATATAATGTCTTTGGCAGGATCTTAGGTCTAAAAAAGGTTACAAGTTACGGTTTACTGAACTGCACCAACATACATTCAAACAAAACTCCATACAGCTACATGACCTTAACATTTCATTAACAGTTCTACAAGACCAAAAGCAGATAACAGACGTACAAAGTCAATCAAAAGGAAGTGTTCGAAACCAGCTTCTGACTGACTCTACAAAGAAGTAGGTAGATAAGTTCATGTGTTGGGTATCCGAGGCCTTGAAAAATGCGGAGCTAGTTTCTTCTCGAGCTCGACCAAGCTGGATGATGCGTAAAACAAACATTAGTATAACCTTAAAATGAGTTGGCTGTTTATTACACAGAAAGTGTTGAGAAATCCGACTCACATCTCGAATCTGCGTTTAGCTTCTTTAAGTTTTGTACGGTAGAGGTCACTGTCTTTTGGTATATTGCTCATGGGATCAGCTAAAACATTAAGAATGACACTACATCACTAACAAAGAGCCCTTTGAATCTAAAACAATCATAAATAAAACAATTACAGAAAGCGTTTCTATACCAGAAAGTGTGGCATTATGGTGTTTCTCCCCAAATTCTTTGTGAACCTCCATTGCAGTTTCTCTACTAAGGCGGATCAATCCCTGATTCAAATGCAAGCAAGTCGAAAACAGATGAAAAACAAATGAAGAAAATTGCAAAGAGAGTTTTGCTTTTTACCTTCTTCTCCTTTCTTTTAAGTATCTTGAGATGGCATTTTTTGACATAATGAGTCAAATGATAACGAGAATGCCTCGAAGACAGCTCTTCTTTGACCTCTGGATTCGCATCGAGCCACTCAGAGATATCCTTCGATTTCACCAGCTCTCCACTATCCAGAGATTCTAACCACGAATACACTGGTAACCACTGGTCAGTCCTCTGAAACCGAGCCGGATGTTGATCAGCTTGGCTCTCTAGCTGTTTCGTTAAGAAGAAGAACAAACATCAGATAAATCATAAACACATTCCAATTCATCAAGAAGAGACACGTACCTCGTTCTGTTCAGATGCTGTTTGTCTCATGTACTGTTGCATGGAGAGGAAACGGTCGACGAGGTCGGAGAGGGGCCTCTGACGGAGATCCGCCGGCAGGGATTCGAAGTTGGAGCCGATCCAAGTCTCGACTTCACTGGCGCTTACCACGGACTTGGCCTCGGGGAAGGCGGCGACCCAGGCTTGAGCCATGGTCTCCCATTCCTGAGACGGCTCTGTTCGTTGATTATTACAGATTTTGCCATCGGATTGCCCTTTTTCATCTTCCAGGGTTTCGTTTGACATCTTTATTTTTTCTTGGTCAGGAGTTCTATCAGATTTTGTTTTCTTTTCTTCTAGTAAATACCACTTCCTTGAAACATTTAACAAAAAAAATTAAACAAATTAGAAGAAATCCAACTTTATTATGAAGCCCATGATTGGCCCAGCAACATTTAGGATTAATTAGTTTTCAGTATACAGACACTTGATAACATCTAGAAAGCACTCTTGCATATTACAAAAACAAAACTCCTTTTTATCACAAAATTACACAAAAAATAAATAAAATAGAATTTTTGAGAACTGGCATGAAATAATCCTATTACAATTTTTTTTTCACAAACTAGCACTCAAGAATCAAATTGACCAAATTTTTATTAATGTACATGACAATGATGTTATTGCTCGATTAATGTATAAAACAAAGTAGTTTTGATTTTTTTTTTTTTTTTGAAACTGTTCTTAGAATTTTTTTCGATAACTTCTTCTTGTAAAGACAATTTTTCTTACAAGATATTTAGAAAGAGTTTCATGAATATATATACAATGTCTTCCTGAATTTGAGTTTACAAAACCTTAACTATATATAATATTTTCATAAAATCTTAAAAACTTTCATAAATATGTATTTAAAAGACATTCTTAAATATGTATTGAGTAAGATATTCATAAATATATATTTATGAATATCAACTGAAGTTGAATTAGAAGTATGTTTAGTAAGATATTCTTAAATATGTATAATATTTTTTTAGGGTATGAATGGTGACCAGAGAACGGCGAGGAATAATGCATTCTCTAATGTTCATAAAAATATCACCATTCACAAGGAATAAATTTTTCTTCTCATTCTCTACCATTCTTTTTTTTGTAAAGAAATAAAGAACAAAAATATTCCTTGTTAAATTTGAGAAGGAACAACCATTCCTTTTCATTCCTGCAATTTTATTCATTTACGTTCTTTTTCTATTAGTTCCTCTTGTTTCTAGAATGGTCTCCAGTCGAACCCTTAGAGTTTTCGGAATACCTTCCTAAATTCAGTATCTATATTTTATAAAGATACTATACGTACAAGAGTCTAAATAAATTTTCGAAAGATGTGAACCATAAAGTTTATGTGGATTTAATCTTTAAACAATACAGTGATCCTCTTAATTGAGAGAATATCTTGAAAGTTAATTTGATCATACAGGTGAAATCATGTCAGCCACAATTTTTTGAGATTTATCATTGTTACTACAATGGCCAAGGAAAGCAAACCAAATTTTCGTATGAAGTATACGATTTTAACTCTGGTTTATGGAGGAAGTGATGCACTCTACACGATGTATAGAAAGTGTTGACCATAGAGTTTCTCTCAAATGAAACGCTTACTGATGGGCTACAGAAAGGAACTGATACGTGGGACACAATCCATCCTCCTCTTATGTTTCAGTACAAGCGCAAAGCCCACAAAGCCTGAGCGGAGCGACTGACATTTGGCCCAGAAGTGTTAGAATGGATGGGCAGGTTCTAGAAGAAGAATAAAGAGCTGATGACCTGTACAAACGGTTACGAGCTGCACATGGGGTGTCGTCTCATGCGTAAGCAAGTTGCGTGGGGTAGTGGCTTATAAATAAGGAATAAGGTTGTTAGAGAAGATTATCAAGTTGTTTAATCATCTTTTGCATGGGAAGAGAGAGAAACTCCTAATAAAAACTCACTTTGTAATCGTTTTGATCAATAACAACGTACTCTTTTCTTTGATTCCATTGTTCTTTTATCTTTGATACCTAAAACGTATCAATTTGGTATCAGAGCCTTGCGATCCGAGGGAAATGGCACCAAAAAAATTCGATCCGAAGGTGAATATAGAGCAGATCCAACAGCAGATGAGCAAACTCGTAGTGACGGAGATGGAGCAGACTCGAGGACGGGTTGACTCCATCGAACAGACACTACAGACGATGCAGACCCAGATGACCAACGTGTTTGGCCGTTGGGAGGCGAAGATGAAGGAGAAGGAAGACGCGAAGCAGAGGTTACTCGAGAAGGCTCGCGGGAAGCAGATCGTGGGTGACGATGAACGCACGGAGGGTTCGATCGCGCGAAAGGGTGATCCAGAGACCGGCGAGCTGAGTCAGTTGGTGGATCAGTCGCCGATCACCGCGCGAGAGGAGCGTTCTGAAAACCGACGATCCTCGCGTCGCAGATCTGAGTACTCGGAGGGAACGTACGGAGGGCGAGATCGATCGCTAACTCGGAGGTTGGAGTTACCCGTGTTCGAAGGCGAAAGAGCGGATATTTGGGTATTGAAGGTGGAGCAGTACTTTGAGGTGGCGGAATACTCGGAGGAGGAGAAGCTGCGTCACGTCAGAACTTGTTTTGACGGTGACACCTTGTTGTGGTATAGTTGGGAGCGAGAACGAAACCCTTTTCGGAGTTGGAGTCAGATGAAGCTCCGGGTGTTAGAACAATACTCCACCAACCGAGACACATCGGCGGGGGAAAGGTTGTTGACACTCCGGCAGACTGGATCTGTTCGAGATTACTGTCGCGATTTCAAAAACTTAGCCATGAACGCCCCGGAGTTGAGCGAAGAGGTGTTGGAGCTGGCATTTATGGTGGGATTGAAGTCGAAGATTCGAGCTGGAGTGAAGATGTTTGAGCCACGGGGGCTCCAGGAGATGATGGAGATGGCCAAGAAGGTGGAGGACTGGTCCACCGAGGAGGAACCGGCAACGGGTAAGGGTAGCAAACCCAATAACGGGGGCCAATCTGGTGTCACGATGAAGCCCAGTTATGGAGGTTTTGGCCCAAATAAGCCCAAGCCCATTCCGGCCCAGACAAACCCTAATGCGAAAGGGGCTGGAAAGGGTACGACGACTCACGGGAGATTGAAACCGCCTTTCCGACGCTTAACACCGGAGGAGGTGGAGAAATGGATCACTGAAGGTCTCTGTTTCAAGTGCGATGAGAAGTTTCATCGCAATCATCTTTGCGCGAAACCAGAGTTCACTGTTTTGGTGACTCACGCGAATGGAACAGAAACGGAGTTGACTGAGGAGCCGCGCGAGTTGGTAGAGGAGGTGGTTGAGGACGAAGTCGAGGCGGTAGTGGCGGAGGTGTCGATCAATTCGGTGGTGGGCTTGACCTCTCCGCGCAAAATGAAGTTACGAGGGAGTATTGGTGATGAAACGGTGGTGGTGCTTATCGATAGTGGCGCTTCCCACAACTTCCTCTCAGAGAAGTTAGTGGCGAAGTTGGGGCTGTCCACTAACGATACATCACGCTACGAAGTGTTGGTAGCTGGAGGAATGAAGGTTCATGGGCGTGGTATTATCGAAGGGGTGGAGCTGAAACTACCTACTTGCGACATTGAGACGAGTTTCTTGCCATTGGAGCTTGGCATCTCCGACATCATTTTGGGGCTACAATGGCTTGATACTTTGGGGGAGATGCGGGTTAACTGGAAGTTGCAGCAAATGAAGGTTTGGTTGGATGAGAGGTGGGTTCTCATACAAGGGGAATTTGATCTCCACTCCGCCAATGTCTCGCTTAAATCTCTGTGGAAGGCAATTGGGAAGGAGGGAGAAGGTATGATAGTGGAGTTTGGGGGACTACAGAAGGACGAGATCGCCTTGTCAGTACAACTTCAGGGGCCTATGGAGGACCTGTTGTCTCAGTACTCACGGGTCTTTGAAGAACCGACGGGGTTACCTCCTTCACGAGGGAAGGAGCATGGCATTGTGCTCGAGGAGGGAGCAAAACCTGTCAGCGTCAGGCCCTTTCGCTACCCTCAGATACAAAAGGCGGAGATCGAGAAGCAAATTGGGTCAATGTTGGCTGCGGGAATCATTCAAGAGAGTGGGAGTCCCTTCTCAAGTCCGGTGTTGCTAGTAAAGAAGAAAGATGGCAGCTGGAGATTCTGTGTTGATTATCGAACATTGAACCGAGTCACCGTGGCAGACAAGTTTCCGATTCCCATGATAGACCAACTCTTGGATGAACTTCACGGAGCACAAGTCTTTTCTAAACTCGACCTATGTTCCGGTTATCATCAGATCTTGGTGAAGAAGGAGGATGTTCCCAAGACGGCTTTCTGCACTCACGACGGGCATTACGAGTTCCTTGTAATGCCTTTTGGTCTCTCCAATGCGCCAGCCACATTCCAGTCGCTCATGAACCAAGTGTTTCGTCCTTTCCTGCGGCGGTTCGTCTTGGTGTTTTTGACGACATCTTGGTCTATAGCAAGACGGAAGAGGAGCACAAGGATCATTTGGAGCAGGCGTTACGCGTGTTGGCTGAGCAGAAGTTGTATGCTAACCGCAAGAAGTGCCAATTTGGCAGTAGACAAGTGGAGTATTTGGGGCACGTCATCTCAGGCTCGGGCGTTGCAGTAGATGGCGAGAAGGTGCGAGCGATGCTGGACTGGCCTGAGCCTAGAACGGTCAAGGAGCTACGGGGTTTCCTTGGTCTTACTGGTTATTACCGTAAGTTCGTTAAACACTACGAGAGTATAGCCAGACCACTTACATGGTTGCTGCAAAAGGATCAATTCTTGTGGAGTAAGGAGGCCACTGCCGCATTTCAATCCTTGCAGACAGCTATGACGACCGTTCCGGTGCTAGCCATGCCGGATTTTGATGTGCAGTTTGTGGTTGAATCAGACGCATCGGGGATAGGGTTGGGAGCGGTGCTGATGCAGAACCAACGACCCATCGCATACTTCAGTCAAGCACTCACTGACAGACAACGCCTCAAATCAGTTTAGGAGCGCGAGTTGATGGCCATTGTCTTTGCGATCCAGAAATGGCGTCACTACCTCTTGGGGTGTAAATTTGTGGTTCAGACTGATCAAAAGAGCCTGTGTTTTCTCATGGAGCAGAGAGAAGTGAATCTTAAGTATCAACGCTGGCTTACTAAGCTTTTGGGTTTTCGACATTGTCTACAAACCGGGACTAGACAACAAGGCAGCTGATGCTCTCTCTCGAAAGGTTGAAGTGAAAGAGTTATACGTTGTCTCTGTATCTACCGCGTTGCAATTGGAAGAAATTTCCAGTGAAGTTGATAAGGATCCGGAGTTGCAGGAGATCATTCACGTGTGGAAACAAGATCCTCAATCACAGCCAGAGTTCTCAGTGGTACAAGGGAGGTTGCTGAGAAACGGGAAGTTAGTAATTCCAAAAGGATCTTCGTTGGTGGGTGTTATCATGCGAGAGTATCATGACGGTAAGATGGGAGGTCATGGTGGAGTGGTTAAAACACAGAAGAGGATTGCAGAGTTATTTTATTGGGTGGGTATGATGACTGATATTCGGAGGTTCATCGCTTCTTGTCAAATCTGCCAACGACAGAAGTATTCAACCTTAGCTCCGGGAGGGTTGATGCAACCTTTACATATTCCGGAGAAGGTGTGGGAGGACATCTCGATGGATTTTGTCGAAGGCCTTCCACGATCGAAGGGAGTGAACTCGGTGCTGGTGGTTGTGGACAGGTTGACTAAGTACAGCCACTTTGTGGGGCTCAGTCACCCTTATACTGCTACGGATGTTGCGGTGATTTTCATACAGGAGATCGTCAAGCTCCACGGGTTCCCTCGTACTATTGTATCTGACAGAGATAAGGTCTTTACAAGCCTCTTTTGGAAGGATTTGTTCCGCTTGTCAGGAACGCGTCTCTGCTTTAGTACCGCCTATCATCCTCAATCTGATGGCCAAACGGAGGTGACTAATCGCGGCATGGAGACCTATTTGAGGTGCTTTGCGAGTGAGAAGCCCAAGACATGGGCGTCGTATTTAGCTTGGGCAGAACTCAGCTACAATTCATCATATCACTCTACGCTGAAGATGACCCCATTTCGTGCTCTCTACGGGCGCGATCCACCCTCGCTTATCAAGTATGAAAATGGGTCGACTGTCAACGCTGAACTGGAGAATCAGTTAAAAGACAGAGATGCCATTTTACACTTGCTAAAGGAGCACTTGCACCATGCGCAGCAGGTTATGAAACAGAGGGCCGACAAGAGTCGTAGAGAGATTGAGTTTAACGTGGGGGAGTTGGTGTATGTCAAGCTTCGTCCGTACAGACAGAAGCCGTTGGCAAGGAGGTTGAATGAGAAACTGTGTGCACGATTCTACGGACAGTTTGAGATTGAGGCTCGCATTGGTAAGGTGGCCTATCGCTTCAAGTTACCAGAGGACTCTAAGATCCATGCCACTTTTCACATCTCGCAGTTGAAGAAATCAGTGGGGGAACCTGAGGATTTCATTCCGATCCCACCACAACTTACAAGTGAAGGTGAGATGTTGGTGGAACCTGAGCGCGTCTTGTCGAATCGAACTAACACCAGTTCAGGTCAAGAAGAGCTTCTGATCAAATGGAAGGGGCTACCTCAACATGAAAGTACTTGGAAGTGGAAGTCAGCGATCAAGGAGCGTTTTGACCTTGAGGACAAGGTCAATTTCGATGAGGCGGGTATTGATATGTGGGACACAATCCATCCTCCTCTTATGTTTCAGTACAAGCGCAAGGCCTACAAGGCCTGAGCGGAGCGACTGACATTTGGCCCAGAAGTGTTGGAATGGATGGGCAGGTTCTAGAAGAAGAATAATGAGCTGATGACCTGTACAAACGGTTACGAGCTGCACATGGGGTGTCGTCTAAGCAAGTTGTGTGGGGGTAATGGCTTATAAATAAGGAATGAGGTTGTTAGAGAAAATTATCAAGTTGTTTGATCATTTTTTGCATGGAGAGAGAGAAACTCCTGAGAAAAACTCACTTTGTACTCGTTTTGATCAATAACAACGTACTCTTTTCTTTGATTCCATTGTTCTCTTACATTTGATACCTAAAACGTATCAGGAACTCAGTCGAAGGATGCAATGATCTGGTTCTGCGTCTGCCGTCCAGATACTTGGATGGCTTGTGACTCTATCTGATGTTAAAGAAGTGAAGCTTGCGGCTTTATAACGACAGAACGAGGTATATGGATGTTTGTTTGACATATGGATATATGGTTCATCTGACATATGGACATGACAACATTGACAAGAGTCGCACCCTATAGGCTATATTATAACTGTTTAAGAAGTGTGGGAAAAAAATGTATAGTTTTTTCTCTAGTTTGGGTAAACTATGTTTGCTTTTAGTTAGGTTCGTTTGATTTAAGGATGCTATGGTTAAATTTCGACTAAGGTCATTTGGTTCAGATTCCGTCTAAACTAAATTCGGTTTAGATACCAACAGTCCTCATACAAGTTACAAAATCAAAAGCAAAAGTGAAGACTCTAAATGTTGAAACGATGATCTAAGGAAAAATTCTCCAGTAGTAAAGGCAGCGGTGGAAAAGAACAATTTTATAGTGACTCAAGTCTTTAAAATGCAAATTTCAAACTTTTATTGCTTGAAGAGAGACAAAAACGATACATTTGGATTGAGACAACTTTATGTAATATGTATCACTTGTCGAGAAACCGAGGCTCTTTCTTCTATCGATTCACACTGTTATCTCCACACCATCATGGAAAAAAATAAAAATGGAAAAAAGTATCCAAAATCGGATTTCTCTAACTAAATACGACTCAACTAGAATAAGAGAACAATGGAATGTGGGAATAAAACAAGTTCGTAAGAAAAAAATGTATGCTTTACTTATTCATCTTCTGCTATGAAGTTTGGTTCTTCCCCTCGACATAGGTACTCATCGCACATAGAAGACGTCCCCCAATCTTTCCTTAGCCTCAAGATATCCTCCGTGAACGTCGATCCAGAGGCTCCAATGAAGACGCTGGACATGGCACATATTGTTTTATCCAGCATTGCATCCACCTACGCATTTACAATAAAAAAATTACCGGTCTATGACTCATGAAGATGGTAACATGCAAAGTTTGATACATCATTAGGCATTGTCTAGTCTTCTATAATAAACATTTTAGTTCACTTACCAAATTCAGACCGCACAGAACCAAGTTTAAAGCGAACAGCATTTCAAGAGTTATGGTTTTTTTAACCGTAGACAAATTGTAGAAACAGTGAGATTCATACCTGAGAGTCATCCTCTATACCATGCCGATATAACAATGCGTCCCATTTCTCAGCTGAATTACGCGGTGGACGTTTGACAAGTGGCACAATTTTTCCATCGACCACAACAAGTGACTGAAGGAGACTTGTTTCACTTTCTGCAGCATCTGTTGAAAGATAGATTACTGCACCGTTGGATCTTTCGACCATCCTCGCAATACACTCCGCAGCTTGTGGAATCGGATAGAAGCAACTTGGCGCTTTTGCATTGCTGCGAATGAAATATATTTTCAATTTTAAATATGACTAACCTGCAATGCCCCCTTATAAGCAAAGATGAAAAAGCCATACCAAAATTTGAGGAACCCATGTCGACGGAAATGAAGCGCGATGAAATTGTTTCCCAAGAAGGTCTGTATGAATCGCTGTGCGGTCAGCAAAATAAGCTTATTGGGTTCAATCAACGTCTTGCATTTGTGGTTAATAGGTCCACCTGGCTGCATCACCCAATCCTGCTCCATATCAGCATAGAAAACATCCCCAATTGCGATCACATCATCATCAGACTTGAAACTTCTCTGCACCTCATCCACATTTCTCTTGCTAGGTTTCTTTATATCTTCGCTCCAAGGAGACTCGAGCTTCCGCTCGACTGAAACCCCCAAACCTTTCAGCTTCTTGATATGCTCATCATCTACATAGCAAAGCTGCGGCGATGAGAAGTAACAAATGAAACGGTCGATACGAGGAGGACGACTCTTTTTAAACTGATCGAAAGAAACGACAACGTTTCTTCCCAAGCAAGTATTAATCCGCTCAATGTCAATCACTCTGTCGTACTGGTAATCAAACTTGGAGCTGGGGATCACAAGAACCCGATCCAGCAACGCGGCGAAGAACATGTGCTTCTCTAGGCAAATCAAGTGGTTGCTCATTTGTCCCGAGAGGCATATAGCGAACAGAAACTTGTCCGATCTCGGTTTCCACTCTACTGTTTTCCGATCTGACAACTTCTGATCCACCTTCACGCATCTCTCGTACAAGTACAAGTTAGCCACCGAGCCGGAGTAGTTCCCGGTTTTGTGTGGCGACAGAAGCGCCTCTTGGATCTCCTTATTCAGTGAGATCTGCTTCGCGACGGCGACTCTCACAGAAGAGTTCGCACTCGTCGTACCGTTCCAGATAGAGAGAAGCTCGACCTGTTGCTGCCTGAGGAGATAGAGCGCGCGGAGCTCGGATTCTTTGACGCGACTCCAGAGCGGATCTACCTTGAAACTGGAGAATTGCTGACGGAGATCAGTGAATAAGAAGATGAGACCGATCGAGATAGTTAGCGAGACGGCGGCGAGGAGGTAACGCTTGTTGAGCGAGATCTTCCTCCGCGACAGAATGTCTTCGATCTGGAAAGATGATCCGCCGTTTGTGGCGGAGGAGGAGGAGGAGGATGGCGGATCTTCTAGGTGGCGGCTGCGAGTGTCGTTCTGAGGGATCAAATGCTCGTCGTCGTCTGAGGAGTTACGCTCCATTGCAGATAGACTGAGGTCGTGAGATTCTGCTCCTTGCTTTCAGGAGAAATCAACTACATTGAGTAATGAAGTAGTGAGATTGGAACGTGAAGGAGAAGATATAATAATTTCGTCGGTTGATGTGGCCAGTGGGTGGGTGGAGGAGAACGACTCAGTACGAGTCATACCGGGTTTTATTCTGTATTAGTGTTTGATTAGATGATTTGATGATTGACATGTTTCACTTGTACTGCTCATTGTAAATTTTGTAATCTTACTCTTTTGAAATAGAGTGTGACTAAATGGGGATTGACCTATAGGGACCAGATCGGATTGACCTATACGGATAGTATGGAGATTGAACAATTTGGACTGCAAAGCTGTTGCAAAAACCTTTCGGCTCTCCATGCTAAGATGGGAGGATTACTATGGACAATATCATGCTTACCGAATTTATAGATTACTATTGTCCAAACATAAATATATGGCTAAAATTTTATGGAAATGACTGTTAACTTAGTTGTCTGGCCGGTCTTTTCTTCCGAACTAGTTCATTCCGGATTATACGAGAAGGTTTCTCTGGATTTAGCATTGCTCATATCCCCATGGCTAGGAATCTGGTGAATGACATCAGTTATTTATCATTGCTCATTGCTAGGTTTTCTCCGAATTAATTCATTAAATTTTCATTTTCTTAAACCAGTTAAAAATACAGGTGAATGACATCAGTTATTTGGGTTTCTAAATAGGTTCTCAAAGGATCTGGTGAATGATTGTTGTGAAATTTCACCGGCGTATCCAAATTTGAGTAAAATACCTTTGCTAGATGCAACATGATTATTAGCTTTCTGATAGGGAGATCTTTGAATTTGTTTTTGAGAAATTTGGTTATTGGTTCCTATAACTGGTGAATAATGAAATTCTTTGGCTATATCCAGAGAAATCCATCTAGGATAGATTTTCAACTTCATCATAAGCCTAATATGAGAGGGATCTATTTTGCTTGCAAATCTTATCAAAGAAATGGAACATTTTACACCTTAGTATCTTGTCTAATTAGATCATGCATATATACTAACTCGTGTAAGAAAATAAGTATAGTGCACACTCTTCAATCGATGGTATTTTTTGTCGTAGTGTATGTAACTTTAGGAACATTAATTTATCATAGTTGAGAGGTAAGAATGTTTAAGGTTTTGCGAAACTTTAAAATGTTTTAGATGTTCCTATCCATGTGTGTATCACAAAGGTTGTAACGAAGAACGTAGAGACTAATTGGAGGAAACATCATTACACTAGTAAAAAATATTGCCATGTTAAATCGTTAAAAGCTAAAAACAAGGGATAGAAAAACTCTAGAACTACAATGAATAACTCTACCATGAATGAGTGAAGTCATGTAAAGCAATATGCCAGTCATGTAAAAGCTATTCGAATAAGAGACAAGTCCAATGAGATTATGAAGAAGGAAAAATGATATCGATGACTGTGCTTACATTCATTTATAGAAAATCTGATTTTCTATAACTGTCGAAAATCGACCATGGTCATTCTGCAGCAACAAAAAAATTGCTTCATAAGAAATCGTAGATGAATAACAACCAAAGAGCTTAAGTAATTCCATGTAGTGATTATGTCCTTACTGAACCATAAAACTTTAAAACAAATAAAAGTATACTATTAGCCAGCTATTATAATTTAGTATAAATATTAATGTCCTTGCTTATGCAAGGGTGAATCACCTAATTATGTATATGGGGGAAAAAATGTAATTAGCATAGAGACAAAACACAACAGTTGATGTTACCTCCAACTTTCCCCTACTAATATTGATATACAATAAACATATAATTTTCATGGCTGATACAACGTGTATACATGTGCTTGTTTGAATATGAGGATTCTGCTCAGTGAACGTTCCATAAACTACTAAATTAAGATGAAAAATTAAATATCCCAGCATCTGAAAAAACTTCACGTGATCAGATCTCAAAAAGTCTCACGAACAATACAAAGCAAACAACCTTTACAACTTGTCTTTCTCTTTAATTATATAAAACGTCTCTACTCAAAAATTCCTCATAAAAAATTGACCAAAAATAGAAATTACCAATGAAGAGATTACATCCATCAAGATCGGTCTCAGTAGCTCTGCTTCTGATTTTGCTAGCTTTCTTTAGCAGCAAGTTTCACACAGAAGGACACATAGATTTGCGGATAAGCATGGAGAAATCTATTGGAGGTAGCTTACGAAGAATCCCAAGAAGTCGATACAGTCCTATACAGAACAAGTAAGTGAAATCGAAACACTACACAATCAAAATTTCATTCGATATTTATCCACACCCAAATCTCTTTTAGATGTATTTTGACATCAAGATTGTGTATTTCTGTACCAGGAGAGATCCAAGTAGGAAACAGAAGATCACTTCAAGAGAACCATAGATCTCTCTCTCTCACTCTCTCTCTTTTAAGTTAGATCTTCTGAGGTTTTTTGTTTGTTTGGGTTGCAGAATAGTATGCATACACTTGTTTGTGAATGCCGCAGTGTAGAGTTTGATACATTTACTGTTTTAACTAGTTTACTCTGCCACTGTTTTTGAGTCAGGACTCATTGTTTAATGTTTAGACCTCTATAAGTAGTGTTTACTGGGATTTGTAGATTCTGAAACATCTTCGAGTTTCTATTTATTTACTTGAATTCAATATGGATTTTTAAATATCCATGGTATATTTCTTTTTCCTTTTATTTTAGAAAATTTCAAGGATTTGAATGTTTATTGCATATTCTGTAGAAATCCTGGAGCAAGTTTAGCTACTCATCACTAGAATAACTGAATTCACATACCGATCAAACAAATAATTTTTTAATCTTTGTTTAACATTTACGTGTACTTCAGGATCCACTTCTAAAATCGCCTAAAATGGGAAATTTAAATACAGCAGTAACAAACTAAAACTCCATCGAAGCTAGAAGGTTTACTCTTTTTCATTTACAAAAATGCTTGGCTATAAACAAATACTTGGACAGATTTTAAGAGATACCCCATCATGGACTCGAGATACTTTATGTCTCTCTACATTATCAAAATCTGTTTTTAGTTTTGTAAATTGGTAAATCAAATTCTCATTTTTTTTGCCTTGTCTTTCACCCTGACACAAGTTGCAAGAAGAGTTGAAGTCCAAGATGATTTGTGTCGCTGGGATAATCCATTGTCTTCTTCGTCATGATTGTTCTTACTGTTCGTTCTTAGAATAATTAACTAGAAATTTGATTTTAGGATAATTGGAATAAAAATAAAATGTGACTAATTTTCTGATCTGAATTCTACAGAGCAAGGTTTCTATACACAACAAGAGTTGTCCTAAATAACTTAGTGAACATATCTAAATGAATTTTAATGGATGTCTAGGAAAATTGGTCGCGCTATGAAAGTTGGCCTTCGAAGATGTAGACTTAGACAGTTCGTCGCGGCGAGAGTTACACAACTGATAACTGAATTCGAATTCTAGGATTGAACTTAATAAACCCTTAGCAACAATTGATCTGAGTTTTGATTGCATGTTTGAGATCTCTGATTCTAGCATTTTTCCTATATGTCTACGAAGCGATATCTTTGTTCTGTTTGATTTACTGCTTTTTATTTCTTTTATAGCTTTACCAATAATTGTAAGTCTATTGTGTTATCCATGCTCCTTGTGAATTTGATCCCCAAGTATTGCAATTGACATTTTATTTGAGAGAGTGCTTTCGGGGTAATTTGAGCATATCATGTATCTACAACAAGCATTCTCCACGTTGATGAAATACATCATGAAGTTCAATCTGTCCAAGTGCTCCTTCGGGGTAAATTCCTGGAAATTTCTAGGGTACATAGTCACACATCGTGGTATCGAGGCTAATTCAGAACAAATAAGAGAAATCCATGTGATCACTTCACCAAAGAGCCCAAAATAGGTTCATAAACTATCATTAAGAATGGAAGCCCTAAGTAGATTCATCTCACCACTATCAGACAAATCTCACGCGTTCTTCAAAGCCCTCAAGAGGCCAAAATAATTCAACTGGGTTGAGAAGTGTGAAAACGGTCTCACTAAGTTAAAGGAGTACCTTACTATGCCCCCCTGCTATCAAAACTCTATAATGGAGAAATATTGTTGCCCTATTTGGCGGTATCAGAGTATGCAGTGAGTGCCATCCTAGTGCGAGAAAAAGAAAATAGACAATACCAGATGTACTACGTCATGAGCAAATCATTCCTTGATGCAGAAAAATGATACAATCACCTTGAAAAGTTGGCTCTAGCCCTGGTCGTAGCATCAAGGAAACTACACCCCTATTTTCGGGCTCAACTTGTTTTCGTGGTAACATCTCTACCCTTTAAAGCAATACTCCACAAGCCAGAAGTATCATGCCGGTTGTCCAAATGGGCAGTATAACTCGGGAATATGCCATAATATTCAGACCCGCAACAACAATCAAGTCGCAAGTACTAGCCGACTTCATGGCTAAATTCTCCTCAACTATTCTCCCTGCAGTGGAGGAAGAGGTAAACATCCATAAAGATAATAATCAAGTAGGGGAATGGAAACTCCGCCTAGACGGATCCAAAAACGTGAGAGGGGCATGAGTAGGCATCATACTCATCTTCCCATCAGAAGACACGTCATCAAGAGCCGTAAGATGCAACTCCAAAACGACCAATAATAAAAGCGAGTATAAGGCTTTAAAAGTTAGACTCACCCTAACTAGAAAAAATGGGAGCAGAAAACCTTCAGGTATACAACGACTTGCAACTAATTGCTAACCAAACGCAGAGAGAATATCTGGCAAAAGAAGCAGTATGGCTAGATATTTAGTGCTAGCCAAACACATGATCGACAAGTCCAGAGTTGCAAGCTAACACAAATCCTAAAGGAACAAAACTCCCAGGCCCGATGCCTTAGAAAATCTTGGCTTCGCCTTGGAAACCAAAAGTCAGCCAAGTATCTCCTTGTTCGTGCTTTAGTGGGAAGCAACGAATGAGTAATATTTGCCATCAAAGAATTTCGAGGCTAGGATGATGGTGCTGTACGGATGAGTTTTGGAATGATAAATATTTATTCTATCGGCAAGGTTGTTTAGTACACTTGATGGATGTGAAGGTTTAATGGGAGCAAGAAATACAAAAGGTAGTCAATCACCCTTGTATGCGCAATTTGAGGCTTTAATCTGAATGATGAAATGTATAAAAATTATGCGACAAATCCAAGTAAATTTAATTTTACAACATATTGTTCTCAGTTAGAAAATATGGTTTTGGAATAAGAAGAATGATCTGTTCTTACAACTTATTTGAAAGAAATACAACAAATAAAAGAAAATTTCAGAATGTCCGTAATATCTTACAGTTGGCAGAAACAGAAGCAATCCTATGGAATGAAGCACAAGTGACAATGCCACAAATGGACACACAATTATCATCCAATACAGATGATACTAGAAAAATCTCCCCAAAGTTAGGAAGATAGTGCTTTACGGATAAGTCTTGGAAAGATAAATGTTGGTTTAGTACACTTGAAAGATTTGAAAGTTTAATGTGGACTAGAAATACAAGAGGTAATCAATCACTCTTGCATGCGGAATTTGAGGCCTTAATCTGGGCGATGGAATGTATGAAATTTTTCGACTATTTCAAGTGACTTTTGCGACAGGTTATTCTCATTTGGTAAATATGATTTCAAAATCAGAAGAATGGTCTGCTTTTGTGACTTACTTGAAAGAAATATAACAGAAAAAGGAAAGTTTCAGCATGTTCGTGATCACACACGTACCCTGGACTCAAAATACAAGAGTTGTTTGGATTCAACCGTCCTATTTTGCTCACATGTACACGGTTTCCAGCTTTCTTAGCAAAGTCTTGACTGAGTCTTTTTATGTTGATGACAAAAAAAATTTAATTTTTATTTAAAATTTTACTTAATAGTTTATTAAATATAGAAAATAAATAAATATTAAAAATTCAAAAATAATAAAATCAAAAATATTTTTTTGATTTTTGCCAATATTGTTTTCAAAAGAAATTCAGATTTTTTTTTTGCTTTTTTTTTTAAAACGGTTTTTCTTAAAATAAATTAAAGCAGACCTTTATGAATGTGTACGATATTTTCTTGAATTTGTAAAAAAAAAAAATACTGAATTCAGTAATGCATTCATAAATGTGTAACTATGTAATTTGTATGTATATTTAGGAAGATCTTCTTACATGTGTATGCATCTTTCGAAATACTAGAATTTTGTTTCTTAAGTATATATTTACAAGCTTGATATTAATTTATCCAACAATTACAAATGTTTTCCTATATTTTATAAAGATATTACATATTTAAAAATATCTTCATATATTTTAGAAAGATGTTATATATTCAATGATATTCCTAAATAGGCATACAAGTTAAATTCACCAAGATATCATACAAATTTAAGAATATTTTCCTACAACTTTAAGAATAGTTTATACATATTCAAAAATATCTTACTAAATATATCTAATTCAAATTTAGTAACGTATTATTAAATATATATGCATGAAAGTTTTCCTAACACACATTTAAAATGTATTTTAAATATACATTTATGATTTTTACCAAAATTGTATGAAAATATTACAAATATTTATCAACATTTTCCTAAATCTTAGGACGATATTATATACATTCATTAATATTTTCTTAAATATGAATATAATTCAAATTTAGGAAGAAATCACACATTTCAGGAAAGTCTTCTTAAACTTCTTTTTAAATAAAAAATTGCCATTCAAAATGAAAGAAAATTTTGAAAATAAAATTCAAAACGTTTCAATTTGTTAAAAAATATTTTTTTTCTTTAAATAAATGGATATAATTGTTATTTACCTTTAATAAATATTAGATTGGTCATTTTGAACCTTGTATATTAGTTAGGGGATGAAACATGTTTTAGAGTTATTTAAGACAATTTTATTATATTTTTGAAACCAAACAATTTTGTGTTAATTTATCATAAAAATAAAAATTAAATTGGTTTACAAATAAACAAAAGCCAAAATCTAATATTTTTGTTTCATAAAATTTAATTTTGTACAAAATATAATGGTGAGAATCTAATATATTTTTATATAGTTTGAAAATAAAATGTTAATTATGATCATAAATGTTATTTTAGGCATATTAGTAAAGTAAGATAAAGAACAAAAAAAAAAACATGAAAAGATGATCGATTATCAATAACCAAAAAAAAAAGTCAAAAGGTTACAGAGACAGACTGCTGGCAAAATTAGACATTTTCTGATTTAAGATTTAAAAACTAAAAAAAGAGGCAGAGCAGTTATCGAGCAGCATGATTCTCAACTTCCACAGCATCAACGTCCTCGTCACCTACGCCGATCGCCGCAGCCCCAACCCACAGATCTAACGGGGCACATTCCATCTTATGCTTCACTCTCCAATCTAACGCCTGACATCCTCTCGAACAGTAGTTCACTTTCCCACAGACCGAACATCGCCGGAATTCATGCGACCTAGTCTCCGGCCTTCCGCAACCGCCGTGAGAACACATCCTCAACCCCTCCGCCAAAACAACCCGACCCGAATCAAACCAATCCTTCAAAAACCGGTTTACTGGACGAATCTCATGAACCGGTAATCCGTTGAGTTCGGTTAGCGTCTCGTCCCCGGATTTGAGAGAGAGGTAAGAGCGTAGAGAACCCGCGAGCTCCCTCGCGTTCGCTTGAATCAAAAGCCGACGACCTTCGGCGACGTCGCGAGGAACGCCGTAACCGTCTTGCAGGCAGTGACCGAGCTCTCGGAGCGCGTCGACGTGGCCGAGGTAAGCGGAACGCGCGCAGAGAGCGACTCCGGCGCGTAGATTCTTGTCGGATTTGTTACCGCCGCTCCCGTTAAACTGAATCACCGACAACGAGTAAAGCGCCGGCGCGTGAGACTTAATCGCCGCTCTGGCCATTAAAGAAGCGCCGCTCACTGGGTTTTGAAGACAGTAAAATCGGATCTGCGCAAAAAAAAAAAACAAAAAATCAACACCAGAGAGAGAGAGAGAGGGAAGATTGAAGACGAACCATTCCGAGAGCGTAGCAAGCGTCAATGTTTCCAGCATTAATACAGAGTTTGAGTTCCCGCTCTGGATAAAACCAGAGGATGCAAACCCAGTCGATTCAGTCTCTTGCATCTGAAACGACAAAAGAGAGTTCATCAAAATAAAGAATCGGGTGGCTTAAGGAAAAGGCCTGACTGACTTACGTGATGAGAACGTTGAAGAAATCGGCGGGACAAGAAGCGGAGGAACTGAGTTTGCGGAGGATAGAGAAGACGAGATCGTCAGGTAAGTCGTCGATGTGGTTGACCGTGAGGTTCTTCTCTAACCTGGGTTTTTTGTTGAGATGCGTCATCGGAAATGATAAAAATCGTTGGAGGAGAACGAAGATGAGAGGATTTGTTTCTTTTGTTGGTTAATGTTAATCTTGAGAGTGGAGAGAAAGATGCCAGAGAAGGAGGAAGAAGAAGATGTGCGTTACATTTATACACAGAAACACGCTCGTGATTATTAAATAAAACTGTTTTTTTTTTTT
Source organism: Brassica napus (assembly GCF_020379485.1). Lineage (NCBI taxonomy): Eukaryota > Viridiplantae > Streptophyta > Magnoliopsida > Brassicales > Brassicaceae > Brassica > Brassica napus. Next base: position 14,267,653 of record NC_063445.1, on the reverse strand, counting down.
GGCGTCAAGGCCTTGTGCCCTCGTGGCTCTTTCTTTCTCGTTACTTTTTTTTTTGGCTTTAACGTCTATCGAAAAATCAGGATCAAACGGTGAGTGTGTAATTAAGATTAAGGTGGATAGTGATTAAACGCGAGAAATTATAAATACTGATATTTTTAACTATCTTCCAAACTATCAACCAGACCTTGTTTTGTGTATAAATAATTAAATACCAAGTTAATGAATATATGAATAAATCAAACAGTTTCGAATGTATTTGTTAAACCAAGCTATTTGTCTGTTCTTCATCCCATCCCATTACTGGCAATGTTCTTGCTTCATATATTGAATGGTGAATATATTGTGATAACATAGTTTACAAAAAACAAAATATTTTTTTGATAACATTAAATATGTAAACAGTAATCTCAGAGATTATTTCCTATATAAAATCGGAATCTTTTTGTTTATTTATAATGTATCTAGCAAGCTGTTAAGAATTCTTTTTATTTTAGCATCATTTACAATAGTTTAAAACAATAATTTATACATAGATACAGAAAATTTTAGTTCTTAAATTTAAAATATATCTTGTTGTAAAAAAGTAAAAAAAAAATGTCCAAATTAAAGATAATTTTACTATACATATTAGATTTTAACTATTAATATATTTTATACATAGATAATAGTATATGATAAGTAGATGATGATAAATAAAATTTGAATTGAATTCATGTAAGAAAATATAATTTTAGATTAAGAATTTTTCATTATTAAATGTTAAAAGAAGTGTTATATATTTTAAACATTTGTAAGATTGATTGTAAACTTCGTATTTAATGGCTAAATAGTTTATATTTTATATACCAAAGATGAAGTTTTATATGGTTGCTTATGAATATGCAAAATAAAAGATCTTATCATTTTTTATTTCGGGTCATCACATTAAAAAAAAACAGAATCAACTCTAAGATTATTTATCCAATTTGATGCAAAACCTATAATGCTTTATTTTGGCACAAATTTTACATTAGTGTATCCCCAGAAACACATCGTTCTGAGTTGACCTCTATAACAAGTGAGGTCGCATAGAGGAATAACGAATCACGGCTTTACTCCGCGAAATCGAACCAACGAACTTCCTAGGCAAGTTGCAATATTCGTGGAGTTGTATTTTGAGTCGGCCACAGGTAAGGAGGTCAAGATCATTTATGCTTTTGGAAGCTCGATGTCGGCGAGACTGGGACATAGAATCAGCTCAATTTTGTTTCAACAGTACCGATATTTGTGCTAACGAGGATGGATGCAGTTTCGAAATTAAGAATCGAGCAACAAGAAAAGGGAGAAGATATCGGAGGAGGCTAACGATTATAAATAGTGTATAATAAGGGGAGGAGAACGGAAAAGAGGGGGACACAGACATATTCATTCCCGCTTACACACCTATATAATCACCTTTATGAAGATGTATATTTTGTATCAGTTCGTGAAGTACTGCATGAGGTAGTACATGCGTGTGTCATGAAGATGGGCTTGGTTGAAGTTCGTATGTTGTGATGTCCGTAGGTTTGTTAAGCCTGGAGAAGAAACAATATGTTTATTGGAAGATTTACATTAAGTGTAATGGATATTACTTGAAGAGAAAAATACAAGAGAGTTATTCTTTGGGAAAAAAAGAAAAGTCGCTTAAATTGCTTTTGGAAAAACTTGAAGAACAAGTTCTGGTTATGTATACATGGAGGACGTGCCTCTATGAAGAGATCAGTCTCTGGAAAAAGAAAAAATCGAGAGATCACTGTTTTGTGCTTGTGTAATCAAGCCTTTGGTGTCACTGCACTGCGCTAGGTGCTGACATAGTTGGTGAAGTACTTCCGAAGAGTTGGAAGATTGAAGTCTAGATTCAGGGGGAGTTTAGCTCGGGTCGGAAAGATTATGATAAACAAAAGTCTAGGTTCTAGGATGAATTTTAGCTTAGGATTGGGGTAATCCTAAAGAATTCTTGTAATAGAAAAGATTGGTGTAAGACTTTCTTGTTCTAGTGAATTCAAAAAGAGAAAAACTTGTGTCTTGTTTATTTATGCATTTTACTCTGGCATCACTGCATTAACACTTTACCTCGAGCTTTAGTTCCCTCAACGCTTCGAACTTGTTTTAGATCTTGTTCTTCATTAGACTAGTCTTATTTTATTCAAAAACACTTGTAAACTCGTTAATATCATTATACAAATCTATTTTATTCTAAGGATAATATTACCCAAAAGATCTTGTTCTCTAATTTACAAATAATATTCTAAAATATCTAGTGTGGGTTTTAAGACTCACAACTGTCAAAGCCGTTCAGAACCTAAACAATGAGAATATGCAACCATCCTTATTTCGGTTTATTTCAGAATATGTAGAGACTGACTTAATTTGGTCAAAATTTTACAACCCGATTTAGCTTAATGCAGAGGGAGATATCAATAAGCAAAGACTGAGAGGGAGACATAAGTACGGAAGACCATAAATCATGTGGCCGTCACATACGAACACATATGGTTTAATTGTAAGCGAAGTTACTAAACACGTTTTCATTTGTCGTTTTTCCCCCAACAATTATCTAGTTTTGGAGTGAATTTGTAGAAAAGGGCATCTTAATCATTACATATGGATGTAGACTAAGAAAACAATATCAACCTTCAAGAAATGTTATCTCTTCAGATAAGAATATGGAATATAATATCCCTATATTTATGTCTTATAAAATGTAAATATATTAGTCAGCGTTAAGGGTTCAAATAGTCTAAACCTATGGATTAGGACATAAACTTCAAGATTATAAATGTATAATGCTAAATATAGCATACTTAAATAATTACTAGCATCAGACTATAACTTGATCTTTTAACTATCAAATAGAAGGAATTCCAAGATTGTAGTACACTTAAAACTTTTTAAATCAGATTTATGATACATTTGTTAGTTTTTTTATGTAAGCAAGAAATTCTGGACCTTTAATATGTACTGTATGGACCAAAGACCAGCTTCTAATAGTAATCAGATCCGGTGAACTTTAAGACCCCTCTAACTAGTTGAGCAAACCACATTTGTAGAATACCTTTGTAAGTTAGTATATTTAAGTCTGGAACCAACTTTTATTAAATCGTAAATTTCATAATCCTTATCTAAAACACGCATAGTCCAAGTTGAGAGACGAGCAGTGGAAAAAAGAGTTTTGGAAAACAAGTTACCAATAAGCTAAGCACATGAAAATGATTACAATATATATGTATATATATTCGTTTTCTAATAATAAATAGATGATAACAATAAAAGATATTTGTTAAATTGATTGCCATAAAACTAGATGAAAATGACCAGATTAAGGATTGCATGTGGATAAGATTTGAAGGATGAAAATCGCAGATTGGAGTAGGTGGAAGACTCATCCTTTTCACGACCACCAGAAATGTGAGAAGCTGAAATAAAATGATTTTTTCTTCTAATAAAAATATATTCTCTTTTTATTTTCTTTGAAGGGTCGACGAGTTTGGTTGATAATGAGTGTCGCATTTTGTTCCCACACTGTACCATTTGCATGCCATCATCATCTTTTCTTCAAACTCTTTTCTTAAGTAGAATAAATTAATTATACACAAAAAGGTTTGCTTGCAAGGACTGCAATGAACATAATTGCATGTGGGATCAACTTTGGTTTAGTTCGCTGAGTATGAACGATACGCATTCTATATTTAGTGTTTAAAATGGCTTAACGCATAATTATATGGTAGGACTACATTTGCGTCTCATTGTGCTTTACTTTAATAAAGTTAATTATAAGTTAAATAGAAAAAAAAGAAAAACACTCTAAAAGCATAGTAAAACAATCTACATTTCGTTAGATCCAAAAATTAGTATTTGGAAAAACGAATCACGAACAGGCTCTGCTGGTTGATCCAATCGGAAATCATAGTAAAGACAAGACTTAACTCGTCTTCATGTAGGTACTACCGACTTTGTCACCTCGCTCCAGGAGGTGCATAAATTGGTTGGTCGGAACTTGGAGACTTCGGCCCTCGCCTATAAGGAATGAGCACACAAGCGCAAATGTGAGTTACTCTTTCAGCCTGGTGATCAGGTTTGAGTCGTAATGACGAAGGATAGAATTCCTTCACATGAGTATAATAAGCTCATATTGCGAAAGATAGGTCATGTGTAGGTTTTGGAACGCATAAATGCCAATGGCGTATCGGGTACAACTTCCCCCTCGTATCAATACATCCAATGTCTTCAGTGTTAAGTGCATGTCTTTGTTCCGTGGTGACAATGAGGTTCCAGATTCAGGGAAGAATCTTCTCCTACCCGGGGAGACCTGATGCAGTGCATCTAACCTTTAAACCGACGTGCTGGCTATAACTTTTTTTTTTGTATCCATCGAACCTGTTTGGTTTTATTTCTTTATAAATATGTTTGGGATTATTATAGTGGCGTCTCAATGAAATCCTCCGCCACAAGTTTCTAAATTAGTTTGATCTACATTCAAGATGAGTCCAGTTTTTCAGTCGTGAACAAAATGAAAGAAAAAAAAAAGAGAAAGAAACAAATGAATACGATTACATAAACATAACGTGCGAATTGTTGAAAACAGCAAAGCTCTAGCTTTCATTTCTCAAAACTAGTTTTTGCCTTTCTCCCATTTTGTTCTTTGCTCCCTGAAAACACACCAAACAAAAAGACTTAGAAGAGTAGTTCCCAAAGTAAAACCAAACAACAGTTTTCACATCATCAGGTACTGAAAACAAAAATTTCTTCCTCACAACCAAACAACTAGGGTTTCTATCTAATTTATCAATTTCTTATTGAATTTGAAGTGCTTCAGACTCAGAAACTGAATTTACCAACACCATATATAAGCTTTCTCCAAACCGAAATCAGAACAAAATGATAGAAACCAAAATATAAAAAATTAAAATTTTCACAAAAGTAGCAACTGAAAGAATTACAAGTAGGTTTCTCACATTCGTAATCTCATGCTAATTTTCAATCTGATCAAACCCTTTTTATAAATCAATCACAGGAGAGGCATGATGGGACAATGAAACACAAACAAGGACTAATGCTCTGATCCAATCAACTTAACTATTGTGATGAATAGGAAAATCATCATCATTCACATAACTAAGTGGCACCGACGATTATGTTGTTGATTGGAATAAAGATGAGCTTCACAAAGAAGCCAACGAATCCCATCACAACGAACCCAATCGCTGTACGAACAGCAACTTTCGTGAATTCTACAAAAACAACCGCAAAATCAAAACCATCGTCAGAAAGCCAAACACACAGATCTAGCAAGATATCATGAAGAATCAAAAGTATGGTACCTTTGCGATCTGGTTTGTGACAACGCTTAACGAGACGAATGCTATCCTTAGCGAAGTCTCTGAGAGGATCCACGACGGAATCAATGGCGTCCATGGCTTTGCTTTCGATGATCTCTCAATCTCAATCTCACAGCTCTTTTTGTGCTTCCTTTGAAAGAAACGTCACAGAGTTTCTGATAACCAATCACAACGCTAGGAACAATAACAGGTGGACATAATTGCCGCGTCAGCTGACATTTCAGATTTAGTATTGGGCTTTTATTATTTGTGGGCCCATATCCATTAATGCTAGCTTTCATCTCTTTTTAAAAACAAACAAATGAGTAGATACCGTAAAAGTAACGGAAAAGTCTATCTTTATTCATAACATAGAAGTTCTTTATATAGGAGATTACACCGCCATAGATAAATGAAAAGATTACAAATCATAATATAATCTCTTGGTTATGAGCCATCCACAATCTGATTCATAACACTACCCCTTTGATGCGATAACAATTTAGAACTTGTAATGTGCTTTAATGTTGCCTCATTAAAACCTTACCAGGAAAACCCAATTGGGACAAAACCATGGTGAAGGAAAAAGAGTACAACACACATTACTTCCTCTGATTTGGACATTACTGAAGGTTGGACCTCTCCAATTTTCTGCAATCCGTGGGTGATGAAGATCTTGGGCATAATATGCTTTGTCCTCGAACATGATAGTTGGTTCTTCTTTACCATCGGCCATGCCACAATCTGATCGAACATATTGAGTCATCGACCTCAAATACACACACAAAATCTTGGATGATGTTGCTGTGATATGCGTGTACCACCATGTGTAAAACATAACCTGTCTGAAAAACAAATCAACAAAACCAAATAACTCCTCTTTGGGCTTATAAAATAAACCAAAATCAAAGGATTTTTTCATCGTCCTTCTTATGGACCAATCAGATCAGTGTCTAAAACAAGACTTCTGCATCGTCTATCTCAGGACTAAATGGACTTCTTTATCGTCCACCTTTGGACTGAATGGATCAGTGTCCAAAACAAGTGATCTCACGCCCATGTACTAGATAATGGGTGAGACTGGTCCATATTAAATCTCTTGAGTACCATTTTCTGTATATACTATTTGATGCACAATGATTTCATTGTTAATGTACTCAAGCTGTAATCCCAAACAAAACTTTGTTTTCCAAGATCTTTCATCTCAAACTCTTTCTTGAGATATTCAACTGTTTGGGAAATTGTATCCAGAGGTTCCTAGGATATTCAGATCATATACTTTGATGATTATCAATATTGTTCTCGAGAACTTGTTGTACTTTCAGCTCAATACCCTCTAGTACTTTCATTATCCAGTGGACCATATAAATATGCAGTCACTACATCAACTTGCTCTCTCTTATATAGCTAGACTTATGAGAAATCTAAAAGTAGTTGCATCCACCACATAGAAGTATGTCTCCTCATAATCTATTACTGGTCTTTGTGAGAATCCTTGTGCAACATCAGCTTTATATCTCACGATTTCTATTCCTCACAAGACCCATTTATATCCACTGGTTTTAACATCATATGGCGTCTTAATCATATGGCCAAATACGCCTTTCTTCTTTAAACTATTTAACCTCACGTTTCCATTCAATCCAATCTGTTCTACGAGTGTGCACTCTTATATTGACGTGGGTTCATGATCCTCGCTCCTATTCATAAATTCAAGTGCTACCGTGTATGCAAATAAATCATCTTATGTCGACATTCCTTATTGGTTCCATTATGTTCCAGACATGATATAATCGATTGAGATTCATTATTATCAGGACCTTTAATACTTTGCAGCTTGGCGTCCCAAGCTACATTGTTTAGTACCTGTACCTTAGAGCCGGCCGGTCTTATCTCCATGTCTGGGATGGTTTCCTTAGTAACCTCGGATTTGGATTTTGACTATCATTCTCTGCACCTTTCTTTTGTTTCCGAGGATTCTTATCTTTTGGAACCTATTGGTCTACCACGTTTCATACGTTGTCTAGACTCTGTAGCAATTTGACTGTGTCTCTTGGACATCAAATTCGTTGGTGCTTTACAATCTGGTTTATATATGGCATAGTCATTCTTTTTCGGGTCAGCAAATGTGTCTGGCATTTGATTAGCTAGCTTTGTAAATGTATAATCTTTGGACATCTATTTCACATTCTTTAATCCAAGGATCTTGCCAAGACATTGATGGTTGATTCCATTCTATTTATTTTACCATTCTTTTACCAGCTTTATTATTTTTCTCCTCCTGGTCTTAAAATAATCTGTGTACCTGGCCTCAAATATAATCACCCATAGTTGGCTCAAAGTACTTTATTATTGTGGGAGAATCATATCCAACATATATTCTCATCCTCCTTTTGAGGTCCCATCTTAGTTCTCTGTGGTGGAGGAATTAGTACATAGACAGCACATCCAAATGTCTTATGATGGGGTATGTCTGGCTCTTGACCCGTTAATAATTGTGATAGGGGATATCTATGCTCACTAAATGGCCTGATGCGTATTAACTTAGGTGCATGTAAATTTCGTGTGGCCCAAGCTGTGAATGGGAGTTTTGACCTCATAAGTTATGGTCTATCAATCAACTATTTGCGTTTTAAAAGATTTCGGCCAAGCCATTCTTGGTATGGACATGTATCACAGAATTGTCCACACTTACCCCCATGGACATACCATAATCATTTAAACGCTTGGGACATGTATTCACCAGTATTATCTAGACATATAGTCTTTATTATGAAAAAGGGGCTCGTAGTCGTTTCACTGGTGATGGCCTAATGAGTTTCCCTTGTGTACATGCTACACACGTGAGATTCTTTGGGATAACTCTTCTTATCTTTTAATGTGTGTCTTTTGAATATCAATTTTTGCATCATGTTTGGACCCATATGGCCAATCCGGTCGTTCCATAAAGTGTATATTTTCGCAGGCTTTTAGCCTCTATCATACTGATCTATGCATAGTCTAGGTCAGTAGATAATGCAGGTATAATGTTTAAGACTTATTATGGCCTTGGGCGATTTTATACATATATCTGAAGGAACTCTTTGTTTCCTTCGCCCATTGTTTCAATATGGAAACTATTCATTCTTATATCTTTAAAACTCAATAGGCTGCTCTTGCTTTTAGAGCTGGGTGAATATAAGGCATCACTGATTTCTAGATGCATACCCTTAGGCAATAATATATTAGCCTAGTCATAGTCTTCTTTCAGACTAACGATACCTGTTTTAGTACTTATATTGGCGTTTTTCAGTGTACTCATATAGAAAAATCATTTATTCATTTAATCTAAGCAGACAATGTAATAGAAATAAATTCAAGGAGATAAAAATCAGAGAAAGCATACAAGCAAAGCAATCACACAAGTTTGATGCCGAAATCAGATTATCAACTTGATTCTTTTCACCATCTTTATAGACCAAGTGGGTTTCAGGATTCTTCCCTTTCAGACTCTCTTTGGGAGTCCTTCATATCTTAGCCCAATGGTTCCCCATTCCACATCTATGGCACACTGATTTGGTCGAGCTTTGTGGTTTAAAGGATATACCACAGCCACTGCCTTGACCATGGCTCAAATTGGGTTGATACCCACGGCCTCTGCCATAGTGATTTCCACGGCCAAATGTGTTATAGTGGCCATGGCCACGTCCTTTCCACCCTCCACGGTCATGGCCGTGTGGTCTATCATTCTGAACGTAGTTACCTTTTTTTTTTCTGCGGCCTTATTGGTATCAGGTAATGGAGTTAATCCAGGAGATCTCAATTCACTGTTTCTCATCAGTAATCCATTATTATGTCCAGCTAGCAATAGACTCATCCACAGACTTATAGTCCTGGATTCTGGGATTCCTCCAATCAAATAGGGCCTTTGATAATAACACCGTTCTTTGGTGATCATATCTCGATTTTTAACTCTGTCCAAAGGTCTAGAGGATTCTCTATAGTCAGATACTGATCTTTGAGACTCTTAATAAGATGATGGCTAATAATTAATATTGCCCTGTATCAATCTTTCTCATTGGCATTATTGCCATCTATGATACATTCACCAAGTCTTTTTGACTTTAGGATAATCTTTGTATCCAATGTCCACCGTAAATAATTATCTCCAGAGAGATTTAGGGCAACAAAATCCAGGTTGATTTTCGACATCTCAAATCATATATCACTCAATATTTATGTATAATTTTTATGCGGCCTTACTCTTAAAAACGATCAATTCGGATTTCAATCTTGTGAGGACAATGAGACTATCAATCTTAAAGGCATTTAATCAATCAGTCAATTTCTAGCAAGTCTCAGCAATAATATTTCTATGTGCTCATAATATTATGGTTTATCAAGACTAGCAAAAACGGATTCAATTAATCATGAAATTAGGGTTTAACAATCAATGGATTTTATCAAGACTAGTAAAAAGATTTATTAATCACTCAATCAGTTTCAAAGCTGATTTTAGTAATACTAGAATATAGATTTCAAACATGAATTTCAATGAATCAGTTTCAAGGCTGATTTTAGCAATACTAGAATATAGATTTCAAGCATGAATTTCAATGAATCAGTTTCAAGGTTGATTGGTATTTAGCATAAACCATGTGTAAATAATTTATCTAGTATCCGAATTTATCAAACCTCAAAAACATATAATCAGATCAATCAATTTAATCGAACTTAGCATACAATTTTAAACCTCAAGACATTAGATTTTATCATGAATCTATCAACCTAGCATACGGATTCTCGATTCTCAAAGACATCCAAATCAGATCAATATAACCTATCATATGGATTATTTAGGGTTTCTATTTAAAACAGATCAGATTACAAAACTATCAATCCTAGCAGATGATATTAAACCTCAAGAATCATGCAATCAGATCATTCGGATTTTAAACAAGTAAACCTCAATCAATCTATCAACCTATCAGATTATATAAGCAAAGCAAGGTAGCAACCTATCGGATTCAATCAATGTTTTAACAGGCTAGTCAGTTTAAACAATTTTAAATCAGATGAACAATTAACCAAGCAGGACGAGAAAATAAATCTATCAATTTAACGGTCAAACAATTCTAGCAACATAGCATCAGATTCAATCAGATTTAAAACCTCAATGATCAAAACCGAAAACAGTTTTGATTTCAAAATATTCGATTAGGGTTTTAATATGTGATTTGATAATTATAGTATAATTAATTCTGATACATATTTTATTTAGGGTTTATAGATATAGGGTTAGGGTTTATCGGATTTTAACTTGTAAAAACCGATTTGGGGTTTTAATCATGTAGGAACATGATATAGGGTTTGGAGTATCGAACTTTTAGAGCTTCGATTTACTCAATTAGGATTTTTGATATATTACCCTATGGTTTTGATTCATAAAGATTATGGTTTTAGGGTTTCATTCTTTATCAATCAATCCAAATTCGATTATAGGTTCTTAGGTTTCGAATTACCTTTAACTTAGATGATTGTTGAAACTGGACCACCAAAGATTATGAACCGCGAGCTGCAACACAAACGGGAATGAACGCGAGCTATGGGCGAGCTAGACACGAGCTGATCGGGTACGCCTTGATCGTCGGGAACGCGAACGGTATGCTTGCGCGCCAATCGCTATCGGCTTGCGGACGTCTGATCGGGAACGCGAGCTGTCCGGGATGCGGGCTGAGGCTGAGATCGGGCTGAGATCGTCTGAAGCTGAGACGGGGACGCGAGCTGGAACAGACGCGAGAACAAGAGGCGCGATCGGATTAGGGTTCGTCGGTTCGCCGGCTAGGGTTAGGGTTTTAGGGTTTTGTTCTTTTGGTTTCTTAGCTTAGAGATTTTAGAGTTTCGTGCTGATAACGTGTTGTAAAAGTAATGGAAAAGTTTGTCTTTATTCATAACATAGAGGTTCCTTATATAGGAGATTACACCGTCATAGATAAATAAAAAGATTACAAATCATAATATCTTGGTTATGAGCCATCCACAATCTGATTCATAATAGTAAACATATTTTATTTTGATTTGTGTCAAACCATATTTACATGAAAGAAATAAACTCCAAAAGAAAATTCAAATTCCCAACAAAAACAGCTACAAAAACCCTAAAACCAAAATCCATACATTTCAATTTTCGTCGCTTTCGCCACCCCCATCCTCCCGTCACCACCATTAACCGCCAGCCAAGGACTCGGCCCCAACTATGGCTCGTACATTCCACTTCCATCCATTACCACTGGGTAATAATACTGCATGCAGGCCCGTCTCCTGGCATGTGCCCAATGCACATTTGCATATGGTCCATAATGTTTTTGTAAATTTTAGTTAAGATTTAGGGTCCTCTGCAAAAAATTGGCCCTAATATTTTTTGCAGATTATATGTATTTTTTCATAAATTGCGCATGGCCTAGCAAATGATTGAGACGGGCCTGACTGCATGCCACTTTGGGATGAGGCATTTCCATGTAAGCCGGATCAGCATCGAGAGATTCAGCTTTGGGGACGACGCCGAGATGGAAATCAAAGGCGAATGTGTGTGCCACCATGGCGGAGATACGATTTATGAAGTGTACAGCGTTTTTTCTCGTCGGTATTGGAGCCATGAGTGCATCGTTAAATCAACTATGAACATCTCGCAAGTCTTGGCAAACACCATCGTAGTCTTGGCGGATATCATATGGACATTGCGATCTGATTTCATAATTTTCTTAATCCAAGCCGAAGGAAGCTGATGAGTACTGAATTCTCCACAGCATCTGCTGGTACGATAAATTCTTTAACTGCTCGTTCACTTCCTGTGAAACTGGGTTGAATGTCGCCGTCTGTGGCGGTGGTTGGTGGTTGGGCATGATGTTTTTGTTGTTCTCCATCTTTCTGTTTATGCTTTCCGTTTTTTTTTTTGGATAATTCAGCTTTCCATTTTTTATATTTCAATTCCTAAGAGGATGATTGGTTGGTTCTATAGTTTTAGATTTTACGCTTTAGAAATTATTTGTTGTGAGTATTTTGGCCATGGTTTTAATTTGTTTGCTATAGAAATATTTTCAAATACATTGAAAGCACTAAATAAAAGCCGTAGATAAATAGACTTCTAGAGTTAAGATATCTCTTTTTCTAATTTTTTTTTGCCTTAGATTTATTTTTTAAAAGTTAAAGCATGATTGCTTTACAAAATAACTTTTAAAATAGAGATGGCTGTCAACAACATCTAGAGCACTTGCCAATCAGCCCCTAAGTATCTGGATTTTGGGACATGAGATTTTGATCGGAGTTAAAGAGTATATTCATACGGTGGTTTACAAAGCATGTAATATTTTCTTAATCTATGTGCCTACTCTCTAGCTTATCTTAGCAATTCTTTGTTCTAACGTATTTAATATTATTATTTGTATTATATGTTGGAGTTACTAGTTTTGCCAAATTATTCTATTAACATTAAATAAAAATCAAATAAAAATCTTAGTTTTTTAATAAAAAATTACTAGTCAAGTATATATCGTTATCTGGATAAATTAAGGGTCTGGATGGTTGAATGCCAATTTTGGATATGGTTGTGGGAGTTTGCAGATGTGGATAGATGTGGTTTCAAGCGTTATTAAGTTGTACGATTGGTACAACAGTTAAGAATTGATGCGTTTGCGAAATACTTATGACTGGTTGATTATGAGATGATGCAATAGTTTAACAATAAATTGTCAAAATTAACACATTATAACGTTATAAATATGTCAAAACAAATTATTATGATAAAAATAAAATTCTTAATTTAATATAATTAATAATATTATTATGTTTTTATTTTTTATTTTTAGTTTAGATGAAAGTTATAATTTCAAAAACAATTATGAAGATTTATATTAGACTTTCAAAAAAAAAATTGGTTTCTATATGTATATATATTATTGTTTAAAAATTATAGTGAATATTTTTGGTTTAAAGTTTTTATAATGCAAAATAATAATAATGTTAGTGGATATAAGCTAAAATATAAAATGTATTTATATACATTTCATTTATAATATCTTAATATTTATTTTTTGAATATTTCATTTTCAATATTACGTAGCGGAAACCAACTGTTGATTTTAATAAGTTTAAAACGATTTAAAGTGATTTATAGTGTTTTGTGATTGTTACAAAACGTTAACAACCACTACCACCCGCAAATACAGTATTTGCGGGTGCTAACAGCAAAACCAGCCAAGCCTTATGTAATGCAAATGTTATTACTATTTCTACTTTGATGGAGAAACTACTTTCAAAATGATATAAGGTAAAATCAAAGTCTCATTCCTAAAAGATAACATTGCTTCAAGATACAATCATGTTCCTAGGAACATCTATCAACTTTTGAAAACGAAATAAAAGGCAGAGATAAAGTCACTGAATCAGTATCACACTGATACTAACTCAGCTTCATTGTAGTTTATTATATCAAGTCTAGAAAGAAAACGGGATTTCTTGAGAGAATTGGTCTTCACTGTTTTTTTCTTCCCTTGTTGACATGAGGGACAGTTGTTGATGAAGACGCCTTTCGTTTTCTTTCTCCTCCGCTAACTCTGAATGATGGAGGAGGAGGTTGTACCATCTGTTCATTAGACATGTTCGGTTTAGGTGCCGACAAAACCACGGGAACAAATAACGAGCTCCGGAGCTGTCGCTCTCTTAATTGAAGCTGGTCACGGCGCCTCATGTCATAAAGTTTCTTGCCCTTTTCATTGCACAAGAATTTCCAGGAGTCAGAAAATATCTTGTTTGCTTTATAAGTGCCAACGAGAGACTCGCCATCGTCCATGGTCATGTCCAGAAACAGTTTTCTGTAACGTTTCTGGATTGTTGGAACATCCTCGGTCGGGTAAGCCCCTAAAACAGCGTACCAGTCAACACTACCGTTGAATTTCTTATCATACCCGATCAGCACCTGAAGAACGGCATTGAGACGGCGAAGACCAGGAAGCTCGGGAAAGAAATAACTAGCGACGTATGCTTTATCTTTGGCTCTACCAAACCTGCCCGCTTTGTAGCACTCCATAGCGGCCTCTTTATTTACTCTAGCTGCGTTTCTAAGGCCTTCCGATTGCAACATTTCTTCCTCAAAATATATCCTCAAAATATATCCTTTTAGGTCTTTTAGTTCAATTCCTGCAAACACAGAGACTATAAGTTTCAATTCATGAATAATTCTTAAACATAGACCAAGAATAGCTTTGCCAAACATTGATCCTAAACTCTTTAACAGAAAATGCGATCTCAAAGCATAAAAGATATTTGTATAGATGCTTTTTCTGCCAAAGTTTGTTAAATATCAAGCAGTTAGATCCAAAGCTCTATTTGTTCCTCTCAATTATATGTTTCCTTAACATGTATTAAACCTTAGATGTTCAGATATTGAAGTCTTAGATTAATAACAAACTTCTTAAAAGTAATAACAAACAACTCAAGAGTCAAGATCGAATCCTCAGTATTTAGATAAAGTTTTTGACTATGAAAATCATTTCAATTTGTGAAGAATAAACAAATCTATTGTTTCTCCACAATCAAACTCATTAAAATGTATAATCTAAATCAGATAATTTATGCCAAATTGCCCGTTCATAATACGAGTTAAAAAACACAAAGTCAAAAGTGCAGATAGCAAAATAATACATAGAGAAGATGATGTTGAGTACCGGAAGGTAAATGTTTACCTCTGTGTGGAGAGAATCAGAACGAGCAGCTTCAAATTACTAGATGACGGATTATCAAATATATATATTTGTA
The DNA here is from genome assembly GCF_020379485.1 of Brassica napus. Classification (NCBI taxonomy): domain Eukaryota; kingdom Viridiplantae; phylum Streptophyta; class Magnoliopsida; order Brassicales; family Brassicaceae; genus Brassica; species Brassica napus. The sequence goes on along the minus strand of NC_063445.1, from coordinate 14,252,522 downwards.
TGTAATGTAAGAAACCTCAAGATAAACTTTATATAGAACGTCACCGCACAGTGATGAACACGTCAAGGATTAGTACAAAACTGGTATGCCAGTTTGTATTTTCCTAAAATCCACAAATGTGCTAGGTCAAACTTATATCCTCAATTTCAAATTATTTCCATGCATATCCAATATCCAAAATAGAAGTAAATCATTTTTTACGTCTGCATTTTATTTCCTTCTTTGTTTGATGAAGACAATACTTTGAACGAAGACCTTGTTTTAAGTCTCCAATTAATAGCAAAATGTTTTGGATTTTGTTTGTCCTATGACTTAGGAGGAGTCCTAGAGATTTTTAAAAAAAAATTAGGAGAGAAAGTGTGTAAAAGTCTTAAACTTTTAGCTTTAAAAAAAATGATAAATGATTTCATTGGTTTTAAGAAAATAAAAAATAAAAAAAAATTATAATATTTTTATTTTTATTTATTTTAGAAACTTACATAATTTTTTTTACTGATGGAGGTGCTTTTTTTATTGCCGTTTGGGTATTATTGTTTTGAATGTTTAAAAAATAAGAAAGATAAGTGTGAATCAAGGAGTGTGGACCATTCTCACATAAAGAAAGATTTTATTTTCTTTCCTAACAGTTGAAAGATATTTTCTGTCTATAGATTATTTAGGTGGAGATATTTGTTTAAAAATTTTGGCTCCTACTTTCACAATTCTAACTTTAATCATTTTCAGAATCGATTTACATGTTACACACTTGTTTTCCACACCGATTTTCATGAAGTTAGACTATGTTATAAGGCCATTTAAGCGTTCGGGGAGATCTAGACAGCATTTGAATGTTGAGATAAATTGTGGACTTAAGTGTGTAAGAATATAGGTCGAAGAATTTTTGTTATCTTAGGGAAATTTCTTAATATTAGTTTTGAACTCTAGTTTGACCCCAAAAAAAAAAGATTTGAACTCCAGTAATACTTAGCAGATGCCTGTTCATTTGTACATCTCTCATCTTCGTCTAGATGATTTATCCAAATGATTCATCCAAATGACCCAAATGATCCATCTGGATATTGTTCTAGACTATTCATTTCTATTTTTCTCATTTCTATTTAATGTAGATGATTTTAATAAACAAATGACTTATATACTTTTGTTTTGGTAAGAAAATGATTTTGCGATTTTGACAGAAAATGCATTTTGGTTGATTTGGCGGAAAAAATGTTTTCACAGTTTTGCTGGGAAAATATGTTTTCACGGTTTTGGCGGGAATATGCGTTTTATGGTTTTAAATTTTGGCGAGAAAATGCATTTTTACAGTTTGGCGGGAAAATGAATTTTATGGTTTGGCGGGAAAATACGTTTTATAGTTAAGGCGGAAAATGTGTTTGCCATTTTTTGCTGGAAAATGTAATTCCTGGAAAATATATTTTTTACTGTTTACGTAAATGCGTTTTTGTGATGGCGGGGAAATGTGTTTTACGGTTTTGGCGGAAATTATGTTTCACGGTTTAGGCAGAAAAATATGTTTTTATTATTTTGGCGGAAAAATGTGTTTTTGTAATTTTGGCGAAAAAATACGGTTTTTCGATTTTGGTGCGAAATGCGTTTTTGTTGTTTTGGTGGAAAAATGCGTTTTGTGGTTTTTCTAAGAAAATGCGTTTTTTTGGTTTTGGCAGGATTCATTTAAAATCAAGTTTTATGTCATTTTTGGTAATTTTCCCTACAAATATCATAAAACCACATGACTCTTACGATATGAGTATGAAACCTCATTTAATAGTTAGTCATATTAAAAGTATACTATATTTCTATATTAATATCATTTAAATTTATTTATCTACCATATAAAAGAGAAATTTTCATGTTTACCACATTCATGATATCATTATTCATCTTTATCACCACTAAAAGAATATTTTCAAAAATATATTCTTCGTTAATTGGAAAAAGACATACCTTTGTTCTCTATATATATAATAAATAATTATTTAAATAAAAAAATAAAAGAAATTTTATTTTATGTTTTCGAATAATAATTTTTCAAATTCAAAATTTTTATAAAAATAACTTTTGATTTTATTTTTTTTTTCAAAATTTCTTTTTGAAAATCGAAAATTATGCTTGAAACTATTTTTTAATTTTTTCAAATTTTTTAAGTATTTATTTTTATAGTCACTAAAATACTAAATTTCACATTTCAAAAATCCTAACTCCACCCCTCAAATCTAAACCATAAATCTAGATTAGTTAACCCAAGGATTATAAATGTTTTTTACCCTTTATTAAAAGTGATTGGTAAAATTGGTTAGTGTAAACTTGAAAAGTGATACTATGAATGTGGTATTTTTGACAATTTTCTCATATAAAATAGATAAATTAATTGATTTTGATTTATTTACCAAAAATGACTGTAATAAACAAGAGTGAATATTTTACTCTATATAATAGTTACTGATTTATCAAATTTTCAATAAATATTTATTATTTTTTATAGTATAACGCAAAATAAATAATAATAATACAAAAAATAATGTTATATATAGAAGGTTATTTCCGCGAAAGGTGCAGATCTTAACTTTGTTAATATATTAAAGGACAATTTTCTCAAATAGCCATTTTTAAGTTTTTTTCACAAAAATAACCTTTTTTATTTTGAAATTTTTAATATTTATTTTTTATTTTTTAAAAGTTGAAACCATATCCCCAAAACCACACCTCTTAACTCTAAACCCTAAGTCTATATTAGTTAACCATAGGGTAAAAATACGTTAAGGGCTATTTTTACCTTTTAATAAAACTTGTTTTTGTCATTTTTTCATTAAGGGCTATTTTTATGACAAAAACTTAAAAAATGATATCCTATGGAATTTTTCTATATTAAACTACACACAAAATATCACATTACACTATAAAAGTATTTGCGTAATGTTCTCATATAAGATCAACTAGTGTTTCTTAATCTAGTTTTAAAATATTTTAAATCTTATTTTAAAGTTTTTATTTAATTTTATGTGTTACATTTTAATTTATGAAAACAAATTTGAAATATTTATCAGATAGAAAATTTTAAAGAATTAAAACGATAAACAAAAAATATTTAATAATACACATAAATATCAAAATGCAAATGAACACTTCAAATATGAAGTTTCACTATTTAAAACTATTTTGAAGTTTCACTATTTAAAACTATTTTGAAGTTTTTTTTTAGAGCAAACATCATATTTGAAGTTAATAAAATGTCTTTTCGAGATGCTCTAGACGGTAGAAAAAAATAAAACGTGTAAAATTTCACTATTTAAAACTATTTTGAAGTTTTTTTTTAGAGCAAACATCATATTTGAAGTTAATAAAATGTCTTTTCGAGATGCTCTAGACGGTAGAAAAAAATAAAACGTGTACATTACTAACTCTTTAGGGTAATCTTTTTAACATTACAAGTGGACTCTAGTAAGATTTTGTCGAATTTAAACCAAATTGTAGAATTGCTAACATATTTCTTACAAAAGGCCAAGAGAACAACATTTGGCACGTTAAAAAGGTCCACAGTCCACATTATCTTCAAGTCTTGGACACTCGATGAAGTCTCAAGTAAAACGTCCTTGTCCTATAAACAACACTCAGACTCAGCAGCATAGCCATTAAACACACCACGGACATGAGACCACACGTAACCGAATAACACACTGATCCTGTGCAAGTAAGTGACTCAGTCTCTGGGGAGGTCCCGGCTTGCTTCCTGGCGTAGTAGTCATATATGTTACTTGCAATCACACCTGAGAACACAAACGACCCAATAGGCAATGCTGTAATCTGGAAATTGTAGAGAGAACCGAAGCATTTTAGTCCAAAAATGTCAGAGACTGAAGCAGGAGCGATTGCCCAATGAGCGCCATAACCCATTCCTATTACAATGGTGACTACATAGATCTTCCCAGGCCAGTCTATGGCATAGTAGATTAGCCCTAACGACATTATCGCCTGAACTGCAGACATTGCCATTGTTCTTGGAAGTGAGAGTTTTCTTGTAAAGACGAAGAAAGTGCTGATTATTTTCAGTAAAAAAAAAACAATTTGACTATAAACGTTTATGTATGAATGTCTAAGTGAAATGGTACCTTATGATTAGCTCAGAGAAGTAACCACCAGCAACACGGCCAAGAAAAATGGAGATGCTGATTAGTGAGACGAATACTTTGGCGTTGCTATAGGCAAGGGAATAACAGATCTGACCAAGATTGTCTATAACTGTTATCCCCGAACCTACACCTAGAACCAGAGACATAAATATAAGCCAGAAGTCGAATTGTCCCAAAGCCTGTAACAATGTGAAATCTTCTCCTATGCACGGGGCTCTTCTTTTTTCCGGCGATATGTCACTCCTCTCAATCAAAGTTTTAATCTCATTCAGATCCACACTGGTGGTTTCTTCTCCGGTCTTTGCCAAGGCGGCGTTATTAATACCTAAGAGGAAAACCGATGCAGAAGGGACAAGAACCGGAGCAACCATCAAAACGACAAGAATAGCTCCAGAGGCTGTGGTAACTGTTTGAGTTATATCTACGAGACTCCGGAGTACCAACACTCCTAATAGATACACTGCGAGGACAACACAGAAGCCGTAAATAGCCAAGAAACGTAAATCATCAGACCGCGAGCTCGCTCTGCAACTTCTTTCCACGGGTCTAACAACAAATAGTAGAGCAAGAACAACCAGTGGTGGTCCAAGAGCAACCATGAGGATAACAGAAGAGTCATGAGAGGGGTTGAACATCAAGTAAACCTGAGTCAAGATTGCTCCGCTCAAGCCAGAGAACCCTTTCAAGATTCCAACAACAGGACCACGGCTCTCTGGGAAGTTATGAATGCATGAGACTAAGGATGCTGTATTGTAGTAGGTTTCTCCATTCGTTCCCACGAAAATAGCTACGAACAACTGCATTAACAAAACTTATGTAAGAAAACATTAAAAAAAAAAAACATAAAAGAAAGCATAAAAAAAACAAAAAAACAGGAGTCTTGTTCGGATGTTAGTTATACATCATGTAATAAAAAGAAATCATGTATACAAAATACGAATTGAAAAATTCATCTCACAATCCAAAGAGGAAGATTAGGCAATTGACCGGTGACGACGAGCCAGACAACACCGTAGCCGACGAAATTCTGAGCAGCACCGACGAGTAGAACCGTCCAAGACGGTGATACGTCCGATAAAGCACCGGAGACGAATCCGATAGCGTCGCCGAGGTTCTTAGCGACGCCGAGAAGACCGATCTGTTTCTGGTTGTAACCAAGGGAAGTCTTGATCGCCGGGGACATTGAGCCACCGAATAAATAACCGACGCCGGCGACGGACTGGATCCACATGGCACACACGAACACCAGCCATCGGTCGTTGGTTAGAGTCTCCAGTTTCTGACGCCACAAAGCCATAGTCAATGGGCTTGATTTTATCTAATGAATTAATCATTTGGAATAAACTTTTATAAATTTAAATAGAGTGCGAAAATATCCAAAGTTCCGAAGTGTTTTAAACCCGACCGGGACGGTGGACCAGACAACTTCCCAATGGATTATTGGATCGACCGCAAATGAACTATGAGTTAATAAATTAATTAACTTTTTCTATAATATTATATTAACTATTGAAAAATACAATAAAAAATTTATGTCTTAAAAAATATGTAGCGGTAGTTTTTTTTATTTTTATTTTCATTTAACATACAAAATATAAAAAAGAATTAAATTATTTAACATTTTTTATAAGAAGTTAAGAGTTATTACATATAATAAAAATAAAGTAATTGCACGCTATGTCTATGTTTCAAACATTATTTATGTGGATGGTCATAGCAAAGAAACAAACTGTACGGTTTCTGTTTTAACCCAAAATTGCCTCTGTAACGAACTCTTTAACGTCTGGTTTTGTTTTTTTTCTTACCCTATTATTTATAAACCATGGGATTAAGAGGGACTGAACCCAAGTTATGTTTCAAGTTTCAACTATCTTGTACCATATCCTTTTATATGTAATCTTTTTATGTATGAATAGTGAAGTTATCCATATAAAGTATTACAGTGCTTATAAATAAAAAATAGAGTTTAGAGTTTCGAATTTCTATTTGGGTTTATGGTTTAGAATATAGAGGTTTTATTTGGATTTTGGGTTTAAAATTTTTATTTGGGTTTAGAGTTTAGAGTTTTTATTTAGATTTAGAGTTTCTATTTGGGTTTAGGGTTTATGATTTAGAATTTAGAGTTATTATTTAGGTTTAGGGTTTAGAGTTTCTATTTGGGTTTAGGATTTAAAATTTAAAATTTCTATTTGGGTTTAGGGTTTAGAGTTTATGGTATTTATTTGGATTTATAATTTATGGTTTACAATTTAGAGTTTCTATTTGGATTTTGGTTTTAAAACTTTTTATTTAGAGTTTTGGACTATTACCATATCCCTTTAATCAATTTGATTATATTATTTATGTTTAACCAAAAACATAACCAGTTTTACAGTTAATGTGAACGCACATCTCTAAAGGGACAACAATGTAACTTTGTTTTCGTTGTTTTATCCATATAGCTAATTAATTTTTTTTTTGCATGGTTGCCTAAATAGCTTTTGTTTCATGGTTTTCTACGCGAATGACTCATAAAAATATATTCAGATTTAAAATCATTAAGTATCTAAATGTGTAATTTGAATAATAAAATTAGACTTTAAATCCTAAATAAGCCAAAAGTAAAATATAAAATTGTAATTGAATATCAATAACAAAAATAAATTAAATCAAATCACAAAAATTAGCTAGTTTTGTTTAGATTCATAATCCAGAAGATCGTATGATCTTTTTTTTTTTTAAATTAAAAACTAAATTCTTAATTAGAATACATAGTCATCGTTGTCTAACTCTATCGCAAGGAAAATTGCGAAGAGTGTCCTCGGAGATGGTCGCTTTCAATCGTATCTGGCGTTAGGAGGTCCAGCGTGGTTACATCAGCAAATATTCAGAGAAGCCGCTTTGATACGCTCGTAGATCTTTAGATTAAGGTTGAACGTATGAATGTTTCTCTGTTTTTTTTTCATTCGTCACTTATCCTTTGTAATGGGTTTTACCCAATTTGCAGACGTTAAAAAAAAATAATTAGAATACATAACAAATTTTAATAAACTAACTGACAAAATCCAAAAAAAATAATAATTAAAAGTTACGTATTGGTTCAACTGGTAGCCGGGTTCAAGACTTTGACGGGATTTTGTAGTTTTACCAGGGTTTTAAATAATACTAGCTTTTTTCTATTACCAAACCAGATTACATACTTGATCATCATATTTACCGGTTCGACCGCAGATCGAGATCGGGTTTCAAAACACTACCAAATCAAATAGAAAATGTCACTCCAAATATGGACAGAAATTTAAAAGTAAGGTAATGAATTTGAATTAACAAAACAAAACCAAACCCTCTCTGTATCCTATCTAAAATCTATATAAAGAACGAGAGTGATCTATCTATCTTTTTTTTTCTAACTTGAGACTATGATTCCGATCAAGCATAAAACATGTCGATGTATTCCTTTCCGTTTATGTGGATAATACGTTCCAGTGTATTCAGATTTTGAATTTTTAGATTTAGTCTCTTTTTTATCTCTGTTTTAATTTTGCGTCAAAATCATAAAATCAAGTTTTTTCATCAACTGAGCAAAATCGAGTTTTCACGCCAAATAATCAAAATCAAGTTTTCTAGTCAAATGAACAAAATTAGTTTTTTTTTGCCAAAATTGCAAAATAAAATTTTCTTTCTGAACCGTAAAATTGTATATCTCGCCAAAAAAAATAAAATTGTGTTTTTCCACCAAAACCGAAAAATTGTGTGTTTTCACCAAAATCGCAAAATTGAATTTTATTGTCAAAACTGAAAAATCGATTTTTTTTCACCAAAACCATAAAATTATGTTTTTCCGCCAGAACAACAAAGTTGTGTTTCCCTGCCAAAAACCGCACAATCAAAATTTTCCGCTAAAATCATAAAATTGAATTTTCCGCCAAAATTGTAAAAGAAAATTTTCCTGCCAAAACTACAAAACCGCAAATCGAGTTTTTCCAAAACCACATAACCAAATTTTTCGCCAAAACAACATATTTGATTTTTTCCTTCAAAACTGCAAATTAAGTTTTCTTGTCAAATCACAAAATTAATTATTTCACCAAAACCTCGAATTGACTTTTTTTTCCCATAACTGTAAAATTGATTTTTTTTGCCAAAACTGCATAATTGACTTTCACCGCCCACTACAAGAAAACACACCGAATTCCGACGGAGGTTCCGACGGACACCAATGTCGTCGGACATTTGTGACGGAATACTGACAAATTTCCGACCAAATCCAAAAAAATTAAGTCGTCGGAATTCCGTCGGCCATTTCCGACGGAATTCTGACGAAACATGGTTCGTCAGAATTTTCCGACGACTTTTCGACGACATTCCGATAAAAAATGTAATCGTTGTAGTCGTCGGAAGTTCGTCGGTATATTCCGACGATTTTCCGACGACATTCCGATTAACAGCAAAGTCGTCGGAATTCCGTCGGTATTGTTCGACGGAATTCCGACGAACCATGTGACCGTTGCCGACAAATATATATGACCGTTGTATAGCCGTTTGAGATTGGACAATACCGACGGAATTCCGACGGACTGCTTTACATCCGTCGGAATTTCGTCGGAAAGTCGTCGGAGGTCCGTAAGCAATTTCCTATAAATACAACCCCTCCTCATTCAACTCATTCACACTTCATTCTCTCTTCATTCTCTTTAGTCATAACAATTCCGTGAAAATCATGTCTTCAGAAGTTTATTATCGTTCGTGGATGGATAAACCTCATTTGGATCCGAACACCAATTTGCTAATGGAAGAATACGTTCAAGGGATTGGAGAATTCATGAGGCTTGTTCAACAGCAACCGGATGCAAAAAGTGGTATGTTAAGATGTCCCTGCTCTTCTTGCAATAATAATAAGGTTATAAAAGAATTTGATGTTTGGACTCATTTGTATATGAAAGGGTTTTCACGTAATTATAAAGTTTGGTACCTTCATGGGGAAACTGGTTATGAATATGGTAGTACTAGCGAACCTCAGCCTGTTAGTGAACCTCAGCCTGATATTAGGTTAGAAGAATCTAGAATGGATATAGATTATGGTGTAGGTACTGAGCAGATGGTACATGATCATTATAGAGGGGAAGAACCAAACCCCGAATCTAGGAGATTTTTTGACATGTTGGATGCAGGAAAACAACCTTGGTATCAAAATTGTAGAGATGGTCATTCAGTCTTATCATCTGCAACTAGATTAATGGGTATTAAGACAGACTATAATTTGGCTGAAGAATGTATGGATGCGATTACTGATTTTGTCAAAAGTATTCTACCTGAGGATAACCTTGCACCGGGTTCATACTACGAGGTTCAGAAACTTGTTGCAGTTCTTCAACTACCGTATGAAGTGATAGATGTATGTATTGACAACTGCATGATCTACTGGAGAGCGGATGAGACACGAAATGTATGCAAATTTTGTGGGAAACCTCGTTATCAGGAGACGAGGGAAAGAGTTCCGATCCCATTCAAAAGAATGTGGTATTTGCCTTTGACGGAAAGATTGAAGAGGTTGTATCTGTGTGAGCGCACAGCAAAAGCAATGAGATGGCATGCAGAGCATTCCACAAATGGTGAGATTAGACATCCTTCAGATGCAAAGACTTGGAAACATTTCCAGTCAACATATCCAGAATTTGCGGAAGAGAGAAGAAATGTTTATCTTGGATTATCTACTGATGGTTTCAGCCCATTTGGAAAGCATGGAAGACAGTATTCTCTATGGCCAGTTATTGTGACACCGTACAACTTACGGCCGAGCTTGTGCATGCGACGAGAGTTTTTGTTTCTCTCAATTCTCGTCCCCGGGCCAGATCATCCTAAAAGATCACTAGATGTGTTTCTTCAACCACTAGTATATGAGTTGCAACAACTATGGGCGCATGGTTTTGAGACATACGATGTTTCGCGCAAAGAAAACTTTCAGATGCGGGCAGTATTTATGTGGACAATAAGTGACTTTCCAGCATATGGTATGTTATCTGGATGGACAACACATGGGAAGCTATCATGTCCATATTGTCAAGATGACACAGATGCTTTCCAACTAAAGAACGGAAGGAAAACGTGTTGGTTTGACTGTCACAGACGATTTCTACCACCTGATCATCCATACCGCAGGAGTAAGACTTCGTTTACGAAGAACAAGCAGGTGTTTGATGGTCCACCTGAGGAAGTTAGTGGGAAAGATTTGTTGAAGCAGTTTAGGTATTTTGATGCAGAAAGGACGCCAGATGTAGGTGGACATGAAAACATTCGAGTCAATGCGGTTGGAGAGCTACATAACTGGCACAAAAAGAGTATTTTCTGGGATCTGCCATATTGGGAGAGTCATCTATTGCGGCATAATTTAGATGTCATGCATATTGAGAAGAACTTCTTCGATAATCTGATGAACACAGTCCTTAACATCCAAGGTAAAATGAAGGATAATTTGAAGTCAAGGTTGGATTTAGTCGATATTTGTGATCGTTCTGAACTTCACGTTGATGAGAACGGTACGACCCCTTTTCCCATTTATCGGCTAGATGGTGCTAGAAAAGAAGAGTTCTTTGATTGGATTACAGATAAAGTGAAATTTCCTGACGGATATGCATCAAATTTGGGGAACTGCGTTGATAAAAGCGAAGGAAAGTTTACTGGCTTGAAGAGTCATGATTGTCATGTAATTATGCAGCGCCTCCTTCCGTTTGCTTTTTCAGCATTATTGCCACGTAATGTTCATGAAGCAATTACAGGTATATTATATTTTTACAATTTAATTTATTTTTATATTTAACAATTATGCTTATAAAAAGTTAATACTTACGAAAATTATGTCTTTTATCTATGTAGGGATTAGTGTTTTCTTCCGCGACTTATGCAGCAGAGTAGTGACTGAAGAGGGTATTAATAATTTGAAGACAAACGCACCAGTCAGCATGTGCAACCTTGAGAAGATATTTCCTCCATCATTCTTTGATGTAATGGAACATCTTGCTATTCATCTTGCAAGAGAATTAGAATTTGGTGGTCCTGTGCAGTACAGATGGATGTATATTTTTGAGCGTTATATGCATCATCTGAAGAAGATGGTTAAAAATCAAAGCAGGGTGGAAGGATCTATAGTGGCACAGGTGATCAATGAAGAAACTGCAATCTTTGCTGAAAATTATTTTCCACCAGAAGTGCATACAAAACACCGAAGACCTGCTCGGCATGATGATAGAGGGGAGAGAGCAACATATCATGTTACTGTCCCAAGCATGTTCAAGGAAATAGGACGACTTAGTGGAAAATTCACGAAGCGGAGACTTACGGACACTGAGCACGCTCATTTGCAAACATATTTGCTCACCAACTGTGAAGATGTTTTACAATATGAGAGGTGAAAATATTTATTTATTTATTGTTAGATTAATATTCAATAAATTTATTTCATATTGATAATATTTTTGTATATAGTGTATATATGGCGGAGTTGCGTATGACTCACAGGCATGCAACAGAAGATGAGCTTCGACAACTTAGAGATAACGGATTTGCTGCGTGGCTTCGTAGTTATGTGAGTCATATATCATATTACCCTATGCAAATGATTAGTTTAAATTTAATATATATAAACTAATTAACTTTTCAATCATATATGTTTTTAATTTATAGGTGAATGATGGTATGGCCAGAGGTCTTGTGTTCGATGATTGGATACGCGAATTTGTGCAGGGACCAAACTATGTGGTCAAATCATATCCTAAATTTTGTACGCGAGGATATGCATTCACAAAGAAAGGTCATTCTAAGACAACATATGATGCTGGTGTTTCATCTTCTTCTGGTGACGATGTCTACTACGGCAGCATAAAAGAAATATTGGAAATCCAATTTCCTGGAATGGTTGGATTGTGTTGTGTAGTATTCTATTGTGATTGGTATGACTGATACTCCGTGTTTTTAACGGTTTTAAACTCGTTTTGGAGCAATCAAATGGTCGGTTTTAATTAATGTTTTGGTCTATTTGATGCGTTTTGGTGTTCTTAAGTGTAATATGCAGGTTACTAGATAGCTTGAAAGAAAAGAACGCATTCGGGATTTATTCAGAAGCAAGATAGACCGAACAATGGACCGAATGAAGTATTGATCGCACAGGACGTGGGATCGACCGATCCGGTCAATGTGGATCGACCGATCCTATGCCTTCATGCACTAGATCGACCGATCCGGTCTATGTGGATCGACCGATCTAAGGCTCTACGGGCTCCACACGCACAAACGAGCTTTTCACTCCTTTTTACCCACTCCCCTCAATAATTCAGAGAAGAACTCGACCTTTGAGACTCAGAAAAGACCAGGGGCGACCAAGGAGGAGATTTACAAGTTCTAGAGAGAAGATTTGAGTGTTTTGTACTTGTTTTGGTGTGATTTGTGAAGATTTGTAAAGGAGTTCATCTCAAAACCATTTGGAGAAGATCTTCTGAACCTTTACTCTGTTTTAATACAATCTTATCATGTTTTCTTCATCAAAATCGTTTTGTTCTTGCTTAGTTATGTGTGAGTAGTCATCTAGTTGGGTTTAGGGGTTCTCATAGGGAATTTCTTGATGTTTTGATCCATAAAACGTGTGTAGACTAAGGGATTACGTTTTGGTTCTTCATCTAATGGATTTCTTACCGCTTGAACTGAATTGATCACTTAGTTCATGATTTCAGATTGTTTGATGCACCGAAAGTGATTGTTTGAACTTCCGAAAATACTTTAGATGAGCAAAGTGTCCTTAACCCTCGGAAGTTGATGTTATTGCGCTTTGTGAACATATTGAACCTGTTCTTAATGCTTGTTTAGAAATTGAAACTCAGCGGAAGTTAGTGTGGAGATTTCTATAACATAGAGAATTAGCACTACGGAAGTAGGTTAATTCTAATATCGTGTTTGAGTTCTAGACGGTTCTTAATATATCCCTGTGTCTTCCATTAATTGTATCTTGATTAAAAAGAAATCCCTGAGAATTCCCAATGCCCAACGTTTGTTTTAAAATAGTTTTCAAATCGTTTAAATCATCTTTTTACATGCTTGTTTATGTTTTGTGACACTAAGAAAATTAAATAAAAACCATCAAAAATATATCTTGATTCGCTGTAGCTATTAACTTGTCTGCAACTCTACGTGTGATCATCGGTCCCTGTGGATTCGATCCCGCATTACTACTGCGTACTTTACTGTGCACTTGCAGTTAGATAATCGGGTTAAAACTCGAGACATCAAGTTTTTGGCGCCGTTGCCGGGGACCATTTGGTCACCCTAGAGTTAATGATCAGTTTAAGACTATAGCATTTTCTTTATTTTGTCTAATGTTTCTGTCTTTCTCTTTCTGTTTGTGTTTTCAGGTGAATGAGCGGATTTCATACTAGAAGCAAAGGATCATCGAATTTAATACCTTTGGAGTTAGAGCTCGGCCGCCTAGAGAGACAAGTGAAAAAGAAAAGACTTGAGTCCGCTGAAGAGGTTGAAATGGCTGAACACCAAGAAGACCAATTTCAGGACAACCCGCAAAATCCAATTCCTGTAAATGAACGAGAAGGCAACAATGCTGGTGATAATCAGCAGGCTGGTGTAGCTGCAAGACAACAGGCTGGAGACTATGGCATGCCTAGGATGACGCTTGCACATTATGATACACCAGATGCATTCTATGCCGATCGTTCTGGGATTCGCCCACCTCCCATTGAGAGAAGAGACTTTGAGATCAAGACTGGTCTCATTAATTTGGTGGAGAAAAATCCGTTTCATGGAAACCCGTCTGAGGACCCGATGTATCACTTGGAGCATTTTGAGCGAGTCTGTGACACCAGCAGACATAATGGAGTTCCTCAAGGCGCTTTGAAATGCAGGTTGTTCCCGTTTTCCTTAGCTGATAAAGCTATCAGATGGTTAAAGTCCATCCCTCCAGGATCTCTTACTACATGGGAAGAGACAAGAGCTGCTTTTCTACAGCATTTCTTCACCAAGTCAAGGTCCACATATCTGAGAAGCAGAATTGGAAGCTTTCAGCAACTTGATTCAGAAAGCTTTCATGAGGCTTGGGAGCGTTTCAAGGAGTACACACAGGACTGCCCTCACCATGGCTACACTGATGTGAGTTTGCTGAACATTTTCTATAATGGAGTTCATGAAGAGAGTCAAGATGCCATGGACACAGCAAGTAATGGTGATTTCATGACCAAGACTGTTGAAGAAGCTTACACCTTGTTGAACAACCTGTCATCCAGCAAAGCAAACCGCAAGTCAAGGTTTGATACCAGCCAGAAGGGTGTTGGTTATGAATCCAAGAAGATAGATGAGTTGAATGCCAAGATTGAGATGCTTCTCAAGAGAGATCAGAAATCTGTGAAATTTGTGGAGGAGCAAGGCTATCGTTCCTCACAAGAAGCTGTTGGTGATGATTCAAGTGATATGCAGGCTGATGTGAACTACATTGGTGGTCAAGGAAACTACAACAGAGGCTACAATCAGAACCTTGGGTGGAATCAAAATCAGCAAAATAATCTGTCTTACCGGAGCAACAATGTGGAGAATCCACAACATCAGTCCTACCCTCAGGCAGGAAACAGGCAGAACCAGAATCAGAACCAGAGTGTGTTCAACCAAGGATTTCAGAACAGAAATCAATATCAGGGGAACAACTCGGGCAACTCAGGATTTCAGCAAAGGCAGCAGTACAACAACTATCAGAATCAAGGAAATGCCTCTTCGTCACAGCCTTCTCAGGATAACGAAATTAAGAAGATGCTGCAAATGGTGCTAGAAGGTCAGAAGAATAGCACTGCAGAGATAAACACCAAGGTGGATAACATGTATGGAGAGCTTAATGGGAAGTTCGAAGCTTTGAACACCCATTTGAAAGTTTTGGAAAAGCAAGTTGCTCAAACCGCCTCCAGCAGCAGAACAGCACCTGGATTTCTACCAGGGAAGTCAGAGACGAATCCCAAGGAGTTTGTGAATGCTATAACACTTAGGAGTGGAAAAACGATTGAGGAATCGAAAGAGAAAGAGATCGACCGATCTCAAGAACAGATCGACCGATCCAAGGGGAAGGAGATCGACCGATCCGGTCCATCTGGATCGACCGATCCCGTGTCGACGAAGCCAAATTCCTCTGAACCTGAAGAGGTGTATGTGGCGCCTCCTGCTTATGTTCCTAAGGCTCCATACCCATCCAGACCAAGGCAGAAGATCAAAGAACGTGAGTACGAGAAGCTAAAGAACCTTGTTGGGGAGTTACATGTGAGATTGCCATTTGTTGAAGCGGTGAAGATGGTACCTTCTCTTAAAAGGTACATGAAGGAGATTCTTACCGATAAGATGAGCCTAGAGCGGGGTGTGTTGATGCTCAATGAGGAGTGTAGCGCAGTTCTACAAAATGTCATGCCTAAAAAGCGTGAAGATCCCGGAGCATTTGTTCTACCATGCCGCATTGGATCACTTACTTTTGAGAAGAGTCTCTGCGATCTGGGTTCAGGAGTGAGCCTAATGCCTTTCTCTGTCTCTGAGAGGCTAGGCATGACGAACTACAAACCTACAAGGATCTCCTTGGTCCTTGCTGACCGATCAGTGCGAAGACCAGTCGGTGTACTAGAGAACATCCCTGTTGGTGTTGGAAAGGGATACGTGCTTACCGATTTTGTAGTTCTGGAGCTGGAAGAGGAACCTAAAGATCCTCTCATTTTGGGCAGACCGTTTTTAGCTACTGCTGGAGCCATGATTGATGTACAGAATGGGCATATAGACTTACGTCTAGGAGACATGGCGATGAGATACAATGTGGAGAAGGTGCTGAAAAATCCGACTATTGATGGACAGACTTTCTGGGTTGATACATTGACTGAACTGGTGGAGGAAATGGATGAAGAGTTGCACACTGATGATCCTCTACAAGTCGCATTGACCCAAAAGGAGAGTGAGTTCGGGTTCATGAACCAAGAAGTGGTTGGATTTTCTGAGATTTTGGATTCAGCCTCACCGATTGAGAAGCATGTCGCCTATGTCAGCCTTGAAGACTCAGGCACCGATAAAACCGTCAAACCGTCATCCTCCCAACCAGATTGGAGTGAGGAGAATGCTCCAAAGGTGGAACTTAAAGCCCTCCCAGCTGGGCTGAGGTATGCATTCTTGGGACCGAATTCCACATATCCTGTTATTATTTGTGCTAACCTGAATAATGTGGAGACCGCTTTGCTTCTTTCAAAATTGCGAAAGTATAGAAAAGCATTGGGGTACTCTTTGGATGATATTACAGGTATTTCTCCAGATCTTTGCATGCACAAGATTCACTTGGAGGATGAGTCAAAGACGTCCATAGAGCACCAGCGAAGACTGAATCCCAAACTGATGGAAGTTGTGAAAAAGGAGATTCTAAAGCTGTTGAGTGCAGGGGTGATCTACCCAATTTCAGACAGCACTTGGGTGAGCCCGGTTCATGTGGTTCCTAAGAAGGGTGGCATCACTGTCATCACAAATGAGAAGCTGAGCTGATTCCTACCAGAACAGTCACAGGGCATAGGATGTGCATTGACTACAGGAAGCTAAACTCAGCCACAAGGAAGGACCACTTCCCACTTCCTTTCATTGACCAGATGCTGGAAAGACTAGCCAACCACCCCTACTACTGTTTTCTCGATGGCTACTCCGGGTTCTTTCAGATACCCATTCATCCAGACGACCAAGAGAAGACAACATTCACCTGCCCATACGGTACTTTTGCCTACAGGAGAATGCCTTTCGGATTGTGCAATGCTCCTGCCACTTTCCAGAGATGCATGATGTCGATCTTTACTGATCTTATTGAGGACATTATGGAGGTTTTTATGGACGATTTCTCAGTCTACGGTTCTTCATTTAGCGACTGCCTTGCTAATCTGTGCAAGGTGCTGGAAAGATGTGAGGAGAAGAACTTGGTGTTAAATTGGGAGAAGTGTCATTTCATGGTGAAAGATGGCATTGTTTTGGGTCACAGGATATCAGAGCAGGGTATCGAGGTTGACAAAGCAAAGATTGAAGTTATGACCAGCCTACAGCCTCCCAGGACAGTGAGGGATATTCGGAGTTTTCTGGGACATGCCGGTTTCTACAGGAGGTTTATCAAAGACTTCTCTATGATAGCGAGGCCACTCACCCGTCTGCTGTGCAAAGAAGCGAAGTTTGTTTTTGATGCTGACTGCCTCGCTGCGTTTCAGATTCTCAAGAAGTCTCTAGTCAGTGCTCCCATTGTGCAGCCACCAGATTGGGACTTGCCATTTGAAATAATGTGTGACGCAAGTGATTACGCGATTGGAGCTGTTTTGGGGCAGAGAAAAGACAAGAAACTCCATGTGATCTATTATGCCAGCCGAACGCTTGATGATGCTCAAATCAAGTATGCTACCACTGAGAAGGAGTTGCTGGCAGTAGTTTATGCTTTCGAGAAGTTCAGGTCCTATTTGGTGGGCTCGAAAGTAATTGTGCACACAGATCATGCAGCCTTGAAGTACCTGATGACGAAAAAAGATGCTAAACCGAGACTCTTAAGGTGGATCTTACTCCTACAGGAGTTTGATATTGAGATCAGAGACAAGAGAGGAGCAGAAAATGGAGTGGCAGATCATCTTTCCCGAATGAGAGTGGAAGCTGAAACACCACTGGATGATACATTACCCGAGGAGAATGTCTATGTGATCACCTTGCTGGAGGATGAGTATTTGGATCAGGCTGATTGCTGTGCCATGAGACAAATTCAGGATGATCTCCCATGGTTTGCAGACTTTGCAAACTACCTATGTGCTGGAATTGAACCACCGAACCTGAAGGGATATGAGAGGAAGAAGTTCATGAGAGATGTGAACCACTATTACTGGGATGATCCCTTCCTCTACAAGAGATGCTCAGATGGTTTATTCAGGAGATGCGTTCTGGAGAATGAGATGCAAGGGATTCTTTTCCACTGCCACAGCTCAGAATACGCAGGCCATTTTGCAACATTCAAGACGGTTTCTAAGGTCCTGCAGGCTGGTTACTGGTGGCCTACACTTTTCAGAGACGCCCATGAGTTTGTCTCAAAGTGTGATGCATGTCAGCGGAAGGGTAACATCAGTAAGAGAAATGAGATGCCCCAAAATTTCATCCTTGAAGTTGAAGTTTTTGATGTATGGGGAATTGATTTTATGGGCCCTTTCCCATCTTCTTATGGAAATGAGTACATCTTGGTTGCGGTTGATTATGTCTCCAAGTGGGTGGAAGCAGTAGCCAGCAAGACAAATGACTCTAGTGTTGTCAAGAAAATGTTCAAGACAGTCATTTTTCCAAGATTCGGGATCCCGAGAGTGGTTATTAGTGATGGAGGCTCTCACTTCATCAACAAGACGTTCGATAAACTGCTGAAGAAACATGGAGTAAAGCATAAGGTAGCTACACCTTATCATCCTCAGACAAGTGGGCAGGTTGAAATATCGAACCGAGAAATCAAAGGGATTTTGGAGAAGGCTGTAGGCAAAACAAGGAAAGACTGGGCTGTGAAGCTTGATGACGCCTTATGGGCGTATAGAACCGCCTACAAGACTCCCTTGGGCACCACTCCTTTTAATCTGGTCTATGGAAAGTCTTGTCACCTACCTGTGGAATTGGAGTACAGTGGTTTTTGGGCAACGAAGTTGATGAACTTCGACATTAAAACCGCTGCAGAAAGGAGGATGGTTCAGTTGAACGAGCTGGACGAGATTCGGTTGAACGCCTATGAGAACACCAAAATCTACAAGGAAAGAACTAAGGCGTGGCATGACAGAAAGATAATCCCGAGAGACTTCGCTGCTGGAGACAAAGTCCTTCTGTTCAACTCTAGACTCAAGCTATTTCCTGGAAAGCTTAAGTCTCGTTGGTCCGGACCTTTCACCATCACAGACGTTAGACCTTATGGAGCTGTTGTCTTGGAAGACAATGGGAGGAAGTTCACAGTCAATGGGCAGAGGCTAAAACCTTACTTCACAGATGCAAAACCCGAAGAAGGAACCAACATTCCTTTATCGGAACCCGATCTCGCCTAAGGACAACATAATAGTCAGGCTCGCGACTTTAAACAAGCGCTGACTGGGAGGCAACCCACATGGTTTGATTTTCTTTCTCTTTTTGTGATTATGTTTTCTTGTGTGAATTGATTTTTGGTTGTGTTTTTAGATGATTTTTAGGCATGTATCACGATCAGGCATAGATCGATCCGAAAGAAACAGGACGGCGATCCAGGTAAGGGATCGGTCGATCCGGTACACGCAGATCGGTCGATCCATGCATAAGATCGGTCGATCCACAATTATGGGATCGGTCGATCCAAGGTAAGGCATGTCCGGTTTGATTTCACTCAAATTAAACCGGAAAACACCCATACAAACACCCACATCTCGAAAATGTCGATCAAAATTGATGAAATTTCATCTTCCTCTCCTCTCAAACTCTCTCAAACCTCTCAAGAACACCAAATTCGATTTCCATCATCTCTCATCCGATTTTTGTAATTCTTGGTGCTAAACTCATTAGTTTTTCAAGCTCTAACCATTTCTACCATCAGTTTTCATCAAGACACAGGTATGACTCTCTAAATTGGGAATCTAAAATCGCCCTAGGGTTTGATGATGGGGAATCTCCGAATTTTAAATAGAATGACACATCTAGGATGGTTTATTTGTGATGATTATACTCATGGGTTACCTTGATTGCCAATTTATGGGATGAATTGCGATTTAAAAAAAAAAAAAAAAATTTAATTTTGGAGTTTAATTGAAAAACGAAAATTGGAATGGAGTGTGATGTGTTATTTTGAGTTTAGAGAAGAGATGTGTGCTAAATTTTTACATGTTTAGGAGGTTGATCAGAAATGATTATATAAGAGTGTTTTTCTATATGTCTCTTACTTGGGTTTTGATGAATTAATTTTGCAGATAATGCCTAAGAGACAGAAGAAGCAGAGTGAGTGTGGGGATTCCTCGGTACAGACTGCTAGGCTCAGCACAAAGGGCAAGTTCCGAAAGACGGATAGGTCTCATCCTGCGAATCGAGAGATAACCCAGCAGTGGGATATACATGATGATGATTTCTATGAGCAGATGAGGGGAGTGGAAATATGTCTGTCGCGCTTCGCTCACAGAGACACTACAGATGCATTGGGGATAACCGAGGATATTGAAGCCTTGTTCGAGAAGATTGGCCTGGGATACATCTTCGATCTCCACTGTGATTGCTATGCTGACTTGACCAAGCAGTTCCTCGCTTCAGCCCGCCTCTACCATCCTGACGAGGACAACCCAGTTGCTGATAAGGCGATGTTCTCCTTCATTGTGAACAGGCAGTTCCACTCCATGACCATCTTTCAGCTGTGCGACGTCTTTGGGTTCGGGAAAGGACGTCAATCTTGTGTTCCTGACTTCCCGGAACACAATGATTTCTGGACATTCATCGCTTCAGGAAACTTCATCTCTCGAGAGGCCAAGCAAGCTAGGATTCGTAGCCCTGTTCTGCGATATGCAGTGAGAGTGATCAGTAGTGTTATCTATGGGAAGACGGAACCCGCTGCAGTGACAAAAGATGAGCTAGCTCTTCTGTTCATCGGGGCTGGACACCTATGGCCTCAAGGCGCGGACATTACCTATGTTAGCGGGAAGGACATAAACATAGGAGCTGTGATCGCGGAGAAGCTTGCGTACTTCAAAGTTTCAGATACGAAGAGATGTGGGTTTGGAGCTGTTATCACACAGATCTTAAGGCATTGTGGAGTGTTTCTTCCACCTGTTGACAGAGTGGTGGATAAGAAGGGGATGTATCAGAACTTTTTCGACATGAGAGCACTCATTAGCAGCCACTACCTCACCGGCCCTTGGCGAGGAAGCATCGACAAGTCCGCCCCTCATATCTACCAGTTCCAGAACCAACAAGGGAGAGAGCAATTTGTCAAGCTACCCGATACCGCCATCACCGAGCTGACTGATCCAGGTGCTATCATATTTCTACCACCGCCTGCATCTCTCTGCACCAGACCCGCGACACTGAAGAAGAAAGGAGTCGCATCATCATCGACACACCAGCAGACACCACATGATGATATAGAGGAGGAACCTGAAGATGAGGAAAGTCTTTTCCCCACGGATTTCACTCCGTATATGCTGCCACCAGCACCTCCCGCTACTGCATCCGCTGCTGAGATCAACGCTTGGTCGATCAAGAGCCATCAAACCAACAACTCCATACTGCTGAAGATGTGGAAGGGAATCTGCAACATTAAGAAGGGATGCGCATCACAGCCAGCTGTTTCTGGAGATAGCGATGACGACTCAGGCGCTCACGACACCGCTGCTGGACCTGAGGCAGCAGAGGACTCTGATGATGATGGGGCCTTGGAGAGGCGCTCCAAGAGGCGCACTGACCGCAACGCCTGATCGGTAATCTCTCTTGGAATTATTTTCACACCGAGACGGTGTGAAGTAAGTCTGGGGGAGGATGCTACTTATGTACCATATTGCTTTTATTTCTTTTATTTTCTTAGTTTATCGGATTTGATTGTGTTTAAAAAAAAAAAAAAAAAAAAAAAAAAACTCTCTACGTATTTTTCTCAGACCCTGTGATGATTATTAGACTATTTCCTTGTGTGTTGTGCATTACATTTCATATTGACCATTTTTCAGGACTGTTAGCGCAGACAAACCGAGGAACCACTTGACCAAGCAACCTCTCCTTAAATCTTTTATCAAGTCTCGGTGAATTGTAATCGACTCAAATATTTTTGACCATTAATGAATTTAATTTCTTTTGACCAGGAATCAACATCAGGAAACGGTACACCATATACACATTCAGGATTTTCTTTACCACATTTTACCACTCTTTAATAATCCTGAATGGCCAGACTCATCAATAGTTTGGTACCACACCTACACCGTACACTTTTATTTCATCTCCATGCATTCTTACACACTGATTATATGTGCATACATGTGCAAAAACAATGGAGAGATTAGGGTAGACATGGTTCATCCGACTGCTTAGGTAGGATCGGAACATTTAGGTGGTTAGACACGGACCTGTGTGTCTAGAGGTGTAAATGGAAAAATTGGGTGTTGTAAGTGTGATTGCATCGCAGTATATATATTCGATTTCGGTTTGTATATGTTTTCTTCAAAAAAAAAAAAAAAAAAAAAAAAAAGATATGATTCGATCAATTACCACAAAACATTTGCAAGTAATCGGTTCAAAAAAAAAAAAAAAAAAGTTCATGTTTATATCTCATTCAATATATTTGATTTAGACATTTTATTTTTATTTTATGTACTAGAGATGATGCTTTGTTTAAATTTGGGGTTAGAGTTTGAGATTTGTTGGGTTTTGATCATTTGAGACTTGAGCAGTTCGAAAACATGGTTATCAATATACTCGGTCTCTCCAGCGATTTTGCATAATGTTTTGCATTTTTTTTTTTTTTGTTATCGCTGATACCCACAAACACTTGAGCCTCACCTAATTAAACACTAAAACAGCCTCCCATACACCGAGCCCGTTATACCTGATGGAGATATCTTTGGTGGAAAGGTCACGCCATTTTTAATGAATGTAAAGAGTTGATTACTTGAAACTGAGACTTGCAGGTCTGAAATATGGGAAGGTTTGCGAGGTCTTGGTAGGGATTTGGAATGAAAGCCTTGACAGTCTCTGATTCAAGTGGTTAGCGAAATCACAAGGTAAGGTCTACTGAGGGTTAGTGAGCTCCCAAATTTTAATCCTCTTTACTTGAGGACAAGCAAAGATTCAAGTCTGGGGGAGTTGATATTCCGTGTTTTTAACGGTTTTAAACTCGTTTTGGAGCAATCAAATGGTCGGTTTTAATTAATGTTTTGGTCTATTTGATGCATTTTGGTGTTCTTAAGTGTAATATGCAGGTTACTAGATAGCTTGAAAGAAAAGAACGCATTCGGGATTTATTCAGAAGCAAGATAGACCGAACAATGGACCGAATGAAGTATTGATCGCACAGGACGTGGGATCGACCGATCCGGTCAATGTGGATCGACCGATCCTATGCTTTCATGCACTAGATCGACCGATCCGGTCTATGTGGATCGACCGATCTAAGGCTCTACGGGCTCCACACGCACAAACGAGCTTTTCACTCCTTTTTACCCACTCCCCTCAATAATTCAGAGAAGAACTCGACCTTTGAGACTCAGAAAAGACCAGGGGCAACCAAGGAGGAGATTTACAAGTTCTAGAGAGAAGATTTGAGTGTTTTGTACTTGTTTTGGTGTGATTTGTGAAGATTTCTAAAGGAGTTCATCTCAAAACCATTTGGAGAAGATCTTCTGAACCTTTACTCTGTTTTAATACAATCTTATCATGTTTTCTTCATCAAAATCGTTTTGTTCTTGCTTAGTTATGTGTGAGTAGTCATCTAGTTGGGTTTAGGGGTTCTCATAGGGAATTTCTTGATGTTTTGATCCATAAAACGTGTGTAGACTAAGGGATTACGTTTTGGTTCTTCATCTAATGGATTTCTTACCGCTTGAACTGAATTGATCACTTAGTTCATGATTTCAGATTGTTTGATGCACCGAAAGTGATTGTTTGAACTTCCGAAAATACTTTAGATGAGCAAAGTGTCCTTAACCCTCGGAAGTTGATGTTATTGCGCTTTGTGAACATATTGAACCTGTTCTTAAGGCTTGTTTAGAAATTGAAACTCAGCGGAAGTTAGTGTGGAGATTTCTATAACATAGAGAATTAGCACTACGGAAGTAGGTTAATTCTAATATCGTGTTTGAGTTCTAGACGGTTTTTAATATATCCCTGTGTCTTCCATTAATTGTATCTTGATTAAAAAGAAATCCCTGAGAATTCCCAATGCCCAACGTTTGTTTTAAAATAGTTTTCAAATCGTTTAAATCATCTTTTTACATGCTTGTTTATGTTTTGTGACACCTAAGAAAATTAAATAAAAATCATCAAAAATATATCTTGATTCGCTGTAGCTATTAACTTGTCTGCAACTCTACGTGTGATCATCGGTCCCTGTGGATTCGATCCCGCATTACTACTGCGTACTTTACTGTGCACTTGCAGTTAGATAATCGGGTTAAAACTCGAGACATCAATGACACCACCCCAGATAGAGGAGTGAAGATTGATGCGTTTGGTGTTACATCAGTTGATTCGCGGCGGAAACTTCAATATTATGATCCCTTCATTCTTGGTTCGCAAGCTGATTAGGTATGTCAATCTATTCATAATTTTTTACCAATATAATTAATTAATGTTATATATATTACTAATACTTGTATAATTGATATGTATAGGTGTGCTACATCAGTTACCCTCGGGTGGCGTACAGAGACGATCCATGGGTTACTGTAACGCAAATCAACCCAAGAGGACGAGTGGATGGAACTTCTGATGATGATGAACCATTGCAACCAGAGTCTACCAGCAACGCCCAGGCAGTTGAAGATTTGGAAAATGTTCAACTCGTTGAGAATTTGACTGTGTTTGGACATGATGCTGTCGTACATTCAGAGCCGGAAGCCGAGGTTGGGGAGTTTGATGAAGATTCAGAAGATTCTGATTAGTTTTTTTTTTTTTTTATTGGTCCGTCAGAAATCCCTCGCAATATACCGACGACATAGCGACGACAATGGGTTTCATTGAAAATTGGAAAGGTCGTCGGTATTTTCCGACGAAATACCGACGACATGTGTTTCTATAAAGTTTCAATCATAAAAATCTATAAATTTAGATGCCAAAACTATGAAAATAACACATAATAAGTGTTTAGTATAGTATTAGATCGCAACCGTTCAAATATAACAACTCATTAAAATATTTATGTATGCATATCATTGTTTTCATAACATCTCATCTTAACATTATATACTTATACAATCATATTTATATAAGCTTACACTACAAAAAATGTTATTGTGTAAAATCGTGTTATAAAACATTTTTATTGTTAAATCTTTATGCAAATACTATATATATTACCAAAGATTTGGATTTTGCATTTAGAAACTTGAAATCAACATCCTAAACACTAAGTCGTCGGAATTCCGTCGGAATTTCAATTTGCCTGGGAGAACCAAACCGCTTGAAATTTTTCGCGAATTGGCATTTGGTATATTTTAATTATACCGACGGAATACCGACGAACCCGTGTCCGTCGGAATCGTCTGATATAATAACCCTCCTCCTTCTTCTTTCTTCGTTATCTCCGCATCTCTCTCTCTAAATTCCTCTCTCCACCGGCGATTCACCGGCGATTCCTCTCTCTACACCGGCGATTCCTCCCTCTACACCGGCGATTCCTCCCCCAAACCCTAAATCATGCAAGAATCATCCCAAACCTTCTTTAATCTCAATTGTTTAGGGTTTTGGATGTTAGATCTCGGATTTTAGGTTGTTTGATTGATAGTTTAGGATATATAAGTTAGGATTGTTGTTTGGATTGTTGTTTTAGTTTTTTTTGGAACATTTTTTGATTTTTAAAAACGTTTTTTGATTTTTAAAAACGTTTTTGATTTTTTAAAACGTTTTTTTTTTATTTTTAAAAACGTTTTTCAAGTTTCCAGTAATGAAATATATATAAAAAAACGTTTTTAAAATTTTTTAAAAATATTTAACAACATTTTTCTATATTTATAAATTTTTTATAATTTTGTATACATATATATATATATGTAAATCATGTATAATAAAAATTTTAAAATTTGTTATAATTTTTTATAAGTTTCCACTAATAAACTATGTATAATAAAACGTTTTTTTTTTAAAATATAAATATTTAACAACATTTTTCTTCATTTATAAATTTTTAACAACATTTTTATATATTTATAAATTTTTTATAATTTTGTATACATATATATATATATATATATAAAAGGTTTAATAGTTTTTTTTAAAACGTTTATAAAACCTTTTGTAAATATATAAATGAAAACATTAAAAATAGAAATGATTTGAAAATATGTTTGATGTATTAATTTTTTTTTTTAGGGCCGAGGATGAAGCCCGCCCCGCAGCCCGTCTTCGACGTAGTTCGGTGAGCAGTTCCCGTGCATCGGGATCGTCTCATGACTCGGTTCCCGCATATATTCCCGCTCCAGCTCCCTCTGCCCCTCACGCTGCCCCTCACGCTGCCCCTCACGCTGCTGCTCAACAGGATCCGGGGGTCATGCCGGTTCATCTATTGGTTCAACAACCAGGTCGAGAGCATCTCCCGTTTCTCCAACCCAACCCACGACAAGGCCATAGCACTTGGTTAGTATTTTTTTTATTTGTACCGTTATATTTTTTCCTTTAATTAACTTGCTAACTTGTATTTTTTTAAAAGGTTCACCAAGTCGAAAAATGGCATTAGCCGGAGCATCAACCAGATGATGTACTCCATGCTCCGTTTTGGATATCCAAAGTGGAGTGTGATCCCTTCCGACGAACGAGAGTTGTGGTTTCGTCAATTTGTGGTATAGTAACTCTTCATTTTTTTAAAGTTTTTACATTTTTTTAAATATATTTACTTATTAAATTGTGTTTGTTTTGTAGCAAGAGTTCAACTGGCACTCCGATCTTACGGAAACAGTCCGTAAGAAATTCAACGAAAAGGCCATGGACTCTTACACAAAGCAGATAAACGCGTGGAAGACAGTTTGGCAGAAGAACAAGAAGCCACGGTTCATCAACGGGACGGTGTGGGAGCAGTTGATAGCTCATTGGGAGAAGGAAGAAACTGCAGAGACGTCTTCCCGGAACTCCAGGAACCGGAAGAGCGATCGTGGCGGGAAAGGTATGTATGTGCACAACCTCGGCGCTTGCTCTATGTCTACTAAGGAGGATGAACTTGTAAGTTTTTTATTATTATTTATCTTTATATTTTTTAAATAAATATTTTATATATTTCTTGGCTAATAATGGCGGATTTTTTAGATCGAAGCAAATGATACGGTAATCCCGTTGATCGTCTCCAACTCATTAAGGTGGCTCACACTAACAAGACGACGGGTCAAATTCAGGACCCCGTGATCAAAGGTGTAGTTGATTTGGTGGAAGCTGAAATAGTTTCTCAATCTCAGCCTCTCTCTGATGACGGCGACTCTACGGGAGCTTCAACCAACCTGTCTCTATTGCAAATAAATGAGATGGTTGAAAAGGTAATTTTTTTTATTAATATATTTTTTTATAATGTCGATTACTTACTTGTCCCTATTTACTTACTTTAAATATTTTTGTAGGCGGTTCCTAAAAGGAAAGGAGGCCGTTTACTTGGGTTGGCCCGTCGTGCTTCTTCGTATCCGGCATCTTCTTCGCAAGCTCCGTATGCCGATCCCATGATTCTCGAGGAGCTACATGATAAAGATGAACGGATTGGGGCATTGGAGGAGCAGAACACCACTATCCTTTCGGAGAATGCCACTATCCGTTCGGAGAATGCCACTATCCTTGCTGAGTTGGCATCCCAGAAGAAGTTCAACACCGAGATTATGCAGAAGCTAGATCGTTTCATGTCTTCGAGTTCATCTTAGTTTATTTCGGCTTTTTAAAACTTTCGGAATGTTTTTTTTTCTATTTCGGTTTGTATGAATTTTAAACTTTCTGAATGTTTTTTTCCTATTTCGGTTTGTATGAATTTAAATTATATAATATTATTAGTTTTAAATTTCTGATTTTTTTAATTTAATAATATCAAAAAATATATAAAAATGCAAAATCAATTCGTTTTTAAAATTGGTATATACCGACGGACAGGGTCGTCGGAATATACCGACGGATATATATCCGTCGGAATGTACCGACGAACCACATTTCGTCGGAATATACCGACGAACTAGGTTCGTTGGTATATTCCAACGACAATTGTCCGTCGGTATATTCCGACGACCAATGTTCGTCGGAATACACCGAGGAACACCCTACGTCGGAATTGTCCGAGGAACGTTGTCCGTCGGTACGTAGTTTTTCCGATGAACTCTGGTCTCGTGTGTCCGCATCGTAATATCGTCGGAAGTTCGTCAGAATGACGTTTCTCGGTATTCGTCAGAAAGTCGTCGGAAGTACTGACGAAATTCCGATGAATTTTTTTTTTCCGACGAAGCGATACCGACGGACGGGTTCGTCGGAAATTCGTCGGAATCGGGCTATTCCGACGAATTTCCGACGATTTCGGCCATCAGAATCCCCCTGTTTTCTTGTAGTGGCCAAAACAACAAAATCGTTTTTCCATCAAATTCGCAAAATCAGATTTTTTTGTCAAATGACAAAGTCATGATTTCCGTCAAAATCACAAAATCAGAACTTTTGTCAAAATGGCAAAATCATGTTTTCCGTCAAAAACTCAAAATCAGATTTTTGTCAAAATGGCAAAATCGTAATTTTCATTAAAATTCTAAAATCAAGTTTTCTACCACAATCTCAAAATTGTATTTTATTTTGTTGCAAACATAATTTTAAATATATTTTTTGAATATTATAATTAGTTCATTATTAATAAAAGAAATCATGCATTTTTTGTCTTTTTAGTTATTAGTATTCATATATTATTACAAAATAGAAAACAAACAACTTAACCTCTAGATATGGTATCTAGATGCAAATACTAACTACAAAGTTAAACAAAGTTTGGATACAACATCTGTTTAGATGTTGACTATTGAACCTATAAAACTAAATCGTCAAACAAAATGCAACGTCTATAAAAAACAAAATACAATATGTTCGCTTCTCGGAGTACTTTACGTATTTTCTGGTTATCCATTTCTTAAAACGGGAATGCGAACCAATTTACAGGACTGGTCTTGGGCAAAGCCAAATAAATCTTTTGCCTCTAGTCTCCAATTTTTTTTTGAAGAAAATCACGTAAACTTAAACTCCCAAATTTGTAAGACATAGACCCCAAATTTATAATTAAAAGAAATATTAAAATTTTTAGAACATCTACTACGTTCTCTAAAATCTCAGGACCGGCCATAGAAACTAGAATTCTTTCTCTTTTTCTCATTTAGTTCCAAACCCTAAATTATGTTTGGTTGATGTTACGGTTTTCCCAAGGTTATGTTATTGTACAATAATTGGTAGCAAGTGCAACTCTTATACGAGAAAACATGAAGCTTCGTACTCACACAGTCGCACTCTTTTTAAAAATTGGCACATTAAAATTACACATAACAGCCTAAGTCTAATTTGAAAGCTGGTCAATCCAAATCTTAGACAACAGATAGATATGATTTCGTTTTTTAATTATATTCCTGACTGCAGAGCAAGACAAAGCAAAAGAGAGTCTCCACGACTGAGCCGACAGATCAAAGGTGATGGATAGTACTATCAAACTATTCCGGATTGATTATGGAACCGAGCATCTTGTGCATTGATCAGACAAACCCGTGACTGAGTAGAGACAAGAAGAGAAAATGTGTGGTCCCTTATCTGATATGGTTCTCCACATAACAATCAAGCAAGATAAAACTTCATTGTGAATAGAATAGCCTAGTGGTAACACTAGAGTGAACTGGATCCCAAGGCACCTGGGTTCGAGTCTTCTGGGAATCCGGAGACTGCCCGTGACCAAAAAAAAAAAAAAAGATAAAACTTCATTGAACTTCTGAACGTCACTCAAATCATCCAATATAAAAACATCAGTGTGAATACAAATAAACGTTTACTTATTTATATACAAAAAAATGTGTCAAGGTTAAAAAAAAAACCAAAAAAATAGAATGAGTAACTAGATAAAAAAAAAAAGGACACGAATAAATGAGAATAGTTAATACTTTCCCAAGTCATATGCGTACGCATTGGTTGGCAAAAGCATCCACCTTTGTACCTCGCCAAAAAAAATGAATCAGTTAATTTGAATGGCGCTTAAGGTATACCAAAACCCCAAGTCCAGCGGCAAGAGCAGCCCCGGCAGCAACTGTCTTGTAAGCGACTGCCCATGATTTTGATTTATCGTACTCCATATCCTCTGTGCTTACACCTCTCCTATGCCCTCTCGCTTCCACGTAGTCCAAGTGCAATTTCAAACCCTGCACCAATTTTAAAATACATTTTCTTTACCTCAAAAACCAACTTAAGCATCAGAGCATAAATATCCCTAAGGTTGAAATGATTTTACTATTTGAATCGAAACCAAAGTCAAGGAAAGTACCATAACGATTCTTTAAACCGATCCAAGTATGGATTAGGGTTTTGTACTTTGGCTACCATATTTCTAGAACCCAAACCAAAACAAGATTGATTGACAAAATGAATGATGTAAGTATTTTTTTTAGTTACCTTCCAGTCTATTGATTTAGCGTGCTCTACGGCAGCTACAAGATCACCATCTGATGCCAAAATGACTTTGTCATTGTCTTCATCTTCATACTACACAACACAGAAAGAACATGTCCAGAAAAAGAAAACATAGTTTTCCTCTTTTTATTATTTCTAAAGCTTTCAAACAAAGACAAACCATTATCTGGGGCAAGTTGTCAGGCTCAATGTCATCCCCCATCCGTTGTAGTATTGCAGTTATCAGAGTTGCCAAACTATGTGTCTCTATCATTATGATTTAAAAACAGTTATGAAGTGTCTGTGCATAAGTACAAATGGTGTTATGATTAAACGTACCACACATAAACCTATGCATTCGTCCCTTTTTATCTTGTAGTTTGAAAGTAAATGTGTTGGGATATGAGAATGACTTTGTTCCTTCTATCTCCGAAGGTAGTTTAATTGATGATTCGTCTTCACTGCAAAATTAATGATCATCCAACACCAACAGTTTGAGGGACCTAGCTAGTAGTCAAAAGCTAAATGATTTTAAGGAAATTAAGTAAGAACCTCCTCGTTGTTTCATCTCCATCTTCGTTAGGAGACAAAGCCATAGCGGCATCCCAAAAGTTTTGCATCATTGAGTTTGCTGTCTCATTATTTATTCCAGCTGTACTTCCAGCCTGTCCAAAAAGATGTGAGGGCTTAACCAAAACACAACACTTAAACAAATTTTGCCCTTCTTACATATCTTTCTACTCTAAGATTCTATTTACCAACTTTATTTAAAAGAGAAAAACAAAAAAATGTACCGTGGTAACAGCAGCATGAGTTATGTGGATTACATCAATCACAGTGACAACATCTCCCTCTGTGTGAAAGCATTAACATTAGACCCAAATGCTGAAATTACGATGCACGTACTTAGATTGGTCATAGTCAGGGTTTGGAAGATTTTGCTACCTTTATCTAAAACAGGAAGATGAAGAAATTTTCCATTATGCATGATATGCAAAGCTTCAACAATTGCCATATCAACAGTTGCAGACTCTGGATTTTGTGTCATAACCTATAGAATAATGGTAGGAAATAAGCAAACTAAGACTAGGAAAGAACATTGATTTCAGGAAGAACTGAAATAATAACTCCTCACATATTCTAATGTAGTAACAACTGAAAAAGCTACCACAAACCCAGTTACTAATGGAGAAAAATTACCTTCTCCACAGCAGTTGTCTCTGGAGGAAGATTTTGGGCAATCACCCGCATTAAGATGTCCTTTGAACTAACAAAAACAATTAAAAACCAAGATAAAAGCTCCATTACAAAAGTTGGAATATGATGTTTTAGTTTATCCAGGGACATATTTTCTTAACCAGAGAAACTAAAACCAAGCATATTTTCTCCAGATAAATAGAAATAAAAGCCAACCATGAGAGACTTACGTGAGAATCCCTACTAATTTGTTCTCAGCCATCACCATGGCTGAGCTAGACTCATATTCCACCATCTTCATGGTTACTGCTAACACCGTCTCTTCCAATCCAACCTTTAAAACTCTGAATGTTTTCATTCCCAACTTTACTCGTTAAAGCTTTGCATTACTTTTAACAGAAACAAGTATTCAGATCAAAATGATATGAAATATGATAATATAGAGTTAAAGGAGATATACCCACTTTGTATCATCTGGAATTATAGTCGAAAGCAAAGGCTTGAATATCCGTTCTGTAAGTGTTTCCATAAAAGTGTTTGGACCTGTATTTCAACAAAACACCATCAGCGTCAGTCATTTCTATTTAAACACAAGCCAGACAATTTTCAAGCCAGCAGAGAATCGAAATCTGTTTGAGACAATATTTGTAACATATATACCAGCGATAGATGTCCCCCAATTCTTTTCAACACCTTCAACAGCTGCAGCGATGGCCTTACCCTTCTCAACTGATCTTTCCATACGAGCAATTGCATCGTATAAACACTTTGCTATATCAAGAAGTGCAATAACTTCTCCATTCTCTACCACTGGCAGATGTCTAAACTTGCCTACAGTTTCACATTTCAAGAATTAGATAAAAGAAATGAGAGAGTAAAAAGAAAAAGAAAAAGAAAAAGAAAAAGAAAAATGTGTGGTTTCTAATTAAGAAGTTAAAAACCTTGCACCATCTTCTGAAGAGCTTCCACAGCGATCGTGTTAGACAAAACAAAGACAGGGTTCTTGGTCATAACTTTAGAAACAGGAGTTTCTTCAAGGTTGAGTTCTTTAGCAATAACTCTTGTTGCTATGTCCTTTAACCAATAGAGAGGAACGGATCAATTCAAGCAAAAAAAAAAGCAGACAATATTTTGAAGCGAAAATAGTAGTAAAAAGTATACCCTGTCTGTAAGGATCCCACAAAGTAAAGCATTAGAATTAGTGAGCAGTAAGGCATCAACACGACGTGCAGCCATCCTCCGACATGCTTCATGTAAAGTTGTGCTATCGGGTACGGTAAGTGCCTTACACAACCTAAGTCGCTTTACAGTTCTCTCTCCACTCCTTTCGCCACTCAAGCTTCTACAACGACATGTACAAAACACAACAAAAAGAATAAAAAAACGAGCAAAAAAATAAAAATAAATACCAAGAAGCTTTAGCTAACACGAGTCTTAAGATTCAGTAATGAAATTTAACATTTATAACAATGTGTCATATGACGAAACATTAAATGATAAGTTGGCTTGAGGGGGTGATTACATGGAAGAACGAGAAGAAGTGAGAGATCTCCGTGGGAGGTCAGAGCTTCCTCCTTCATTGTTTTCAGAAGGTTTCTTCTTCCCTTGAAATGAATGACCAGAGAAGGATAGACTTTTCCTTGACGAACCACCTTGATTAGCCATCTCCAATGATCTGACTCTTCTCTTTCAATTTCTGAAACAAGAAAAAAAAAAACAAGAATACTCAAAGCATCATCCACAAGAATACTCAAAGATTCCCGTTGAACATATATACACAATGAGTGATGATCATTTCATAAATAATCGAACCAAAGAGCGATATGTTAAGGATACGAAGATAACAAAATCAGCTACATAATAATCGTACGGATGCTATCTCTGAGCAAGGACGCGATCAACAATTTTTGAATTTCCTTATGCTTTGAGCCAGAGAAACAAGACAATCAGCCTCAAAATGCCGTTCAACGAAACTGATAATTTCAGGTGAATCAATCAATGAGCACCTGGAGAGAGAGAAAAAAGTCGAAAGAGAGGGAAAGCCAGAGCCAGAGGAAATGAAATAAATTAATTATAAAAAACGAAAAGAAAAATAAAAAGGATTGTTAATCAAAGCAGAGATGGGATCAAGGAAGCTCCCAAGCAAGAACCTTTGCCAATAGCCTCTCATCTTATTTGGCTCCTCCCCTTACTACTCATCTTTTACTAATATTGTAATTTTGAAGTTTTCACATACTTTAAAATAAAATTTCTGAAAATAACCATAATATGGTGAATAATTAAAAAAAAAAAATTATTACATGTAGTATGTAGTAACTGTCTTAATTAATATTGACAAAATGGGTAAATAAATTATAAAATTGTAGCGAAAACACAAAACTACAATATATATAAAACAAATAAAACTCTCAAAACTAAAATCTTCGTGGATTAGAGATAGTACAGTTACTACTACTCCCTCCGTTCTATAATGTTATATATTTTAAGACTTCTTACACATGTGAAAAATGATTAGTGTATATCAATAAACATCTTGATTTATGTGTAGAAAAATTTATATAATTTTAAACCAATAGTTTTAATAAAAAAATTTCAATTTTACCAATTTATTCTTTTTAACTTATTAAATCTGTATTGAAATTCTAAAAAAATCCATCTTTGCAAAACAATTTTTTTTTGTCAAAAAACATATGTTTGGAAAGAGAGTGTACCATTTTGCATTGTTAAATAATTTAAAACAATTGTAAAGTGACTTATTGACAACAAACGAAAGCGTCTCCATTGATTATATATATCTTACCCATGTTTCCCTTGGTGGCCTTCACGTCCTTTGTTTATGGAATACTAGAAATCTTGTCCGGGCTAGACCGGATTTATACAAATAATTATATTTAATATATATTACACATATATTACATATATTTTTTTCATCATATTAAATCTATAGTATAACAATATAAATAATGAATTGAATTAAATAAAACTCACGAATTTATTGTTTTACTATCTAAATATGTATGAGATGGTAAGAAAATGTGAAATAAATAAAGAATTTCTTAAACCTTTGGTTAATATCCAAAGAATTAAGCACTTGGTTTGTAGCTAATTATGTTACTTGTTTTTTTTTTGTTTTCTTAACAAATTTGAGCTATATGTTACATGTGTAGAAATTATAAGGGAGATATATTGGATTAAGAATTTTAGGTTTTTCTTTAAAATCCTCTGTTATTCAACTAATGATTTCCAAATATCAGTTCAAATCATCTGTTATTGAATATAAAATTTATGTAAAATTATTAAAAGTCACTTGAAATCTCCTGTCATCCAATCAATAGTTTATAAAACCTATAGAAAATCCGCTATTATTCAAAACAAATCATTTTTCAAGAGTTTA
Organism: Brassica napus; assembly: GCF_020379485.1. Lineage (NCBI taxonomy): Eukaryota > Viridiplantae > Streptophyta > Magnoliopsida > Brassicales > Brassicaceae > Brassica > Brassica napus. The sequence goes on along the minus strand of NC_063445.1, from coordinate 14,217,497 downwards.
TTAAAAATAAGATTTTAGAAGACTTTGCACCATTCTTTTACTCAAAAATAGGCATAGTGAAATCTCACCTCAACAGATGTTATCTTTTTATGATTAAATCTGATTCGTTCTTCTTTCTTGTTATTAATATTTCTCATTCCTTTTCAAAAAAAAAATATTTCTCATTCTCAGATTCCCCCTCAATTCTTTCTGTATTTGATTAATTCACATGGAGAATGTATAATGTGGAACATGGATTGCTGTCGATGATGGCTGCGAAAATATTGTGAGAAGACAAATCCGATGATTCAAAGGTTACTGCTCGTGTCCATTTCGTCTTTATGTCCGATGAGAAATCCCATGATTCTCATTTGCATCTGATTTTATCATTTTAAGTTTATAAATCTGATGAGAAAGTGTGTATTATATATAAGAGATATAACTTATGCTTGTTTTGTTGGTAAGATTAATCTGTATATTCATATTGGAGATTATGAAAGATTCACTTTTACTTTTCCAGAAAAAACAAATTTCCAGAATTTTTTAATATGTTTTTAACTTTTTAGTTAACGATTCACCTCACCAGAATTTCACCTTCAGAAGAATATAGTGGTTTTCCAAATCACCCAAAACACTCTGAAACTTAAATACATTTTCTTACAAAATCACCTATTTTTTAAAAAATCCAAACAAAATTACAGAGCTATCTCCTAAATTCACTTTAAATCCCAATAATTGTAAAATCCACCAAAGCATTCTAAAATCATTAGTTCAATACACCGCCCTTAAAAGATGAAGTCTAGTTTATTACCCGGTACTTTCTTTTATGTTCAAAGTTCGTTTTTGTAACATAGCTGTACCTAAATTTATAAGAAAAATAATTTACAGAATTAAGTTGAATACTAATTTGATCTGAAATATTTGGTTTAAAATTTCATATAAGTGATATATTTCATAAATAAATTTAGGTAATCTATCTTTCACATAATATGTGGGTATAGCATTATATTGACTACAGATTAGCATTAATTTTACTATTACTACTGGAATATACAATCTTATGTTTATTGGACTGATTGACTTATATTTAAGCTTTAAATATTGATAAGAAAATCAAGAGGAATACTATATTTTTTTAATAATTCTATTTTTTATTATTTATAAGAAAGAGTTTGTAATTTCCATTCATTATTATTTTTATCATAGATAATAGAAAACAAATTTGTTCCTCACTAAATTTGATAAAGAATAATTATCTTGAAATTTTATTCTTCTCCGTTTCTTTTCTTGTTCGTTCATAATGTTTTTGTGATGGTTACCGTTTAGAAACTTAGTGACCATGGGTGAAATATTTTTGAAGGTACCTTATTTTTTAGTGATAGTTTTTTTGTTTCATGAAATCTACAAATATTTTGGATTACGTTATAGACAATAATAGTAGAATGTAAAATGATTAAAGTTTTCATAAATTAGAAAAATACATCTGATTATGAGAGTTAATGGTGTTATTATTCAATTCGAGGAAAAATGAGAAATATGCTTTCAAGTTATGTAGTGTGTAATTTTATAAGAACTTTGCGATTTCTTAGGCTACACCTAATTTTTTATTCATAAATTATGTATATATTTTTGGGACAAGATTTTTTTTATTCATAAATTATGCATGTATATTTATTCATAATTATGTATACTTTAATTTGAGAGAAACATTATTATAATAATGTTTATAATTTTATCAGTGTTCAATTTACTCCATTGAGATGGATTGTGGTTTTGGTGTTTCTGATTAGATTGTAAAGATTTTTGGTGGGTTTAACGAGACTTTTAATTTGTGAACAGTATCGTACTTCTCTTTTATAAAGAATTTATCTCTGTCTCTGTTTCCATCATTCTCCTCTACCTCCAACAGTTCATCTTCTTCCTCCAACGAAGACCTTTTTTACCTAAAGTTCGTTTCTAGTTTCTTTTTACTTAGATCACGGCCAATCTTAGTCCCGGAAGCATCTTTACTTCCATCTTTGCTGCTTCGTGGGGCTTCAAGTCAACATAGTTCTTCATTAAGGTGCATCACAATAAATTGTCTCAACATCACATCGAAACTTTATACAATATACACCACATTTACTAAACGATTACTACAACAGCATGATAATGTTGATCCTATAAACCTTTGCCACATCCTGAGCAAGTGAAATAATCTTGATTTTCCATACATTTTTTGTTACCTGAATCAAATCAATGTCTTAAGCAATGGGATGCCTTACCATTATGGAAGGCAGAAGAAAATGTGGAAGAAGCTCCTAAAGCCTTAGATGAAGCATGAGCGCAACGTCGAAGAGAAAGAATGCTCTTTCTCGTTTCTTTTCTTGTGGCCGTAAATGATCAAAGGTACCAAAAAAAAGGGAAGTTAATAAAATGTTTTATAATTGTCTGAAAGCTGTAAACTCAGTGGGCGAGGGAGAGATCACCTTGTGTTGAAATATTGATGTTGATGTGTTTGGTGAAGGAAGCAGTATCGTGTTTTAAATATCCTATATGTCTGATGTGTACTTTGGAGCTTCAAACAAAGAGGTCACAACTGAATAACCTGTTATAATTGAGAGATAGTAAGACAGACATGGTGCAATTCTATTAAAAGATGTTAATAACCAGAACTCAAATTAAGGTTAATTAGCTCTTATTACCTGTTGCAGGATGTACGATGCTAGCTGCAACACCAAAGGCAAGATTCTTTTGTTCAGTGTGTGGAAAGGAACCACCGACTGGGATATATGACCATCCATGTAGTTTATCCTAGAATTAACAATGACCTTTGACCAACATAAGTTTTTCATTGTTGTTCAACAAAGTCAATCTCTAATTTTTTTCTTGCATTGTGTAGATTTATCTCTTCGTTAGTCTTTAGAATTCGGATTCCGAAGGTATCTAATCTTAACATGAGCTTCTTTTTAAGCAAATCAAAGGACATGGCATCTTTTGAGGCCAGGTATGGCTTCTGCAAGTGAATCAAATGAAGTGATTCCAGCTGATGAGAGCCAAACTTTTTGTGATAACGATTAATAGTAGAAGGGAACCTCACAGAATACTCTTGTCTTAGTCACCAGGATGGCGTACAGAAACTTCGAAATGACTCAGGTACTACGCTCCGAACTTTCTTCTTCATATAATCTCTGGAGTCCATGTAAACCATCTGCTCGGGCTGAAACCAAAAACTAAGATTTAGTCATTATTAGTTTAAGAAGAAAAAAAAAAGTTTTACCATGGTGGTATGTTCCTGCTTTTTGCTGCCTTTACCACTCGTTGTTGCTATTAGTGTTATGAAAAGGGAAAATCTGAAATCAATCTCTAGATTGCAGACAATAACTAATCAAACTCAATAGAGATGAAAGTCTCAGAGAGATATTTAATTTTAATCTATGAATGTCCTAACCTTTTCAAAAGTATCCGCTCGAAACTGGACCTGACCGTGGATAGCTTCGCAGGACACACAGCTCAGTCACCCGGCGGAAACCTGCTGTGAGGATAAGTCTTAACTCTGGAAGGAGTGGAAGACAGCATTGATTCATGACGAAAATTAATTTGATCCGTCTGGATTTGAGGCAATGGCTTCAACTGGTACAAAAAGAACTAAAATCGCAAGCGGCGTAAAAAACATAGCAGGCTCATCTACAAAAGGATTTATATAAGAGGAGGATAAATAAAAGGGAGGTGGAAGGATAGCATGGCTCATCAAGATAGGAGTAAAGAACTGGATTGAATTATTAAGAGTAGATCATAATAACCCAAAAAAAAAAACGGTGATTTGCAGAATCGGCAACTACGATGGTGAGGTGGAAGAGTGGAAAAGGCAAAACGATATCGTCTGTATTTGGGCTGATTTATATTGGCTATGACAAATTATTAGAAGCCCAGTGAGTATTTTCGCCCAAATCTATTCTATTAAAATAGGAGTGTGATATGGTCCAACTATTATTTCTTTTATCTTTATCATTATTTAGAATATTATTTATTATGCTTTATGCCATTAGATCTATATTTAAATTACCAATTGAAAAGATATAAAAAGATGTAAAACAAAAAATATACCCGCTTTTTTTTAAGGACGGGTCAGAATCTAGTCTATTCTATTAAAACATCAGTTGTGACCTATTGATAAAAAGTTATGTCCAACTAATTATTTTATAACTGCATCTAAATAATTATCTAAATATATTAAATAGAGAAAAAGATAAAAATAGCACTAAATCAAGTTTTTGTTCCCAAACTAGCACTCAAAGTCAAAAGTCACAAAAATAGCACTTAATGTTTTATCAAAAATCACAAACTTAAGGTTTAGAGTTAAAGGGTGGGGTTTAGAATTTAGGGTTTAGGGTTTAGGGTTTAGGGTTTAGAGTTTAGGGTTTAGGGTTTAGGGTTTAGGGTTTAGGGTTTAGAGTTTAGGGTTTAAGGTTTAGAGTTTAGGGTTTAGGGTTTATGGTTTAGAATTGAGAAATGAGGTTTTGGGGATAAGATATAAACTTAGAAAGGTGCTATTTTGGTCATTTTAGTTTTTGAGTGCTATTTTTGTGATATAAACTTAGAAAGATGTTATTTTGGACATTTGCCCTGTTAAATAACCATCTTCTAAATAATATTATTAAAATCCACATTGTTGTTGTCTACCAAAACAGTTACTTTTCTTCTTTGGAATTATGGATTTATAGACAGGTCTGTGTTTGGAAAATAAACTAAGTACCATTTCCGACAATCGGTTAATGATTCATTAATAATGAAGCATCATGAATTCTTGGAACCTCGATTGAACCTGCAAATACAAGTGTTTTATCATTATTTGAAAACCAAAAAACTGCAACACGATATGGTACTCTGTTTAAAAGATCAAGGCCGAGTTATTCATTCAAAAACTTGAGGAGCTTATGGGTCTAGGTTTCTGTTCAGCAAAACGGTGTGCTTGTGTTAGTTTCCGATGGGGCTCAACTACAATAACAAAATATGATAATATATACAATTCACGGTTTCGCTGGAAGTGAAGAGATAAGATTTGGTTAAATGTGTTTAAATTTTTTTTTTTTGGTGAAATAGGTTGTACGAGCGAGAACGATGATTCAGGTTTTCTTGAATAATCACAGGGCCATTAGTTAATTTTTTACTCACCAACGAACCCAAATAATATCTTATAGAAACCCAAATAGAATATATCTGTCTTTTAAACCTAAACTTATCACATTTATATTTATGGAACCAAAATATGTTTTCATTTGGAAAAAGATTGATACTATATTGTCAATATTTATTGCATTAAAAAAATTAATAACTGTTTAGAAATAAATTATAAAATTAATGGTGAAATGGTTACAACACAAATCTATAGTTATGCATTATTACAAATTCAATATAATTATCAAAAACTTTTACTAATAATTTTTTAAAAATATTTTACCCAAATATGATTACAAAAAAAAACATAAATATAAAAATTTATTTTTTCTAAAAAAGTATGTAAAACAAAAAATATACCTGCCCTTTTAAGGGTGAGTCAAAATCTAGTTCTATCTAGTTAAAGCAGCTATGACGTGGCAAACTAAACTTCAATTACTGGTTGGTTGATTTTTTAATCCTATGTGGACAGGTTCTCCGTTGATCATATCTCCATTTTAGTATTGTTAGATTATTTGTTTGGGCAATGGCTATTTGTCGGTTATTACTACGACCGTTCATGTTCTCCCTCTTGATAAGATAGTTGTTTCCAACTTCGATGTTGGAGTGAAGCAGCTACTGCATAGTCCGTCTCCTTGTTGGTAGTTATCGACCGCTACGATCAGGGCTGATTTTAGGCCAAGCCGGACAAAATATTTGTTTCAAACCCACAAAATTTTTGAAAAATATATATATATAGATTCCAAAATTTTTATAAAAAAATTTCAGTCCCAAAATTATTAAAATCACTATTAACATCTATAGCCCCAAAATTTTAGGGCCGGCCCTGACTACGATGAAAAACTAAAGTTTAGAAAGGAGATCACTTTGTTGGAATCTCATCTGTGATTAATCTTCCAAATGATAAAATGCAGAAAACATAGAAAATAAGGAGAAGCGACAAGAAAAGGGAGTTGTGTATAATTTACTGTTGATTTATATAGTTAGACCATCACAATATTCCATTTTAGTAGAATCTCGATGGATTTGGTTGCCATAGATAATTGTAAAGCTCGTCGGATTTGGTTGGAGGTAGAGATCTGGAGAGCTCGTGAGAGAAATAAATTAGCTCTAGGTTTAATTAAATAGAGACAAAATTGTATTTTTCCTATTTAAAACAAAAGGTAAATGTGGTTAATTTTGAAAGAATGTATTTTTGTAAAGTGGCACTAAGAATGTTGTTGTTTAACTAATTTCTCAAAAAAAAATTATACTTGCAATTGTATCATTTTGAAACTTTAACAATAAAATGTATATAATTTACACACACACACACAGATATATATACATATATATAGGATCAAATTGTTATTATTTCACTTTAGAAATTTAACAAGAAAAGAAAAACTTTATTATTGAGATTGAATATGTCATAATAAGAGAATCTCATGTCACAATTTTCACTAAGCCTTGTCAAATATTTTTTTGAGAAGTGGAAATGTTCATGTGTCATGCGTAGAAATAATAATTTTGAGTATAATATTCTTTTTATTTCAAAATAAAATTTTAGTTTATTTTTGACTTTATTTTTTTATTTTAACTTTATTGGTTTGAAAAAAAAATACATTTATTTTGCATTTTTATTTGGTTTATGAATTTCACTTTGATTTTATTTAAATTTCATTAGAGTTGAGATAACATTTTATAAAAAATAAATTTTGGTTTAAGTTATATTATATATCATTTAATGGATTATTTATTTTAAATATGTCAATATTTAGATATAATAAACTTTAGATTTTTGTTTTTTTAGTTTAAATACGTTAAATGTAAAATTTAAAAATTTAATTATTATAATAAACCTATAAATTTAAATAAAATTTTAATCATTTAATTATATAAAGAATTACTTGATTAGTGTTGCTCTAGTTTTGTATTTCTGGTACGTTTCAACCAATTAAAGTATAAGTCCCAACGGATCTCTACATGCAATTTGCTCACTTCGGGAAGAGCGGACGCAAGCAAAGGGGAGGCCTTTGTTCTATCTGCTTCTTCCTCTTCCGAGGAATGACCAATTAGATGAAATGATTTTCTTATTGTTTATAGATAGATAATCTTATATATCTATTATTTAGAAAAATAATAAAATAAAGCAAGCCGATTCTCTGCCCTGTCTTAATAAGAACCTGGCTCTCCCACCTAACAACAATAAGGACATAGAACATATAACAACAGCGTATTAACAACAACATACTGCTAGACATAATCCCTTCTTTCAAAGTCACTAGAAAGATAATAAAAGAATCAAAAGGTCTAATGAGCTAACCAATCCTCCTATCCTGAATATATATATGCATATATTAAAATATATGATATGTAAGGTGATGTAAAACATATATTTTTAACTATATTCAGTTTATTTTCTTATTAATGTAATATATATATATATACATATATTAATTTTATGGTAATTTATGTTTTATTAATTATTAATTTATTTAAATAGTTTTGCCAGATTAAAATTTTTTAAAAAATTACATTAATGGTGATATACGAGTTAATAGCTATGTTCTAAAACTCGACCGCTTAGCTGAGTTAGCGGCTGGGAAATCGCTATCCGGTGAGCTACCGTGGGGGATTGAGGGCGTGCGCTCTAAAAATCGGATTTAAAAAAAAACTGCATTTTTTACTTATTTAAACTTGTAAATCTAATAATCTATGTTATATCTATGAAGTATTATAAAAAAAATAAGAAATCCGCTCTCTTCGATTCAAACTCGGGGTGCCTGGACATGTGAAACAGAATTTACCACTACACCATGATATATTGCTTGTACTTTGTTACAATTATTTATATAACCTAAAAAAATCGCCGATTAATCCATGAGTAATCTCCGATTAATTGATTCGGCGCTAGGCCCTACCTGACCGCATGCGTAACGCCCGCCGAGTTTCCGAACAGAGGTTAATAGTAATTACATACTTAAAAATCTTGTTATTAATAAAGAAAAGTTAAACATGTCATAATTATGATGTCATGTCATCATTTTTTAAAAATTATGTTATCATTTTTTTGTTGAGATCGAATATAGCGATGACACATATTCAAATCAATTGAAAAATAATGTTTAGGGGATGAATGCGGTAATAACATGTAAGCATATTTAAAAAATTCCATTTTGAAATAGTTTTTAAGAGATTTTGTATTTTCAGAGACTATTTGTGTAACTGTAATTTTAAAAGGTAATACCCATCATCACCCAGAAATAATCCTGTAGGAAACAAATGGTCTTTTTTTTTCTAAGAATATTATTATGGGAAATTTTCATGTTTACTATTTTCTTGGGAATTTTCATGAGTTCATAAGTATATGTCGTTACTCAAAGTGAATCTTCCCACTTTCGTGAAAAAATCAATAAATGGTGACAATTCAATAGCTTAAAAGCAAAATATTGAAGAAATTCTGAGGGTGTTACTGATGGAATTGATGGATAATTAATGCTGGATCATATCTTGAGAGAGGATAAATCTCCTTGAACATACTTATGTAATCATTACATATACTTATGAACTCATGATCATTTTTGCTGTGTGGAGGAATCCAAGAAGTGAGCTGATATGATTTTAAGACAACATACGTTTCGCAGAGGCGATGAAAGCATTAACGAGGCGGAACCATGCCCGATGCAAAGGACAATCAAAGTACATAAGTGCAGCAATGCCTATCAGTGCAGCCACATAAGTTGAAGATGTACTCCAATAGAAGACGGACATGTCAATAGTATCTTCATCATCTTCTTCTTCTCCCTTTGTCCCATTATCTGGTTCCTTTGAGCTAGTGTTGTTCCCTGATCTATTGAAAGAAGTAGGAAACTGCAGCAGCGGATTTCCGAGAAAAGATGCTTTCTCAAACGTTGAAAGTTGTCCCGTCACTGGTATCACACCAGAAACGAGAGGGTTGTAGGAGATGTTGAACGTACTCAGCTCATTCAAGTCATTCAAGCTCTTGGGAAAGGCTCCTGAGAAATTGTTCCAAGACAGATCAAGATTCCGCAGGCACTTAAGATTTCCGACTTCTTGGGGAAGCTGGCCTGAAAAATTATTATGGGTAAGGTTGAGGAAAGAAAGCGGCAATTTCCCTATCTCTGGAGGCAATCTCCCTTCAAACTCGTTGAAACCCAAATGAAGCATACTCAACCTCTTCATCAGAGAGATGCTTGCAGGTATCTCACCTGATATCTTATTCCCACTGAGCTGAAGATATGCTGGTATTTCAAGTGTGTGCGCCATGAGACCAGCAGCGCAGCCAGGAAAGAGGCCCTCCCCTTCAAGAATATGGCGCCATAGGCTTCTACAATTCTTTTTCGTAAGAATTGCGTATATAAACAAGAAGGGAGGGAACTTTACAGGAATCCATCTCGTCAATTCCATGCATTCCCCAGTTGCAGCAATAATTATGCTGTCATTGCTCTGCCTATTCACTTCAAAGGTTGGGAAAGGATTGCTACCCATATTAGTCAATTTAGGATGAAATCCGCCAGAGAGCTTGTTGTTTGCCACGTTAAACCACAGAAGGCTCGTGCAGTTTCCAATCTCTTGAGGGATTTCTCCTGACAGAGAGTTACTGTCAAGCATTAACCACAGAAGAGATGTCAACTTTCCAAATGAAGCTGGTATCGAACCGGTCAGCCTGTTAAAGGAGAGATCAAGTACTTGAAGCGCCAACATGTTTCCATACTCCTGTGGTATGCCACCGCTGAAGTTATTGTAAGCAAGAATCAAGAACTTTAAACTCTTGATCTGGGAAATTTCAGCAGGCAACGTGCCAGAAAAGCTGTTGAAGCTAAGATCTAGCCTGAAAAGATTATGTAACATGAAAATCTTGGAAGAATAGATTCCTCCAACGTATGAGTTTCCATGCAGAACTAGATACTTTACTTGAGTGAAACTCCCGAATATTTTTTGTATATCTCCTCCAAACCCATTTCTACTCAAATCAAGAAACACCAAGTTGCTCAACTTCAGGAGAGTTTCGGGTATGTCTCGAGAAAATTGATTGTTCCCCAAGTACAAACCTCTGAGAGAGGAGATGGACCCTATCTCAGCTGGTATGCTCCCGGTGAAGTTGTTTCCCCACAGATTCAATTCACTTAGATCATGACAGTCTGAAACTTGTCCTGGAAATTCCCCACCAAAACCATTCTCAGACAAATCCAACACTCGCAAAAGTGCAGTTTCCCCTGAACATTGAAGCTGAGATGTTCCCGGAGAGAACATTCTCAGAAACTGAAAACTCCACCAGCTCTCCCAAACGCGACCCTATCTCTCCACTGAATCTATTGGTACTGAAGTCAACGTACTTCAGATACCGGCATCCACTAAAGATGTTATCGATTCTACCCGTTAATTTGTTTGTCGACAGATTTGCAACAACCAAGCTGTTGCAGACCAACGGGAAGCTAGAGTGAATACTGCCCGCAATCCTATTCACTGATAGATCAAGAACCTCAAGATTTGATAATCCCGTTAAGTTAAGCTCCCCTTCAATGATATTATGAGAAAGATTCAGATGCTTTAGCTTTTGACAACGGCTCAGGTCATATGGTATTGAACCTTCGATAGTGTTCCTCGATAAATCGAGATATGTGAGCTGAGTTAAAGCCGAGAAATTCCCAAATAGACCACCGGCGATGAGGGACTCGCTTAGATGGATCCCTATGACTCTACTTCTCTGAGGCGTACATGTGATGCCTGGCCATTGACACACATCTTGCTCCTCGGTTTTCCACGCGGTGTACATTCCTCCGTTGGTTGGGTTATGAGATTCGAGGTACACTTTTAGCTCTATTAAGACTTCTCTATCACTGTCCAGAGAACCTCCCGCCACCGCTATGGCTGCCACCCAAGAAATAAAAGCACATAAAGAAAGAAGCAAATTCTTTAGATAGCTATAGAAATGCAAAAACAATCATAAAAGATGTCATCCTGGTTTCTATAGAATGTCTAAATGTCGTTGACATGTTCGTCAAGCAAAGGGAAAACTGAGGCTATATTCATAATGTTTTTAAAACTGGACTTGAAACTAAACCGAATAGCTATTTTAAGTACTGATTTAATATACTCCGACCGGGTGAATACTATTTTACAAAATATAAATTAGTTATATTTCAGATAACAGTATAATTTTATAAGTAAATATTATACATAATTATAATATATATAATAAAAGCACTACAAATATTGGATTAGATAAAAAATTGAAATAACTTATATTTTGACATATTTGCCTACAAAAAATGTATCCAATAAATATAAAAATAACCAAAATTATCTAATTGTAATAATATTTAAAACCTTAATTATAATGAATAATTGTCTAATTTTTTGTTTTTAAAAAATTAAAATTTTGATTATTTTTGTTATTTGGATTTTGGTTGGTTCTTCTTTTAGAAATATAAATATATTTTTAGTAAGATTATGTATGACATAATACTATTTTTAGAATTAAATAGACAAAATAAACTAAAGTATCGATTGACTAAAATTACATAAATGAATATAAAGATAATATTTTGAAATCTCATGCACATATATTTTACAAAATAAATAAATTTTAAAATTAATTAACATTTTTATTTGCTAATATTTTATTGAGATGTCTTGCAATTTATATGAATAAAATAAGTAAAATATTGCTATAAAAATATATATTTTTAATCAGACCGTTGATTTTGGTTATTAAAAATTAGTCTAATCCAGTTACTCATTTTGTCGGTATATTGAGTTATTTTTCAAATTGAAGTATAGTTATTTTATATTCTTATCAATCAAATCAGATTAGTTTTATTTATTACATGTGTTCAGTTCTTCATCTTAGATTTGTAACTACAATTTCATATTATTTTTAATAATATTATATATTTTTATTTTTCAAAATTGTTTTAATAAAAATAAAGTTATCATCAATAGAAAGTTGCATAAAGGAAAATAACCAATAAAATTTTGAAAGTTTAAGAGTGCATATTGATATTTATAATAATTAAAGTATTTTGTAAATTTTCCGTAATTTATACCTTAGATCTATAAAAGCTAAACAGAACATTATTTTAAATAACCTTAAACATAATAATTTAGTTTTTCTTAGGTACTTTTATTATGAGTATATTGAACTGTACAAATATATATAAAAAAAAGAAAATTAGATATTAAGTAAAAACAATTAATTGTGGTAAAATATAACATTTTTAGTTCATTAAAATATCTAATCCTACTTTAGAATTGTTTTAATTATTTGGTGAAAATATAATTATGGAAAAGTACATTAGTTTCTTTTTTAATACAAATTATCTTGCTTAAAACTAGTTCAAATGAAAACATGTTTTGTGATTTTTTTTGATAGATCATGTTATACAAGTAAAATATTGTATAGATATTTTGTTGTAATTAAAAATAATTTTCAATTAAAGATCATGGAAAAGGAATAAACATCTCAATAATACTAATTATAAGTATTTTTAGACAACTAAAGATATTTTAGTTATGTTTTTTTAATGTAATTATATAAGAATATATATATATATATATATATATATATATTAAAATATTTGTATTTCTTTGAAAATATAATTTATGTTGTGTAACAAGATAAGATTATGTTTTAAATAGAACATTATTTTTTGTTAATATCAAGAATATTTTTGTTAACCATTTTTATGATATCACATTATATATAATTATTGTTTTTTAAAATGTCTTTTTAAAATTTATAAATGTTTCTTTTTATTAAATATGTTTTTTGGAAAAAAAGAAACTAAATTGAAATCTAATTAACAAAAACTACTAAATAAAAAGAAAAATAAATTTAATAATAGTAACTAGATGTAATATTTCATAATTCATTAAGGGTAGCTTGTAATTAATCATCATAAGAGTTAACATAAGAGCGAGACGTAGAAAACTGACTTCTCAAATAATATTATAGAGATTTTCATATTTATAGAAAATAAAATATAACAAATTACACATTTACAAAACTAAAACAACAACCAAACATAATCTAATCAAAAAAATAAAATTAATTTTACTTATTTAAAATTTACAATAGCTGTATATTAACTCAGAAAGATAACTGCAATCCAAAATATGCTAAAAATAAACTGTTCAAATTTTATATATAAACTTTTATGTATTTTTAAGAAAAAAAATAGTATTTATAATAATTTTACTTCTTATATATATCAGTTATAAATTAAGATAAATTTTACAAATAAATGAAAATAAAATAATAATTAATAACTATAGTTTAGTTATTTTGTACATATTTATATGCGCATGAGAACGAAAAAAATCACATAGTGAATAATAATTTGTTGTGTTTGATTATATATTTCAAATTTGGCTAGATATACCAACATAATATGACAACTACAAGATTTTTTTCTAAAATGTTTTTGTTTAAAATTTGATTTCTAAATTTTGTTTGTACCCATTAAAATACTTTTCTGAAAGACCATCTGATATAGGAATCAAATTTAGGAATCAAATTTTAAACAAAAACATTTTAGAAGAAAATCTTGAAAAAACGTTTTGGTAGCAACTGAATCTGTTCTTGGAAATATTTTTGAATCACTTTTGAAAAATATTTTCTTATTTTAAATAAACATATGTTTATTATTGATATATTTATTTCATTTTTAATAAATATTTATTTTCCATTTTATTTATTTTGTAATTTAATTTTTGTTTAATGAATGTTATATTGTAATTCGCTATGTGTTATTTTGTGATAACTTTTGTCTTAATATGCTATAATTGTTGGTGCTACCTAAAGATAATTCTTTTTTTCTTTTGTTAATTAAATTTTGAAATTCATCTTTCATATGATTTAATTGTATTATTTTGTGTATATAAAATCTGTTTTATAAAATTTTAGCTTGGTTTAAATATAATTTGACTAATTATTAGCAAAATATATTGAAGCGTTAAGAAAATATAGAGATAATTATATTCTAATTATAAAGCAAACAATACAATTGTTATAATATGCATATTTAAATAAATTCTTAATTTATAATTTAATTTTAACAGAAACATATATTTACATAGAATTTTCTAAAAAATTGTTATCTTATTATCTTATCGATATTTGTGACATATGTTAAACCGGACCAATTCAGAATCGGATAAATTTATTAATTTATAGTTTTTATTTATGGAATATTAGTTTATAGAATTTTACTATAATTTTTTCATTACTCTATTTTTATTCCAAAATTGAATAGGGTTAAACTAAAAACTAACTCCCTGATCTTAGAACGTGAGTCAACCGTTCGTTTGGTTCAGCATGTTCATAGGTTTTTAACAGGTTTTTTGTTGTTTTTTATCAGGTTTGAAAATTTTAAGTTTTGAGTGAAACCTAATCCGGTCACATGTGGTCCGACAGCTGGGATGGTCGGACTTAAAAAGCATGTATTGTTAAACCAAGAATTACGAGACTTTAACTTCATCACCTCGGTCACTTCAAGTACGCAACACCAATCTAGAAACATAATGAAGTAAACATGAAAGAAACAGATACCAGAAGAGAAGAAGCAGATACCAGGATATGAACAAAATAACTAAAAGAAAGTGAAGAATTACCGGTGATCAAAATAAAGAGTAGGAAAGAAACCAAGCTAAGTGATTCACAATCCTGATCTGCTATTATCAAACGGGTTACTATCTTCATTATCTTTCAGTTTGGTATATTGTCTCAGCAAGAACTAATTGTATATATAATGCTTGGGAGAGAGGAAGAAATTTCATACCAAAAAAAAAAAAAAGAGAGGAAGAAATTACGAGAGACATCTCTCTGAGAAAAATACTTTAAAATATTGTCTAGTCTCTACATCTCGGTGTCTAATATTTATTGGTTATAGTGTTTTTATTTTATTTTAAACTTAAACACAAAAAAAATTATATTAATACTATAATCTATAGATACTCTTGCAAGAGCATCGGCTTATACAATACTCTACTTTTTTTTTTTGTGATATCAAAAGACCATTATATTACTTAAACAATAAAGTACAGAAAGGTAGACTAAAATAGAATAACCAACACAACAAAGTTTTATATGAAAAGATTTCGTAGTCCTATTTAAAGAATTAATAACTGTATTTTGGTCTTGCGGTATATACGTAGGATGTCATGGATTAATTTTTTTTTTGTAGAGTAAATATTTCTTTCATCTTTATCGAAAATTTTGGCAAGACATGCGGTTCCTTTATTGCGGCGATCAAATCTTTGCAGTTCGATCCAAAGTTTTTGGTATATACAGTGACATAGCATACTTTCTTCTCAACCAAATGCGTCTATCTCCGAAGGCAATGATGACTCCATTCTTCTCAGGTTTTTTGTACTCGTAAGTTAATTTTCTCCGGACATGTCTTTCCAAACCATCAACAACTATTAAATTGTGATATAGAATATCAAGAGCCATCCACCAAACATATATTTTGTAAGCATACAACTTGTGAAACAATAATATCTGGTGTTTGCGCTGCTATAGTTTTCTGTTGCATTCGCGACAACTAAATTTGGCATTTTCCTTCTGCATATCTGATCAGTTCTAGTGAATCCATATATGTTTCTTTGAATAATTTATCATTTCTAACTTTGGATGAATGCCAAATTATCAATAGATAATAATCTTTTTCCAATTCCAGATTTTTAGTGCTTTCCGCAATATTCTCTATTTGGTTTTCTGTTGCATTCGCGACAACCAAATTTGGCATTTTCCTTCTACATATCTGATCAGTTCTAGTGAATCCATATATGTTTTTTTGAATAATTTATCATTTCTAACTTTAGATGGATGCCAAATTATCAATAGATAATAATCTTTCTCCAGTTCCAGATTTTTAGTGCTTTCTGCAATATTCTCTATTTGGTTTAACTGAATAGAAATGCGGAGACACCGAAAATAATACAATTCATAAGTTATAAAAGGCTAATTTGTTTTTGGTCAAAAAGGCTAAATTCTTGTATATGTCCGAAATAGAGAGGAGTAGACCATGTGCACGTGCCGCCTGACAGTTTGACGTTGTGTTTCAGATTTTTGGTTAATAATTTCTGGGACAATACAATTTTTTTTTTTGTCAACGGGACAATACAAAATTTATGTTTGACGTTTTTTATGTTTTTTTTATGTTTTTCTAAATAAAAAAATGTTATGTTAAAAATGAATGATCTTTACCATAAATTTTTTTTTTTGAAACTGAAACAGAACTATGTAATGAGGTTGGGTATTATGTAATGTCCATGTGCGTGTCTTTTTGCGGATCAAACCGCTCTCATCTGCTTTTTATAAAGGAAATTTGCATTTTATAACATACAAAAAAATATAATTCATCAATACATATAAGAATCTAATAGTTAGAATATGATATATCTTAGTCATAAATCAGACCAAAATACCTTTTTTCACTGTCTCTCAAGACTATAGATGATGTGATTGACTTGTCCTTAGCCGATGATGTCGGGTTTCAGAAATGACAGCAAATTCGTTGGCGCATAATAACGACAGGAAATTTTTATTTCAGTTATACAAAAACTAAAATTGATCATAGCTAAGAATACAAAGAAGAAGAAAAGAAAAGAATCAATGAAGATGTGAAGGAAGATAAGAGGTATAAGCGTTTTGTAAATTGGAGAAAATGAACAGTGTTCGTAATATCGTATGATCTATTCTATATTTACTGTTTGTAACAAATAGAATAGAAAAATCTATACTTTGTCAAAAAAAAAATAGAATAGAAAATAAAATATCATGTTGATATAAAAAGTTGCATAAATTTGTTATAAATTGAGTAGTCTAGATTTTATAAAGAACAAAACACAGCAACATAATTTCTCTCATATTTCTTTGTTGTTCTCCTCCAACAAACAATATATAATCATTTATAAGATATTGCAAATATTATATTATAAATTTTATTTAATAAAAAATAGTATAGTCTGCTATAATATTTACTTCTCTTTCTTCTCTTTTTTCTCTTTTTCCTCATATTCTTTCTTAATTTTCTCATTCTTCTTCGTGTCCGTCTCTTCATCGTCCTCTTTTTTCATCTCATCCAAAAAATACTATATTACTAGATAATAATTCGCAAACAAATCTTTTATTACTAGATAATAATCTGCGCTCTGCGTGGAATAAAATATTTGTTAAATAAATATGTCTTTAAAATATTTTTTAAAATAACAACAAAATATACTTAAATATACATTAATTGATTTGATTAAGTTCAATTTTTCCAAATAGACAGTTTTTAAGTTTTTCTCACAAAAAGCCATCAAGGAAAAAAATCACCAAAATAGATTTCATTAAAGAGTAAAAAAAACCTTCTACCCCTTGCTTTATATATATAAATAATATAAATAAATACAAACTAAAAAATTTAAAAAAATTATAGTTTTGAATTATATGTTTTCAAATTTAAACTTTTTCTAAATTTTTTGAATCTTTTTTCAATTTTTTTTTGAAATTCGAAAAAGTTTTTTGAAACAATTAAAAAAAAAATAAAAAACTTTTAAGATTTATTTTCAATTTCTTAAAATTATAAAACCCACCACAAAACTCCACCTATAAACCCTAAGGTCTATATTAGTTGATCCTAGAGGTATAAGTGTATATTTACCAATTTAATGAAATATTTTGGTCATTTTAATCCTTATAAGCTATATTTGAGACAAACTTTTAGGGCTATTTTAGTGTATTTCTCTTTGATTAATTGTAAAATTCAATTCAATTTAAGTATGCGATTGTTTATAAAATTTTGAAATTATAATATTTAACGATTTTTAAAATGTTAGATAATTTAATTTAAACAATATTACTATATATATACATTTTAAATTTTAAATCTATCAAATGACGTTTCGTACTCATATATTTTATGATCATTCAAACATTTTCACAACAAAATTTTTAAATCACTCATCACAAAATTTTTAATGTGAGATTTTAATATTTTTAGTAATTTCTAATCACATTTAAAAATTCAAAATAAAAAAATACGAAAAATTCTGAATTTTTATTATATTATTAGCATGCTTGTTTAATTTATTTTAGTATTAAAATATTAAACAAAAATGATATAGGATTTAAAGAATTGTTATCAAATTATTATTAGTATTAAGTATTATCAATTAACATATATAATTTAAATCACATTAGATAATTTCGTATATTTTATTTAAGAAAAAAGAAAATTATTTAATGTGTTATGTGAGAATGCTTATATTGAGGACGTGTCAGTATTTTTGTAAAAAATATTGTGGTTATGATACGTCAGTTTTTTTGTGAGAAATATTGCGATGACCATACGTCATCATTGCACTCTCAAAATGTTTCTCGAATAATATATAAAGGATATGATTACATTGTTAATTTTTTTTTTTTTTTTAACACTGGTTTTGATTATATATAAAAAGTTACAGATATGGACCCTCTCAAAGGGAGGGAACGATACAACATCGAACTACAGCACCAACAAACCCCATCCCAAAACAACTAGAAATCTTGATCTCTCCAAACTTCAACCCCAAGACAATCAAGATTACAAAAACCTGCTCTCATTCACGAACAACTCAAAAAGCCAACAAGGAGGACCCGAAGCCACATAGGATTGGTGACGATTTTCTCTGGTTACACTTGTAGCAATGAGGGATGCACATCTATTAGAATTTCGATAAACTACCAATAGTTGAGCATCCTTCACCGCCAGTAAAGCCTTTGAGATCTCCCCGCTCTGAAACGCATACAATGGCCAGTCCATAGGTTTCATCACCGCTTCAAATTCCTCCTTAAATTGACCTGCAAAAACCACCTTGCTAAGTTTGAGACTAGCCATACTCTCCACTGCCCATAGAATGGCTTGAAGTCTAGCCTCTTCCTTGTTTGGGATTTGAGCAAAGGAACTTCTACTGTGAAATAAGACCACCCCTCTGTGGTTCCTTACTACCCAGGCCACACCCAAGATTCGAGAATGTTTGTTCCAATCATATCCAATATTGCACATGGTCCAGTCCTTTGGTGGAGGACTCCATTTCAAGTTTTCTCTCTTCTCCTGAGTAGGCTCTGCTTGTGTTATTTCTTCCTCCATAGTCTGAGCCAAAAACCACTCTTCCGAATCCTCAAAGGCCTTTTGAGCTATCTCCTTTGCAGACCACTCATACCCTTTGAATAGAAATTCATTCCTGCTCTTCCAAATCCTCCATATTATCCAAGGCCAAGCTCTTTTGTTCTCATTCACTTCCAACCGTCTCTTTTTCAAGTCCACTAGGTACGAGATGTTCTGGTAGATAGACGTTTCATGAAAGCCAAATTCAGGTTGTGGAATGCCTGCTTCAGCCCACACTTGACGAGAAAGGGTGCACTGAAACAACAAGTGATTAATCGATTCTCCCTCATTCCCACAAATTTGACATCGACTATCCATCTTCACCCCTCTCGAGCTGAGCAAATCCGCTACTGAGATTGCATCACTCAAGGATTTCCATATGAAGATCCTAATTTTCGGAGCAGTGAGTACCTTCCATATAGAGTCCTTGAGAGGGTTCAAAGAGGGAAGAGCTAGCATCTCTGGGCAATTCTCCCTGGTCTTGGTATCACATGCGAGCCAGTAAGCTGATTTCACAGAGAATTTTCCTGATTTATTGAATTTCCAAGCATAGAAATCCTCTCTGTTTACAGCCGGCTGGTTCCTCAAAAGGATTTCTATGTCTCCTATCGCAAAGACCTGAAGTAGAGCCTCCACATTTCACCTCTTCGAAGTGTTATCAATAAGAGAAGCTACCTTATGATTAACCTCAAAGTGATTGTTCATCATCCAAGGAGATCTCAGCCCCTCAACCGGGTCATTCACCCATCGGTCCGTCCATACACAAGTGTTCTCACCGTTGCCAATTCTCTTTTGCAATCCCTTGATCAGCAAGGCCCTTCCATGTAATAGACTACGCCAGCCAAAAGAAGGTCTAATCCCTTCTGCTGCATATAGAAAATCACCAGTTGGGAAGTACCTGCTCTTTAGAAAGGACTGCAAGAGTCCTTCCGGTTGAGTGATCATATTCCATCCCTGTTTGGCTAACATGGCCTGGTTGAAACATTCAAGCTCTCTGAACCCCATTCCCCCCAGATTCTTTGGTAGGCATAACTTCTCCCATGATACCCAATGGATTTTCCTTTGGTTAGGGTCTGAGCTCCACCATAAATTTGCCATGATGCTCGCTAGTTTTTTGAGAAGAGTTTTGGGGAGCCGGAAGCTAGCCATAGCAAAACTTGGAATAGCTGAGGCTGTGGATTTGATGAGTACCTCCTTTCCACCTTGTGATAGATTCCTTATATACCAAGCTTCCAGTCTGTTTTGTGTTCTGTCCTTGAGGTACTCCAGAAGGTCCACCTTCGAGCCTGAGAAGCATTCTGGCAATCCAAGGTATTTACTAGCTCCACCTTCTTGATAAATACCAAAGATCCGTTTGAGGCTCATCTTTGTCAACTCTGGAATGTTATTACCAAAGGTTAACGAAGATTTCTGCAGGTTTATTACTTGGCCCGTAGCTTCACCATAGTAGTTTAGGATGCGCTTCAGATTTCTTCCTTGTGAGCAGGAGGCTTTGCATATAAAGAGGCTATCGTCGGCGAAGAATAGGTGATGGATAGATGGCCCAGCTTCATGAAATTTCATACCTTCCAGGAAGCCATTTCTCTCCGCCACTTCCAAAAGGTGGGATAAACCTTCAGAGCATAAGACAAACAAGAAAGGGGACAGAGGGTCACCCTGTCTTATGCCTCGTTTAGGAGAGATCAAACCAAATGGTTGGTCGTTGATGAGGACAGCATAAGTCACAGTAGAGATACACATCATTATGAGGTTCACCCATACACTGTCGAAGCCCATCGCCTTCAGAAGGGAACAAATGTAGGACCATTCCACTCTATCGTACGTTTTCGACATGTCCGTTTTTATAGCCATGTACTCCTTTGAGGTCTTAGTGTGAGTTCTCAACGCATGAACCGCTTCATGTGCAATCAGTATATTGTCAGTGATTGAGCGATCACTCACAAACGCAGACTGATTGGGTGAAACTAAGTCTTTGATATATATATATATATATATATGTTCTTCTTTTTATTATTCATTATTCACAGTTAGTAAAACGATCCTGTTTTTAATAAACTATTGGAACGAATGGATTATTATACACTATTTATCTAACACGTTCCATATGGTATAATATAGTTTCAATCAAGAACGGACATACGTGCAGGAGAAATTGGTTCACTTTCGCCTAAAATTATCACATCACATGACCATTTTTTTTTTGATCAAACGAAATTGCATTACTAAGGCGGTTTTACACTCCAATATTGGAGTTCATTACATACAGGGCGAGAGCTGATTTTGCCACGGTATCAGCTTCCGCATTAAAATTGCGAGAAATGAAATCAAAGGAAATAACATCAAAGTACTTGATAAAATGATAGATATCAAACATGATACCGAACAGTTCAGGTTGTGTCCCTCCCCTTTTCAAGAGCTTGATCAGAGATAGAGAATCAGAGAGAACCGCCAGGGATCGGACGTTTGAGTAGACAGCAAGGGCAACCGCCCGATGTACAGCAATAGCTTCCGCCATTAATGCTGAGGAGACATGACTGTAAGCTTCCGAAACGTTTGACAAGTTCCGATCGTTAGAGCCACAGAAGATTCCACCAATACCACATCCTCCAGAGGAAGCATCCCAGGCCGCATCAACTTTACACACAAGTATCGTAGCTGGGAGTGACGGAGGTGGGACTGTCGAGTTGCAGTGAGGTCGAGCCGGCGAGGGGTTGTCTTGGGGATGAGATTTACCTCCAGGTTGTGCGTCATTCCATTCCTTTGCATCTGTGATACTTTTGAGAACAGTTTCCTGAGCTGAAAAGGCTCTATTCTCAAAGACCAACTTGTTCCTTGCTTTCCATAAATTCCACATCACCCATGGCCATAATGGAGCGTTTAAACCCGTCGGTGGCAGTGGGACATATTGTTTTCCCTGCTTTATGAGTTCGGGGACAGAAGATATGGAGCTTCCAGGTCCTTGTGTTATCGGAATGAGGCTCCAAACTTCCTCTGCAATAGAGCATGATAGAAAGACATGCATGTCATCCTCATACCCGCCACACTTCTTGCAGTTGAATCGTGGAACACCTCTCCTCTCTAAGTTGGAACTGACCGGGATAGCTTTTTTCACAACTCGCCAGATAAAGTCCTTCAATTTGGGGCTAGTGTTGACGTTCCAGATATCCTTCAGCCAGTGGACTGGTTCATTTGCAACCAGCGTAGGTCTGTCCACCACCATTCCCAAACCGTATCCAGTTTTAGTAGAATACTCCCCTGATTTTTCCTTGAGCCAAACCATTGTATTCGGAGACTGTGTTGAGCTTGTCTTAATGCGCAGTATAAAGTCCTCATACTGAGGGATGATTCTTCTTATTTCTTCCAAGTTCCATTTGTTGGTGAGAGGACATAACAGCTCCTTAACCAATAGAGATTGAGTAGCCATATGAGCCGGCCCCATCGGTCGCAGGGGGGTATCCAAGGAGAGCCATGGGTCATCCCAGATTTGAATTGATTCGCCATCACCTACAGCCCAACTCAGCCCTTTCCGCAAGATCTCTCTTCCAGCTAGGATGCTTTTCCAGCCATGGGAGGCTGTTGTCGGTATTGGACAGTCCAGGAAAGATTGGTACCGAGAATATTTTCCCATCAAAACCTGAGCTAGCAAAGACTGTGGCTCCTTGATTAATCTCCAACCGATCTTTGCCAGTAAAGCGTCATTAAACGTTTCAATATCCCGGAAGCCGAGTCCTCCCGCGAATTTCGGTAAGGCCATTGTTTCCCAAGAGACCCAGCACATCTTTTTCTTGTCCGGATTCGAGTCCCACCAGAACCGTGTGAGGAGGGACTGAATTTGTCTACACAGAGACACCGGAAGTTTGAAACACGACATGGCATAGCACGGCATTGCCGCAAGGACTGACTTAAGCATCACTTGTTTTCCTGCCCCGGATAGAAACTTTGCAGTCCAGCTGTGTGCTTTTTGCCTGATCCTATCCAGTATAGAGGCAAAAATGTCTCGCTTCTTGCGTCCAAACTGCTCAGGTAAACCGAGATATTTTCCCACTCCACCTTCCAAGGAAATCTCCATTGTTTCCTTTACTCTTGCACGGATTGGTGCTGGTGTTTTTGCAGAGAAAGTAATGGCCGATTTCCGAGGGTTGATCTTCTGGCCCGAGACAGCTTCGTAGGTCGACAAGATGTTCATTAAGGCAGAGACACATGATGGTTTAGATTGACAAAAGAACATGGTGTCATCGGCAAAGAGGAGGTGATTAATTGCCGGACTACCCCGAGCCACTTTCACCCCCGGTAAAGTTTCATTCGCTTGGCCTTTTGCACACAAAGCTGAGAGGACCTCCGTACACAAGATGAAGACATACAGTGATAATGGATCGCTTTGCCTGAGCCCACGCGAGGGTCGGATGGATCCCTGGGGTGTTCCATTGATCAGGAAAGAATAGGATACCGATTCTATACAGCTCATTATCCAGGAGATCCATCTTGCATCAAACCCGAGCATGCCTAGAACTTCCTTTACAAAGCTCCACTTTATTCTATCGTATGCATTGCTCATGTCTGTTTTCACAGCCATCGAGCATCGTTTTGTTGCTTCTGAAGTCCGTAGAAAGTGGAGGGTTTCATGTGTGATGAGAACGTTGTCCGCGATAGCTCTACCCGCTACAAAAGCTGATTGTGTTTTGGAGATGAGTAGAGGTAGTAGCGGCTTCAGTCTCCTGGTAAGAATCTTGGCAATAATTTTGTAATGTGTATTACATAAAGCAATTGGCCGATACTCAGTAACTGATCGAGCTCCTGTCACCTTCGGGATGAGTGTAATGTGGGTTTCGTTTTGCCGCGGGTGCAGGTGATTCGTAATGAAGAACTCCCTTACGTCCTTAATCACATCATCTCCGACTATATGCCAATAGGACTGGTAGAATGTAGCTGAGAAACCATCCGGTCCAGGGGCTTTGTTCCCGTTTATAGACTTAACTGCATCTCGGATTTCCGAATCACTCGGTATAGTTGTCAACATAGCATTCATCTCCGGGGTAACCTTCCTGGTTAATAGCCCCTGAATTTGGGAGAAAGAGTTGTTGCCATTTGAGGTAAAGATATGAGTGAAATAATCAGAGATCACTCGAGCTATGTCTGACTCGTCATAGACCACTCCCCCTTGAGCATCTTCTATAACCGGGATCGAGTTAATGATTCTTCTGGTTCTTGTTGCAGCTTGGAAAAACCCGGTGTTCCGGTCCCCTTGCCTGAGCCACTGTATCTGACTCCATTGATGCCAGAATTGTTCCTCTGCTAGGTAAGAACGTCGTAGTTCAGCATTTAGTCCCTCGATGATAGTGGCGTCTGGACTATCACTTGAGAGAGCAGCCTCCAGTAGCTCTTGGTGACAGCTTGTCTTGTGGGAAGGCTGTTAAAGGGTGAGGTCGGGGGTTCGAATCTTACCAACAACCTAATTATGGGGCAGGTAGTTCCCATAATGGAGGGGTTGGGGTCGGTGCGCTGCAGCGCTGTCAGCCTGGGTCCCACGGGGCGGGTTGTTGGTAAGGGGACCCAGTCTTGGGTAATACTCTTCACTATTCAGGATGGTTACTTGTGAAAAGGGTGATGGTAACTATGGAGAGTTACCAGCACTTGATCAGACCGTTGAGAGAAGGATAAGACCGCGGCTTGACAGGCTGTATGCAGCTGGAAAGGAAAAGCAACCTTATCCATTCATCCCACACATGTGGAGTCTCCCATTGGCTTAGTTTGAAACCGGCGCCTAGCTCTTCCTTGACTTCACATGCTTTGCTTACTTTACCTTTAGGAAAACCCTTGTATCTTCTCCTATATATTTGTAAACTCTTCATTAATGATAATCAGACAGTTCTTGACACTAAAACAATCTCTTAGACTCAAAGGCTCTCAATCATGATCATACACTAAACTCTTAGCTAAACTCGTCCTAAATAACCTCTAGACTCTTTCTAATCTCTTTCTTTCCTTATATCAAACTCAGATTCTCTAAAACTTATATGGTATCAGAGCCAGGTTCATCATAATCTGGGTTTGAGTACTAGAACACTCAAGAACACATCAGCCGCTTAGCTTTCATCCGAGTGATTCTGAAATGGAAAGCAACAAGGCAGTGGTTCCGGTTACTCTCAAGGGGGGTAACTACCTTTTGTGGTCTCGTTTGGTGAAGACAGCAGTGGGGAGTAAGGGTTTATGGGGACACATCACACAGAGTGAATCCCCAAAGCTCATTACTTATGAAGGCGACAAGGAGATCGTCGAGTGCGATGAAGAGAAGTGGGAGCAAGATGATCAGATGGTGATGTCCATACTCCAACGGTCTCTTGAAGTGTCTATCCTGGAGGCATACAGCTACTGTGAGACAGGAAAGGATCTTTGGGACACGCTAAAGAAGGTTTATGGTAACATCTCAAACTTGAGCCGTGTGTTTGAAGTGAAACGTGCTATCAACAGCTTGACACAGGAGGACATGGAGTTTACTAAGCACCTTGGGAGGTTCAGAGCCTTGTGGTCTGAACTGGAGAGGCTGAGGCCAGGCACAACCAACCTAGATGAGCTGGCTGAGAGACGTGAGCAAGACAAGGTGTTTGGGTTGCTACTCACATTGAATCCAAGCTACAACAGCCTCATCAAACACATCATGAGGTCCGGGAAGTTACCTGATCTTGAGGACGTGTGTGCACAAGTTCAGAAGGAGGAAGGTTCTATTGGTCTCTTTGGAGTATAAGGAGAGATCACACTTGCAAACCAAGCTGAGGTTCCGCAAGCAAACCGTGCAAGCTCTAACCAGTATGATGCAAAGAAGTTCACGGGAAATTGTGATCATTGCAAGAGACAAGGTCACAAGAAGAACCAGTGCTGGATCTTGCATCCTCATCTGAAGCCGGCCAAGTTCTCAAGAGAAAAAGATGGGAGAGCCAATGTCTCGTATGCTGGAAGTGATCCAGGAAGTTCAAGTGTTGCTGGGAGCTCAGGCCAAGCTGGAGAGGGCGGGACACGTGAGCCTGGAGATAGCAAGGCCCTGGTGACTTACACACCTCAGCCAAGCCTTCAGAACAACCGTGAGAACGAGTACCTAAGGAGATCAGACATTGACTCCCTCATCAAAATGCTAAAGGAGAATGGTAACACACTTGGTACTCTTGGTTACTCCTTTGGTGCATCATATGAATCGTGTAGTATCGCTAGAGAACCTGATCATTCAAGCATTGCTTATAAACCTACTAGCATACTAGGACAGTCTCATATTGCACACAATCTGTTTAAACCATTGGTAGTTGATTCAGGAGCTTCTCATCATATGATTAGTGATACTAGTTTGATTAGAGACATTGAACCTACAAATGGACATGTCATGATTGCAAATGGAGATAATATCCCAATTAGAGGAATTGGCAAGCTAAAATTGTTTGATAAAGACTCTAAAGCATTTTATATGCCTGACTTCACATCAAATCTATTATCTGTAAAGAAGTGTACTACAGATCTTAATTGCAATGTTATATTTAGTCCTAATGATGTGAAGTTTCAGGATATTGAGAGCAGCCAATTGATTGGAAAAGGAGTTACCAAGGGAGATTTATATTTACTTGAAGAACTAGCTCCTGTTTCTGATTACTTATGCTTAAACACTTTTGTGTTTTAAGAGTATGATTCAAACAATCAGAGATAATCAGATCAAGATATCAAAGAGATTAAGAGATTTTAGAGAATAGAGAGAGAGAGGCTCAAAACTCCATTAATTAATATCTGATGAGGTTTACAAGTATTAATAGAGAGAGCAACAAGGGTTTTCGAAATGTATAAGCATGTGAAGTCAATGGACAGGCTGGAACTCCTTTTGAATCACTTGGCTGTGCTTTCTCACATGCTTGCACTAGTAAAAAGCATCCTCTCCTTTCCAGCATCATACAGGCTGTCAAAGTAACCCCTTATCCCTTCCTTATCCTCTTCCCACGTCCTTCTTAAGATAAGAATGTTGAGATGAGATCACTTTGAGATGAGATCATGAGATGAAGTGTTGAGTAATGTATGTGAGGAGAGAGTATGAAGTGGTGAAGCATTAGGAAGAAAGGGATTGAGGAGGCTTAGTCCGTACAATCAGTACAGGCCGTACATGAGGAGTGGCCGTACAAGTCTTGGGTAATACTCTTCACTATTCAGGATGGTTACTTGTGAAAAGGGTGATGGTAACTATGGAGAGTTACCAGCACTTGATCAGACCGTTGAGAGAAGGATAAGACCGCGGCTTGACAGGCTGTATGCAGCTGGAAAGGAAAAGCAACCTTATCCATTCATCCCACACATGTGGAGTCTCCCATTGGCTTAGTTTGAAACCGGCGCCTAGCTCTTCCTTGACTTCACATGCTTTGCTTACTTTACCTTTAGGAAAACCCTTGTATCTTCTCCTATATATTTGTAAACTCTTCATTAATGATAATCAGACAGTTCTTGACACTAAAACAATCTCTTAGACTCAAAGGCTCTCAATCATGATCATACACTAAACTCTTAGCTAAACTCGTCCTAAATAACCTCTAGACTCTTTCTAATCTCTTTCTTTCCTTATATCAAACTCAGATTCTCTAAAACTTATATGGTATCAGAGCCAGGTTCATCATAATCTGGGTTTGAGTACTAGAAAACTCAAGAACACATCAGCCGCTTAGCTTTCATCCGAGTGATTCTGAAATGGAAAGCAACAAGGCAGTGGTTCCGGTTACTCTCAAGGGGGGTAACTACCTTTTGTGGTCTCGTTTGGTGAAGACAGCAGTGGGGAGTAAGGGTTTATGGGGACACATCACACAGAGTGAAGCCCCAAAGCTCATTACTTATGAAGGCGACAAGGAGATCGTCGAGTGCGATGAAGAGAAGTGGGAGCAAGATGATCAGCTGGTGATGTCCATACTCCAACGGTCTCTTGAAGTGTCTATCCTGGAGGCATACAGCTACTGTGAGACAGCAAAGGATCTTTGGGACACGCTAAAGAAGGTTTATGGTAACATCTCAAACTTGAGCCGTGTGTTTGAAGTGAAACGTGCTATCAACAGCTTGACACAGGAGGACATGGAGTTTACTAAGCACCTTGGGAGGTTCAGAGCCTTGTGGTCTGAACTGGAGATGCTGAGGCCAGGCACAACCAACCTAGATGAGCTGGCTGAGAGACGTGAGCAAGACAAG
The DNA here is from genome assembly GCF_020379485.1 of Brassica napus. NCBI lineage: Eukaryota > Viridiplantae > Streptophyta > Magnoliopsida > Brassicales > Brassicaceae > Brassica > Brassica napus. The sequence goes on along the minus strand of NC_063445.1, from coordinate 14,189,025 downwards.
GTGTTTGGGTTGCTACTCACATTGAATCCAAGCTACAACAGCCTCATCAAACACATCCTGAGGTCCGGGAAGTCACCTGATCTTGAGGACGTGTGTGCACAAGTTCAGAAGGAGGAAGGTTCTATTGGTCTCTTTGGAGGAAAAGGAGAGATCACACTTGCAAACCAAGCTGAGGTTCCGCAAGCAAACCGTGCAAGCTCTAACCAGTATGATGCAAAGAAGTTCACGGGAAATTGTGATCATTGCAAGAGACAAGGTCACAAGAAGAACCAGTGCTGGATCTTGCATCCTCATCTGAAGCCGGCCAAGTTCTCAAGAGAAAAAGATGGGAGAGCCAATGTCTCGTATGCTGGAAGTGATCCGGGAAGTTCAAGTGTTGCTGGGAGCTCAGTTCAATTGGTGACAGCTTGTCTTGTGGGAAGGCTGTTAAAGGGTGAGGTCGGGGGTTCGAATCTTACCAACAACCTAATTATGGGGCAGGTAGTTCCCATAATGGAGGGGTTGGGGTCGGTGCGCTGCAGCGCTGTCAGCCTGGGTCCCACGGGGCGGGTTGTTACACAATCATTTACAAATTGATCGTGAATTTCAATGACAACACTTTAAGTCGTGAGGATCCTTCATCGTTTACTTTGAATACTTTGAATCGTATCACACTTGGTTAGGCTTAGGCATACAAAGCCAAAGTCTTTCCCGATCCCTATTATTTATAATCGTTTGAAATGTCATGACTCATGATCCGTCTTTTACTTCGACCCAATAGCCATATATAGTAGGAAATTGCTTACTAGAAAACAAATAAGCTGAGGAAAGAACCACATATTTCTATACCACGAAACTATTCAATATATAAAGTGAAACTTTTGGAATCTGCCGAACACACTTGAATAGAAAAATAAAAATGTACAAGGAAGAAAAGACAGAAACTTACACAGAAAGGGGTTGCTTGATATCAATCAATAAGATTAAAAAAGGACGTTGGACACGTTAAAATTTTGTGGAAGTGCAAGATGCAACACAATAAAATGACATGTAATGTAAATAGAAATAATGGATATAAATAAATACTTTTTGTTTAATTAAAAATCATTTAAAAATATTTACAAAAAAAAAATAGTTTTACACAATTCTTGTGAACACCCTAACAATTAATAATGAAAGATTCTTTAAGTTATCATTACTTCGTCGCTTGATACGTCGACATCTACCTCATGATGAACCAACAACAATTCCAAGAGATTCTCACTTTTCTTTTATAAATCAGTTTTAAGTATTTTGTTGATTCTTCATGGACCTCTTGGCTATTTTATAGTAATCTACGTTCCCAAAATCCAATGATCTTCAAGGAAACCATAATATGAAAAATTTCCATATTAACAAGTACAACTTTTTTTTTATTGAAAATGCGCTTATTCCTTTTCTTCAAAGGTATAAAGCCATAAATCTTCTCTTCAAGTTTATATTTTTACATTTTCTTCTAGGCGTTAACTTTCTCTTCGAGTTTACTCTAATCCAGCTCAGCATCGTACATCCACATGATTCTACCACTATACATACTTCTTAGAACACTGTGATGGTCGTTTAGGCTGCCGGATTTACTGCGTGTATGAGTTGTGGTTTGGAAATGACACAAAACTGTGGTTTCTCATTCTACATCTCATCTATGGTAATAAGCGCCAAATCGCTCTCTCCCAAATGACTATATAAGGAATGTTGTATATTTCATCATGTACAAGGTTTACAATATATAGAGATTACAGTAAGGTTTACCTTATTAGTAATTACAACATTAGTTCTTAATCTATTGTATATGTCTTATACCAAGATGGAGGCAGTGCTTTGACTCCAACCTTGTTCTTCAGCTCAATAAAACGTGGACGAGGCACCGGTTTGGTGAGCGAGTCTGCTAGTTGATCTTTGATGCTGACATATTGAACTCGCAGAGCACCTGTTTGTATGTTTCCACGAACAAAATGGTAGTCTAGAGAGTAGTGAGCATATCCAGCGAAGCTCTGAAGCTGTGTTAGCTACTGCTCGATACCCAGCCTCTGTAGACGAGCGCGCGACACTTCGTTGCTTCTGAGAGGACCATGAAATATGGCTGCTCCCAACATATATTACATACGCATTGGTTGAGATGAAGTCATCAACGTCATGGGCCCAATCTGCATCCGAGAAAGTATGGACAGTAAGAGTAGTTTGGGAGCTTAAGAATATACCATGCGATGATGTCCCTGCAAGGTAACGTAAGATTCGCTTGATGGCTTGCCAATGAAGATCGGTGGGGCGATGCATGTACTGAGAGAGGTGATTCACAACAAAAGCAATATCTGGCCGGGTGAGAGACAAGTACTGAAGACTCCCTAGTACCATTCGATATTCCTTTGGGTCTTTTAAAGCTGTTCCAGACAAGAGTGCGAGCTTCGGCGTTGCTTGCATAGGCGTGGCAACTGGCTTGGCTGAGCTCATGTTTAGCTTAGTAAGAAGGTCTGTGATGTACTTTCTCTGCATCAGATGTAGGCCAGATGGTGTTCTTATAGCTTCAATACCCTAAAAATAACTGAGTTCACCAAGATCCTTCAGTGAAAATCGATCAGTTATAGCAGCATTGAAGTCTGCAACAAGGGAAGCATTGCCGGCAACAAGTATTCCATCCACATATACGAGAACATAAATCATGTGAGAACCTCTGTTGTGAATGACGAGGAGAACATAAATCATGTGAGAACATAAAGACGTGTCTGCGAGTGCGTTTAAGAAACCCATGGCGAGGAGATACTGTCTCAGCTCAGTATACCAAGCACGTGGGGTTTGTTTTAGCCTGTAAAGTGCTTTGTTCAGGCGACATACGTAATGAGGAAGATCTTTATCCACGAAGCCAGGCGGTTGAGATACATAATCCTCATCTTCTAGTGTCCCATGTAGAAACGCATTGTTGATGTCTAGCTGGTGAATGCGCCAATTCTTCTTCACAGCAACATCAAGAACCAGTCTAATGGTTATTAGCCTGATTACTGCACCGAAGGTCTCCGAGCAGTCCAAGCCATATTTCTGGTTGAAACCTCTTGCGACTAGTCTGGCTTTGTACCTTTCAACAGAACCTTCAGCACGATATTTAACTGTAAAAATCCACTTACATGTGACCAAGTTTTGCGCTCCATTTGGAGGAACAAGATCCCAAGTGCGATGTTTGAGTTGAGCATGAATCTCATCAATCATTGCTTGGCGCCAGTTGGGATCTTTGAGGGCCTCTGCCACCGAGGTTGGTATCTTGATAGGTTGGTGAGTGGTTTGAGCCATAAGGTTGAGTTTTGTGTTTGGTTTTTGGATTTTGTTCTTGGCTCTTGTTTTCATCAGGTGGATATATTGTGCTTCAGTAGGTTGAACAGGTATGGGATCATTCGGTTGTGAGGTGTTTTGTGGGGAAGAATGAGGTGATGTTTCAGTGGGTGGAGGTGTGGGATCAGTATGTTGGGAAGTGGAAGAAGTTGTAGCTGGGGTAGAGATATCTTGAGGTACTGGTTGTTGGGACTGTGGCAATGGCAGAGGTGCTGTCTCTGCTGTCGGTGCTGTCTCAGTAGACGGTGGTGACGGAGTCTCAGAGCACGGGGGAGCTGAGGAATGAGCTGTGAAGGCAGAATTGTATGAAGAGGCACATGACTTGGGTTAACATCCATCTCTGAACTTTGTATCTCAGTTGCTCGTGAAGCAGCACTGTATGGGAACTCAGCTTCATTAAACTTCACATGTCTTGAAGTATACATCCGGCCTGTCTTGGTGTCATAACAAAGATAAGCACTCTGTGTAAGTGAATATCCCATAAACACACATCTTGTCGAGCGATCATCGAGCTTATGTGTGGTGTATGGATGCAGCCAAGGGTAAAAGGAACATCCAAACACTCGTAGCTTCATGTAGTTTGGAGACTGATTGAATAGCTTCATGTACGGAGACGATCCAGCTAAGGCGTCTGTTGGCATGCGATTTATAAAGTACATAGCAGCGGCAACAGCAAACTAAAGCGCCCTAACCCAAACACTTGATCCAGTGAGGTTCCTAAGGTTCGGCCCAGACTTAAGCAGGCCGGCCAGTCAGTTTTAAGTCCTTAGTTTTTAAACATTCAGTTCAGTCAATTCTGTGATTCATTAATTAGAGTCTATATGCGGAAGTTTTAGAGTCAATATGCAATAGGATAAACTGATTTCTTTATTTATGTGACAAAAGATTTGTTTACAAAGAGAGATTGCGTATATCCTATTACAATATACAACAATCCTAAACCAGTCTATCAAACCACCCATCCGTCCTTGGCTTCTAGTCTTGATATACCATGGATTTTACCCACTTTTAGCCATGGTATTGATGTTAAGAGTTTTCAAGGCTCCTAAGACAAATGATGTAGTATAAAAGATTGTCGAACCAATTCTAAGGGATTTCAAAGCACTGAGAATGCAAGTACTCACTTAATCTAAGTGCAACCGGTGATTTAAAAGATATCTAAACTAATGATTAATGCTAATGCAGTTGCAGAATAATAAAAGCGATAAATGAAGTAACATTCTTGACTAACGGAAAACAGAACTCATGGGCATAGGGATTAGACCTTGGGTGATCAAGTTTCGAACTAAGGATGGCAAACGATCAATCAAACTATCAACCTTAAGCTTAGACACAGTTCTAAACAAGCTCTATGTCTAGATGAATGTTCATTTACTAACACATTTCAAACATCAAATGTCTTTGGTTGAATAATATGAAAGCAATCATTACTAACAAGTCTAATGGCTATCTTAGCACCTCTAACAACAAATGTCTTTGGCAAAGTATGCTAAAAGCTTAGAAGAGTTGTCTCAGGCATTTCATCAAACACCTTTTGGGTGGAAAATGCCTAAAGATCAACTTTTGAGAGGCCAACTCAGAAGATGCATTATGAATACTCTACTAGCAAGGACTATGAATGATCTACACTAAAACATCCTAGCTCTAACCTAATCACCCTTAATCTTCCTAACCCATGAATTCAAAAGGTAATTACTCACTAATCTCCATGATTCCTCTTAAACCTATATTGGATTTCAGATTTATCATGTAGAGAAATACAGAGAATCGATATGAAAACAACAGGATTGCAATAACAAAAATGATCAATTGAATCAAAGAGATGAACTTTCCAAGAGGTTTTTGGTGGTTTTTCTTAGGATAAAAGATAATCAGCCTCCAATGGCTTACAAAAGCTACTTAAACATAGGTTTAGAAAGTGTAAAACGTGCATAACAAATGATCAAAAGGCCCTTGATTAATCATATGTTCGACCAAATAATTGAAGCGCAGCGACCTCGGCACGTCGCTCCGGAAGGTCGCTCTGGGTGTTGGGAGCGACCTCAGGTAGTCGCTGTGGGACGTCGCTCCCGGCTTGTTCTTCGTGTCTCAAATCGATACAAACCCGAGCGACCTCGGGGTGTCGCTGTGCTGACCTCGGTCTGGAGCTGGAGCGACTTCATGTCGTCGCTCTAGGAGGTCGCTCCGGGTCTATTTTTGCACTCCAAAACGACGAAATGGCGAGCGACCTCGTGAGGTCGCTCTGGTAAGGTCGCTCTGAGAGGTAAGACACAGCGAGTTCATGGCGTCGCTCCGGTAGGGTCGTTCCCATGCACTGCTCGTCCAATGATCACCTTTATCACCTCTTTTGAGCTCCAAATGCACCCAAATGTCTCCAAGAACTCCATGTGGTACTCCAATACCTAATAAAGACTCATGTATGCAAAATGCAAGCTAAACATGGCTAAATCCTAGTCTATATGATCAAAATGCACATGGGTGAATGGATAACACAATGGAAATATGCAAGATATCAACTCCCCCAAACTTGTTCTTTTACTTATCCACAAGTGAACTTTCTAGAACTCATAGGGAGAGAGGTTTGAAGGTTGGAGCTCATAGCCAAAAGAAACACATCTTGCACTCAATTCAACATCTAAATCCAACATGAGCACACTCTCTTATTATACTCTAGGTTCTCTAGGCCTATCTCAACTTCTTTTACCCTTACAATCATCATCAAGCATCCACACATTCAAATCAACCAACTCTCACATTCATTAAGCAATAAACATCAGGTGAACTCTTGCAAATGGTCAATTGGTCCAAATCATTTGGTTGGGTAAGGGAAGGCTTTTTATCCAAGTGAGTCAAGAGGTTCAAGATACATGATCTTTAAGGTGGTTTACTCTCGAGACAAGTAACCTTGACATTGCACATAATATATCTAAGAAAGGGATCAACTCATGCATACAATGCTCAATCTCCATTGTTCTACCCTTTTCCCAAACATACAAGTTACACAATCATTTCCCAATGTCAAACCCAACTCACATCTCTCACCAAAAGATCCTAAGAACATTTTCACATAAAACTCTTTCTCTTTGAAATCTACAAGAGATTTTTTTTTTTTTTGGGCCAAGACTTTTCATAAACTTGAGCTAGATGTTTATCTATTTATCTCAATAAGACTATTCACTTAAACACAAAGAGTCTATTCTTTTCCTTCAAACTTTTTATGCTCCTAAATCATAATCACAACACTCACCCCTCACCTATAGCTAGACAATAGAGTGCCTACTCTAGCAAGAATGAAGATCAAGCATTGTCGTTACCGATACTCTCAACATTATGCACATGTAAGACTTTCCGAAAAAAGCCTCACTCATCAAAAAATGAAACCTTAAAAGGAGGAAAGGGTTTTGGGAGTGGTCTACCACTCGAGTTTGTCAAAAAGATTGGCGAAAAGGATGTGACAACTCAAGTGTGTATAGCCATGACTAAGTACACAAGGGACCATGAGCAAGAAGCATTAAGTTCGTTCAGTTCAAATAAAGTTGTAGTTGGCTTCAAAGATTGAGTTTCAGCAACTAATGAGATTCAAGAAGAGTTTTCAAGGCTCGAAACATACAAGGCTTTTTGAAAGATGCAATAGCTATTCGAGAGCGAGGTAGTGTTCTTTACAAGGCATTTTAAATCATTGCTCCCAATGCAAGTGAATGCAACCTATATGCTCTAGACTCCTAAAAATGCAAGTGATGTAATCTATATGTTTTTTTTTATGAAAAAAGGTATGTATGCAAGACTCAATGCAAAATCATCAAAGCAAACATGATCAAATACTTGGTACCTCCCCCAAACTTAATTTACACAGTCTCTGTGTTGTCAAGTAGAGAGAGATACCCAAAAGAAAGCTAATATGCAAAAAATGAAATGGTATATACAAGGGAAAGTAATGAAGTACCTTCTACGGATAGTGAGTAGGGGTAGATGCCCCAACATCGTCGTCGTCAGGTGGGAATGTGGTGTAGTAACCACCTGGTGCTGAGCTGTAGCCTCCAAACCATGGTGCTGAGAAGAGGGCAGGTTTAGGGTGGGTGGGTTCCTCCACTTGCGCTGGAGCTGTCTAGCAGTGAGGGGGAAACCAAGATCCGCAGGCTGAAGTGGAGGCTGGGGGACTGATGTGTTCGCGAAGGCGAAGTCTGCTGAGCTACATCCAGCTATTTCTCCCCTGGTCAAGACATCAGCTACTTTCTTCATGAACTTGGCTGAAGTCTTTGCTTGCTTCTTCACAGTCTTGCTAAGCGCCTTGCACTTGTCTTTCAGCTTTTCTATCGTCCTATCTTGTGCTTTGTTCCATCTCTGAAGTCGACCAATATGCTCATGAGCATCACGAAGCGCACCAGGAGGAAGAACTCCAGCATATGGCTTGAAGTAGTAGTGTGGAGGTCCATAGATTGGTTCAGATGCTTCCGCAGCAGGTTCGTCATGTCTCGTCGGAGCACTCCTTTTCCTTGGTGCAGCAATGGGACCGAGAGACCCGTGCTCTCCCAGAAAGTCTTCCTGAGAAATGTTGAAGCTGATAGCTCTAGGTCTCTCTAAGCTCGTCAGGTTCTTGTTTTGAAGAACCACTTCAACAGGCTTGCCTTTTCAAGTAGTAGTAGACGTAGTTCTTCCCATACATCTCACTGAAATAAGTGGCAATCCTCAAGTAAGTGCCATCAATAAATCTAGGTCCTGCTACGTCTTTTCCCAAGGGAACATTCATAGATTGAAGCAGTGGTGTGATCAACCCGCCAATTCCAACCTTCGGGCGCGAATCAGAGGTGTACCATGCTCAGTCTCTGTAGTGCTCGAGACGACTCACGAAGAAACTGACCATCCCAAAGGTAGCATAGATGTCGGTGCTTGGAAGAGGCAACACTCCAGGGGCGGCGTAGGGTCGGATAGCCGGGCAGAGCAGTCGCATATCTTCCTCAGTGACATTACCTGCTTCCTTCCGTTGATAGAATGCATGGACGAGCATCCTACGGAGGTAGCGCACAGACGGATGCCGGATATGTGAGTTCTTGTCAGTCCCGGTAGAGTGCCTGTTTCCGGTGATCAACTTCCAAAGCTCGGTGGGGAGATTTTCTCATTTGGGAAGAGAGGAGTCTTCCAAGTCTTGGAACCCCCATGACTCTCCCAATGTCCTTGAAGTTCATGTTGTAGTCTCTCCCATTGACCTTGAACTTGATCTTGCCCCATCCTTGTCTCACATGCGGAGTGTTATGGTAAGTGACCTCAAGGGAAGACAAGAACTGACAGGAGACATCCTTGTAGACAGGGTAAGCCATGGTGAGGAGTTTTGGCATCTTCAAATGTCCCAGCATCGCCTCAATATCAGAATCAAGACCCAACTCCTTCAGCAAATCAAGGTTGGCGAACTTTGTTGGAGTCCAAGTGACCCCATTCAGCAAGTGTTCATACAGCTCTTCCACATATGGAGTTTTCTCCCTGTCCCTATCAACAGCAACCGCCTTCCCTTTTGACATCTTGGCTTTCTTTGTAGGAGCCTGCTCATCCTCACTTTCATCGTCACTCTCCTCATTAGTGGGAACTGCTACACTTTTCTCTGCCCTCTTCTCTTGCTCTTTTGATTTTTTTGCAGCTAAGGTTTGCTGTCGAGAAGTCCTTGGTGTCCCAGAGCCAGCTGGCTTGGAGGCTAAGGCTCAGCACCAGGTGGTTACTACACCACATTAATATCGAGGGTTGTGGAGTAGGTTTAGGGTCGTCTGGTTTGGTTTAGGTGGGAAGGGACCAGTCCAATTAAGTTGAAACTGGGATTAGATCGAAAACCACTTACCTGAACCGGTCGTGGAGCGACCTGAGGTAGTCGCTGTGGGACGTCGCTCTCAAATCGACACAAACCGAGCGACCTCGGCGTGTCACTGTGGTGACCTCGCTCTGGAGCTGGAGCGACTTTGTGTCGTCGCTCTAGGAGGTCGCTCCGAGAGTATTTTTCGAGCCCCAAAACGCCTTAAAGCCGAGCGACTTGTTACACTCGCTGTGGTGACGTCGCTCCCACGCCTGATTCTTTGCTCAAACCGGATCGATCAAGCACCTGCACACAACTTCAATTCTTTTTTTTTTTTAGAAATATGATGAAAATGAAAATACTAATGCAATATGTACAAGGATATATATGAGACTTCCTCCCAAGTGAGCTTGTTTTAAGTCTCTACCTTGACTTTGCCTCCCTTTAGATTAGGCCGGGGTAGGATCAGAAAGTGGAGTTGAAACCCCATCTTCCTCTGGTGCAGTCACCATGTAGAGCTTAACCCTTTGCCCATTGACTGTGAGGTCTCTTCTATCAGTACTCCACAAAACTATTGCCCCATATGGCCTAACCTCCTTGACCTTGAAAAGACCGGACACCCTTGACTTAAGCTTTCCTGGAAATAACTTCAGCCTAGAGTTATAGAGAAGAACTTGATCTCCTTCTTTAAACTCTCTCTTCAGGATATTCTTGTCATGGAAAGCTTTAGTCTTCTCCTTGTAGATCCTTGAGTTTTCAAAAGCATCCATTTTTATCTCATCAAGCTCATGTAGCTGTAGAAGTCTTTTCTCCTTGGCACTCTTGATGTCAAAGTTCAGCAACTTTACTGCCCATAGTGCCTTATACTCAAGCTCCACTGGCAGATGTCAAGCTTTCCCGTACACTAGGTTGAAAGGTGTGGTCCCCAGAGGTGTCTTGTAAGCTGTCCTATAAGCCCAAAGCGCGTCATCAAGCTTAATGGACCAATCCTTCCTTGTAATCCCCACAATCTTCTCCAAAATGGACTTGATCTCTCTGTTAGAAATCTCAACTTGACCACTTGTTTGAGAACGGTAAGGAGTTGCTACCTTGTGTTTTACACCGTTCTTCTTGAGAAGTCCCTCAAGCAGTGTGGAAACCGAAATTCGCACTGTCGATTTCCGTTTAAATTAGGAAAGTAGGAGAACCCTAATTTCACAGAGGTCCCGGATATCTACTAATACCACACGCCAACCAATCAGAACACGAAACGAGAACAGTAATAAAATAAGAAATCGAAAAAGAGAGCAAGATAGTTCTTATTCCGAATCTGCGTTTGAGCGTTTACAACAAGGTAAGTGCCTGGGCTACGAGAGCTGTCGGCGAGATTCCTAGTTCTAAAACCCTAAGACGGCAAAAACCTAATTGAGTCGCAGCTCGAATAACAAAAACGGAAAATTGCCTAAAATCGCTCTAAGTGCTAAGTTTGCTGTGAAAAGTCCTCCCCCAATGCCTCTCGCCTAGGACTCCTTATATACTGGCTCCAAGGTCGGTTTACGCTTTTCCCCTTCTGTCCTTAAGCCGCCATAGAATAAAAATGGAGATATTCTGTTTTTTCCGTTCTTCGTAATTATCTTCAAAATTTCGTATTTAACCGCGGAAACTTGACATTTATCTTTCCTCGCGAACCAAGCGTAAACCGTCATGCGGCTTACGGGCTGTTGGTTAAGAAATCGTAAGTTGGGCCTCGAGTCATGTCTTAGGTCCCTTTGGGCCGTCTTTCGACTCGAAGCGTTTATTACGGCTTCTTTCTATAAAGAACGAACTTTTCTCGGTTTTTACGGTAAAGTTTGATCGATAACTTAGAATGGCGGGGAACGTGAAATGGGTTCGCTAGGGTCTTTGGGAGATAGCATCGAAGGGTAGACGAGAATGCATGGACTAATATCGTATTGACGTTTCGGAAGAGCTCGGTCACTACGTAGCGAACGAGCGCTCGATCGCTACGTAGCGACCGAACTTCGGTTTGAGCTCGGTCGCTACGGCTAGCGATCGAGCTCCGGATCGAGCTCGGTTGCTACGTAGCGACCGAGCGGAATGGACGTTCGGTAGCTACGTAGCGACCAAACTTTGGCTCGAACTCGGTCGCTACGTAGCGCCGAGCGGAGCACGTGTTCGGTCGCTGCGTATCGATCCTTTTTGAGCTCTTGTCCGATGACTCGCGTTTCCTCCGCAAAGCTTTTCGTAAAGAAGAATCTATTTCGAAAAAGTATTTGTCGAAGAAGGTTTCTACGTTTTTTTCTTCGGGGATTTGGACGTTAACTTCGTTGTAACCGTTTTCGACCCCAACAGTTAGCCCCCCAGCTCGTTAGAGTCGAGACTCTAGCGGGCGGTTTGACGATTTTGGCAAAGCTAGGCATATTGAACGAAGTTTACTTCAAACTCCGTGGAAGAGAATTCTCGAGAAAGTGTTTATTAAAAAAAAGAAAATTCCGAGCCCATACTTCTATAAGTAGTGAGTTCTTGTCATTCATTTGCTCCACACCTTCCTTTCTTCAAACCTCCAAAACCTCTCTAGCTCCAAATCTCTTGTTTTTAACATGTCTTCTTCCCATGGTGACAAGCGAAGTTCCGATGTGGAGATGGACGAGGCCACCTCTCCGGCGCCGATTCCGACTTCTCTGGTCGAAGCGCCGGCTTGCGTTTCCGACCATCTCTCCTTTCGAGAGAAATTAGTTCGTCGCCAAGCCGAGAAAGAACTGGTTCGAGCCGGCGCCGAGTTACCGCCCTCTTCTGCACTGGCCGTTGCTCCGTGTCATGGGACCGAGGGCGTAACTCCGCGAGATACGGGAACTCTCGCAGGCTCGGTCATTCCGGATGCTTCGGCTTTACCTGCTGGATCGTCCACGACTCCGATTCTCGTCGAAGATAAGGAGAGAGCTGCTGACTCTATGCCTCCTCCTCCGGCCAGGAAGGAGATCGTTCTAGCGCTGCACGCTCCTAGTGTTGTTCCGGTTGCTCAGCCTAAGGGCCAGAAGAGGAAGTTTACCAAGGGGGGTGACGGGGAATCTTCGCAGCAAGGAGACTCGAGCATAGCGTCGGGGCTTCGCGGAAAGGTTCGTCGCTCGCTTACTTTCTTGATTGCTACATATTTCTCTAAAAGACAAAGAATCCCTAACTTTCTTCTCGTTTCGCAGTTCATGTCGTTGATCGACGGGATGATCAGCGAGTGCGGTTCTGAGACCAGTCGTCTTACCGGGGAGTTGTTGGCGCTGCAGGGTAGATGGTCTGAAACCGAGGCCATGCTGACGGCTGTCAAGGATTCTCACTCCGTGAAAGTGTCAAAACTTGAGGTCGCGATAGGGGAGCTCGAGAGGGACCTCGGGAACTTGAGGTCGCGATAGGGGACCGGTGATTTTATGCGGTGACTAGCCGGCTATCGATTTATCCGTCGTGATTTTAACCTGATTCGTACCGATTTAAAGTCCGCGATAGGTTCTCGGCTTATATGACTTGTTAGATATGAATCGAGCATCTCTCCGGAGACAATTTTTAAGCCAACCGGAAGTGCTGGACCAAAATTTCGGGTTTCTTTTATAGTGCTATTATCCTTGTGTCGAATGTACGAGAGTCATCGTCGTGAGATTGCTATGTCTGTTTAGGACATTCAAGAGTTCGATGTGATCAGCACCGAACTTGGCGGCAGATGACGTCGTTTATAGTTTTTGCGCAAGATATGTGTTAAAATGTTCATCATTTTTTACGGAGTGTCCGTTTTCGTCGTTCGGAAGAAGTAACCCTCGAGGCATCTCTCACGACGTCTCGCGATGCCAAAGGCTGCTTCTCCCTAGCGGCTGATTTATTTTCGAATATCGAAAATGTTTTACGGATAAAAGATAATTTGCTTGGTTAAGATATGTCAGAAACATCGAAGGCGCGGTCGGATGTTTTCGAGTTTGAGAGTATACGAGTATACGTATCCACTCCCCCCCTTTTTAACGAGGGGGGACAGCTGAATTTGCCTTTCGACAAACTGCCTACGTACTCCTTATGGAGATCAAGCCGTCTCGTAGTTCGGTCATTGTGAGTTAGTTTGTTTAGTGATAGTATTTTTTGAGATGCATCGCATTCCAGGTCCTTGGAATTTTCATGCCTTGCATGTTGGCTGTTTCGTAGGAGCCCGGTCGGACGACTTTTTCGATTTTATAGGGTCCTTCCCAGTTTTCTCCGAGTTTTCCCGCGTTTCGTTCAGCGGTGTTTTGGAAGACTTTGCGAAGGACTAGATCTCCCTGATTAAATCTGCGATTCTGTACGTTGGAATTGTAGTACTTTGCGGCTGTGTGTTGGTAATTTTGGATTCGGATGAGCGCACGATCTCGGCGCTCGTTAATGAGATCGAGATCGTCGAGGAGCATTGCATTGTTGAGCTTCTCTCGTTCGAGAAGTAATCTTCTTCGAACACCGGGGAACTCTACTTCTGCGGGAATCATGCATTCCGTTCCGTACACCAGAGCGAAAGGGGTTTCTCCTGTTGCTCGCCTCGGGGTGGTACGGTGGGACCAGAGGACTCCCTCGAGTTCGTCGGCCCACCTGCCTTTTTTGGCCTCTAAGCGTTTCTCCAGTCCGTCGAGAATGGTTTTATTAATCGTTTCAGCTTGTCCGTTACACTGCGGGTACCTGGGCGTTGATTTGTTAAGCCGTATCTTCCATTTTTCGCAGAAAGCCTCGAACCGGGTCGAGATAAACTGAGATCCTTATCGGTTACGATTTCGTAAGGAACTCCATGCCTACAGATGATGTTTCTCCATACGAAACTTTCGACTTTGACATCTTTTATACTTGCGTACGAATCTGCCTCTACCCATTTTGAAAAGAAATCGGTGAGGACTAAAAGGAAACGCTTTTGCTTTGAATTATGAAGGGGACCGGCGATGTCCATGGCCCAGCGCATAAAAGGATAGGGCGATGTGATGGAGGAGAGAACTTCGGCTGGTTGTCGGATGGTTGGAGCATGCCTCTGGCATTTTTCGTATTTTCGGGCGAACTTCTCGCAATCTCCGATCATCGTTGGCCGGCCAGTAGTATCCATGGCGCTTGATTTTCACTACCAGTGATCTTCCGCCGGAATGATTGCCGCAGGACCCAGAATGTACTTCTTCCATCACTTTTCTCGCTTTTTCCCCTTCCAGGCACGTCATGAGTGGTCCGGAGAATCTCCATTTGTTAATTTCGCCGTCTACTGTTACGTAGCGCGCGGCCTGTGTTCGGACTTTGTGGGCTGCCCATTTCTCGATGGGCAGGTTTCCATTGATAATGTAGTCTCGAATTGTCAACAGCCATGGGGTATCGCAGCCGTAATCAGATTGCTCTGATTGCGGTCGTATCGTAACTTCTTCTTTTTCGTCATTTTGGCCTTCTATGAGGTTGACGACGATTGGTGGTCCGATGCTCGGATGTTCGATGAACTCGACCGGAATTACCCTTTTAAGTTCTGGGTCAGAACTTGATGCTAAGGCGGCGAGAGCATCTGCCTGGACGTTTTCGGAACGGGGAATTCGCGTAAGGGCAAAACAATCAAACTTTTGAGCTAGTTTTTGGACCAGTTTGAGGTACGCGTCCATCCGTTCGTCCCTGGCTTCATATTCTCCGCTGAACTGACTTGCCACTAACTGGGAATCGCACTAAGCGTGGATGTTTCGTATTTTCAAGCCGTGAGCCAAACGCAGTCCTACGACGAGTGCTTCGTATTCGGCTTCGTTGTTTGAGGCGTGGAATTCCAGCCTGAATGATTTCTCTAAGATCTCGCCCGTCGGAGATGTGAGGCGAATTCTGATGCCTGATCCCTGCTTGGACGAGGATCCGTCGACGTGAAGGAGCCAAGTGGAATTTGGTTCCTCGTTGGTTATGGTCTCTGTCGGTAATTCGACAAAGAAGTCCGCAAGCACTTGTGACTTTGCGCTTATTCTCGGTCGGTACTCGATATCATACTCGCTCAGTTCCACCGCCCATTTGGCCAACCGGCCCGATTGACTCGGGCTATGCAGAATCGTTAGTAGGGGAAAAGTCGTGAGGACGACGATCGTGTGGGAACCGAAATTCGCACTGTCGATTTCCGTTTAAATAAGGAAACTAGGAAAACCCTAATTTCCCAGAGGACCCGGATATCTGCTAATTACCACACGTCAAGCAATCAGAACACGAGAATAACAACGATAAAAATAAGAAATCAAAAAGAGAAGCAAAGAAGATCTTATTTCCGAATTTGCGTATGAGCGTTTACAAAAAGGTATAAGCCTGGGCTCGAGAGCTATCGGCGAGATTCCTAGTTCTAGCAACCCTAAGACGGCTAAACCTAATTGAGTCGCAGCTCGAAATAATAAAAACGGAAAATTGCCTAAATTGCTCTAAGTGCTAAGTTTTCTCTGAAAAAGTTCTCCCCCATGCTCCTTGCCTAGGACTTCTTATATACTAGCTCCAAGGTCGGTTTACGCTTTTACTCTTCTGCCCTTAAGCCGTCATAGCATAAAATGGAGATATTCCATTTTTCCCGATCTTCACAATTATCTTCAAAACTTCCATATTTATCCGCGGAAACTTGACATTTATCCTTCCTTGTGGACCAAGCGTAAACCGTGCTGTGGTTTACGGGCTTTTGGTTAAGAAATCGTAGGATGGGCCTCGAGTCGTGTTTTAGGTCCCTTTGGGCCGTCTTCCGACTCGACACGTTTACTACGATTTCTTCTGACAATGAACGAATTTTCCGCGGTTTCTAATCTGCAAAGTTTGATCGATGAGTTAGAATAGCGGAAAACATGGACTGAGCCTGCTACGGACTTCGGGAGATAGCATTTGAAGGTTTGGCGAGAATGCATGGACTGGTGTCGTATCAATGTTCGGAAGGGTTCAATCGCTACACAGCGACCAAACTTTGGCTCGAGCCCGATCGTTACGTAGCGACCAAGCGGGACGAACGCTCGGTCGCTACGTAGCGACCGAGCGAGACGGACGCTCGGTCGCTACGTAGCGACCGAGCGAGACGAACGCTCGGTCGCTACGTAGCGACCGAGCTTGGCTGAGCTTGGTCGCTACGTAGCGACCGAGCGGGACGAGCGCTCGGTCGCTACGTAGCGACCGAGCTTTGGTTTGAGCTCGGTCACTACGTAGCGACCGAGCTTTGGCTCGAGCTTGGTCGCTACGTAGCGACCGAGTGGGTCGGACGTTCGGTCGCTATGCATCGGCTGATATCGGCCCGGACTTGGTTGCTATATTTTACGAAAGTTGTATCCTTCTTTTTACTATATCTTTCGGAGATACGATCTCCGAGGATTTTTGGGTGGTAATTCCGTCTTAACCGTTTTTGACCCCAATAGTTAACCCCCAGCCCGTTAGGATCATGCATCGTAGGATCCTAGCGTGCGGCTAGGCATGTTTGGCAAGTTAGGCGTGATTGATAGAATTAATATCCGAAAGTTCGAGCTTGAATAGTAAATCCTCATGCCGATAAGAAGGGAGGTAACTTGTTTCATAATTTTTCACTTTCTTTGTCTTTCTCTAAGATCTTTCTTAAGAAAAAAATTTCTTCCTTTCTCCCCACCCTTTTTCTCTATTTTTCTCAAGAGAAGTATAAAGATGTCGAGCAAGAAAAAGGTTGTGAAAAAAGGGTCTTCATCCGCGAGTGCTTACGAAGTGTTCATTGTTCCGAAGATGGAGTTCGTGCCTCACTCGGTACATCTCGCCGAGAACGAGGCATGGTAGGTTGCTCATTATGGTTCGATGACTCCTCCCAAAGAGAAGTCGTTCCCGGTTCTGATCCATCGTGGGTCGAGAAAGAGGATCCGAGCAGGAGTACTGACGAGTTTCTCGCGACCATGCGATCGTTCTACCATATCCCGGATGCTGTGGAGTTCCGAGTTCCCTATCCCGGAGAGTGTGCTAACAGCCCCCCCAGAGGGTTACTTCACTTGCTACGAGGCGTTCGTAGAGCGTTGTCGCTTATGGTTCCCAATCCCTGAAATCCTCGTCCGAGTATTGGACCGTTTCGAGGTTGCGATAAGCCAGTCGACTCCCCTCGCCATTCAGCATGTTATTGGGATCCTGATCCTGAGCTACGAGCATGGCCTTTCCCTTTCCGTCGATCATTTTGAAGCGCTTTTAAGGCTTCAACTCGTCAAAGATATGGACAAGCATAGGCTGGTCCCTCGGAAGTTTATGTCAGTGGTTAAGAAGTTCATTTCGAACTTCAACTCGTGGAAGAAGTTTTTCTTCTTTGTTCGTTTAGACGCTGCGTCTGTCGAAGAGAGTTGCATTCCACTGTTCCGGAGGCTGCCGAACGATCGTCATTTCATCAATCCTCTTGCTCCGTTCCCTGAGGACATTATTGAGGTGAGGGATCTTCTTAGGAATGGTCCCTTCTTTTGGACTTCCTTTACGCCGAAGAGGGTTCGGAGGGCACTGAGGTTCGTGCACCCTGGTCCTGCCTCGGTTGCGGACACGGGAAGTGACTCTGAACCTGATGACCAGAGTCCCGCTGTAGCCCCAACAGCCGTGCCAAGCTCTTGGAAGGGAAAAGATATCTACCTTGGCGACATAGAATTCCGATGGATGACTCTATGCTTCCAGGATGAGATCCGAACCTAGCTTATGGCGATGGGAGTGGCTCGAGCGAGGCCCCTCTCCCGGACTTTGACGATTTTTTTACCGGTCTGTCACCGGGTTTTGATACTCCTCCACCTGCGAAAGAGTCGGCGAGGCCGAAAGTCGTCGCGGAAGGGTCTCGAATCATCAACGGGGTATGATTTTTTCGAAAATATTCGTGCTTGCCTAGGTTTTTCCTTTTCTGCTTACAATGCGTTAATTGATTTTGCAGGGCCTTAACTTGCTTGGCTCGGCCATTGAAGCGAGTCATAGGGAGGCTATGATCTATCGTTTCAAAGCGGAGAAAGCGGAACGAGATCTCGCTCGCGTGCAAGGCGAGATTTTGGAGCGAGAAGCGCAACTTACTCGTGATCATGCGTGGGCTGTCCGTAAGGCGGAAAGGAAAGGCAAGCGAGAAATCTTCGAGGTGATGAAGACTCGTGCCTCTCAATTCCAGGTTGATTATGGGAACCTCAAGAATGCCTTTACCTCGGTGGGTGACTTCCGTGAGTGCCGCGGTTCGGTCGGAAGTCTTTGGAGGACGCGAGCCGCTGACTACGTGTTCGAGGAGGAAATGAGCTTGATGAAGAGTGGGATGAATGAACGTGCCCACGCTGAGGTGCTCATCCCTTCGATCGACGAGCGGATTCAAGGGTTCTGGGATTCCATCCCGGTTTCCCCTGATACCGTGGAGGTTTCGACCGGGCTTCCTGACGGTGGCAAGGAATTGGATCGTCCTGCGGACGCGTTCGGTGCTTCGTTGTCCGAAGACTTTGACTTTGGATTATGAGCGGTGGAGTAGTTATCGAAAGAAAGATGCTTGTCTTTCTGTTTTATGTTTATGGCCGAGTGTGGCCGAGAGATTTGTATGGGCCTGTTTTGGCCATTTTTATTGCTTATCGGGAATGGCCGTTGGTGGCTTTGAATCCCCTTACCGCTTTGCGCGGTTATTTATATGATGAATGTTTCGTTTTTCGAATTTTCATGAGTAGGTTCGAAGTAAATATGAGTTGTCGTCTCATATTTAATTCCGATAAGACGTTCAATTTGTTGGTTCGTTCGTGAGTTTCGTAAGAATTACCTATCTTTACAATTTTCTAGAACATTGAGATACGAACGGAGAGACATGGTTTAGGATCTCGTATCTTTTAGATATCATGCCTTGAGATGTTTGAGACCAGAGCGTTGGGTTTAGGGCAAGACCTAGGTTTACTTTCGGTTAAGGTTTGTGCGGTGACTAGCCGGCTATCGTTTTTCCTGTTGCGATTTCTTCCTGACTCGCACCGATTTAAAGTCCGCGATATGTGTTCGGCTTATATGACTTGTATGGTACGACTCGAGCATCTTCTCAGAGTCAACTGGAAGTGCTAAACCAAAATTTCGGATTTTTGTTGTAGCGCGCTTTTGTCCTTGTGCTGGACGTTTTGAAGATCAAAAGAGTGATCGAATTGCGTTTGTTTAAGACGGCTGGCGTGTTCGTCGGGGCCAATCGACGAACGGGGTGTAAGGTTTTTGGTGGTCACGTTCGGACAATTTGTTAGTATTATCCTCGAATTTTAACTTTTGCGACGTCTCGCAGTTGTTTCGGGGATTATACGTGTATCTTTACGTGTTTGAAAGATGATAATTTTTACGATTTTTGGGCCGGATGAGGCCGTAGACAAGAGTCTTAATGTTTCCAGGCGTGTCCTGAAAGTTTCTTTTGTGTTTTACTTAAGCGTAAATGTTTTCGATAAAAAGGACAACGTATATTGTAGTAATAGTTTTTGAAGTTTCTTAAAAACTCGATTACAATAACGGCGATTTTTTTTTAAGTGGGAGTATACGAGTATACACACCCACTCCCCTCCTTTTTAGAGAGGGGGATAGCTGAACATGGACTGAGCCTGCTACGGTCTTCGGGAGATAGCATTTGAAGGTTTGGCGAGAATGCATGGACTGGTGTCGTATCGATGTTCGGAAGGGTTCAATCGCTACACAGCGACCGAACTTTGGCTCGAGCCCGATCGCTACGTAACGACCGAGGGGGACGAGCGCTCGGTCGTTACGTAGCGACCGAGCTTTGGCTCGAGCTCGGTCGCTACGTAGCGACCGAGTGGGACGAGCACTCGGTCGCTACGTAGCGGCCGAGCTTGACCGATCTCGGTCGCTACGTAGCGACCGAGCGGGACGAGTGCTCGGTCGCTACGTAGCGACCGAGCTTTGGCTCGAGCTCGGTCGCTACGTAGTAACCGAGCGGGACGAACGCTCGGTCGCTACGTAGCGACCGAGCGGAAAGAGCGCTCAGTCTCTACGTAGCGACCGAGCTTTGGCTCGAGCTCGGTCGCTACGTAGCGACCAAGCGGGACGAGCGCTTGGTCGCTACGTAGCGACCGAGCTTGGCTCGGGCTCAGTCGCTACGCCGCGACAGAACGAGACGAACGCTCGGTCGCTACGTAGCGACTGAGCTTGGCTGAGCTTGGTCGCTACGTAGCGACTGAGTGGGACGAGCGGTTGGTCGCTACGTAGCGACCATGCTTTGGTTCGAGCTCGGTCGCTACGTAGCGACCGAGTTTTGGCTCGAGCTTGGTCGCTACGTAGCGACCGAGTGGGTCGGACGTTCGGTCGCTATGCAGCGGCCGATATCGGCCCGGACTTGGTTGCTACGTAGCGACCGGACGGCGTGTATGCACAGTAATTACGTAACGACCGAGCCTGGTTTGTTTGGTTTGAATCTTCAAGGATACTTCTTCGTAAAAACTTCGTATTGGTTATATTTTACGAAAGTTGTATCCTTCTTTTTACTATCTCTTTCGGAGATACGATCTCCGAGGATTTTCGGGTGGTAATTCCGTCCTAACCGTTTTTTACCCCAACAATTGGAAATACGGTCTTAGTTTTCGGGCCGATATTACGACCGCGCTTGCTAATTTTTCCATTAGCAGGTACCTAGATTCGGCATCCAGCAAGGTTTTGCTTATATAGAAAATAGGTTTCTGTTCGCCGCGTTCTTCCCTGATCAGCACGCCGCTCACAGCTGTTGTTGATACAGCGATGTACAAGAACAAAGGCTCCCCCTCCACGGGAGGGGAAGCTAAATACCGCTTCAGCTGTTGGAAAGCGTTTTCGCATTCTTCCGACCATAAAAAATTTTTATTTCCCCATAAGTCATCATAGAAAGGCAGGCACTTGTCTGTTAATCGTGAAATAAACTGGTTAAGTGCCGCGACTCTACCAGTCAGCCTTTGGACTTCCCGCTTATTCTTCGGCGAAGCCATTTCGATCAGTGCGTTGATCTGTTTTAGATTAGCTTCGATGCCGCGGAATTTGACTAGGTAGTCGAGGAATTCCCCTAATGCCACGGCAAGCCAGCATTTTGTCGGGTTGAGCTTCATGTTATGGGAATTTAACTGCACGAAACATTCCTCGAGATGTGATACGTGATCCTTTGCTTGGAGGGATTTGACGAGCATGTCGTTGATATAAACCTCCATCGTTTTACCGAGTTGTTTAGAGAACATACGGTTCACGAGTCGTTGGTAAGTTGCGCCAGCGTTTTTGAGGCCGAAGGGCATTACCTTGCAGCAATAGGTTCCGCGATCGGTGATGAACGCAGTCTTCTCGCGATCGTCAGGGTTCATTATAATTTGATTGTAACCTGAGAAGGCGTCCATGAAAGACAGAAGTTCGTTTCCCGCCGTTGCTTCTACTAATCGATCGATGTGTGGCAGGGGAAAACTATCTTTTGGACAGGCCTTGTTTAGGTCGGTAAAATCCACTCAAACTCGCCATTTTCCGTTTTTCTTTCTGACTACTACAGGGTTAGCGAGCCAGTCTGGATACCTCACTTCCGTTATTGACCCGACTTTAAGCAATTTTTTGACCTCGTCGTTGACCGTGGAAGCCCGTTCAGGTCCTAGCTTCCGCCTTTTTTGTTTGACGGGTTTTGAAAGTCGGATCGATATTTAATTCGTGACACGTTATGTTAATGTCAATCCCTGGCATATCTTCTGCGGCCCATGTGAAAGTATTGAGGTTCTTTTTTAGACAGGATATGAGCTCTGTCCTCAAAGGCTCGCTGAGATTGGCTCCGATCTCGATGCATCGTTCCGGAGATGCTTCGTCGAGACAGACTGTGACCACAGGTTCGCAAGTTGGTTGGCGTTTTTCCTCTAGGGCCGTGATGTTACGAGACTGCCAGGAGAGTTCAGCCGAATCTTGACTTCGCGAACCCTGGTCGGAGACCTTTTTCTCCGTTTTTCTTGGAGTGGTCTCGATGTCTGGTCTTTTTTGTTTATGTTCTGCGGCGTAACACACCTGTGATACTCTTGGGTTTCCCCATATTACCTCGACTCCGTTAGGGGTTGGAAACTTGAGGCAAAGATGGTATGTTGATGGGATGGCACACATGGTGTTCAACCATGGCGTTCCCATGATAACGTTGTAAGATGCGGGACGGTCAGCGACTAGAAACTCTTTGACTCTTGTCACGGTTCCGGCTTTGACTGCGAGATTAATCGACCCGTAGGCCATGGTCATTTCTCCCAAAAGTCCCAGTAGTGGGCTAGGGTATTTCACGATCTCGGATTGATCGATCCCCATTTTCTCGAGAGTATCTTTGAAGATGATATCGGCCAAACTTCCGGTGTCGATTAGCACCCTAGCGACGTCGATATCTCGGATCATCAGTTCGATAACAAGGAGATCGTTTCGAGGTTTGGCTCGATCGACCGTTGCTCCCCCCTTGAACGAGATGACATTCGCGCACGTTGAGTCTTGCATATCGTTCCTGATCGTTGAGTGGCTTTTGCGGGTTAGATTGATCTGTAACCCCCCTCCTTCTAGCGCCAAACTGTGGGAACCAAAATTCGCACTGTCAATTTCTGTTTAAATTAGGAAAGTAGGAGAACCCTAATTTCCCAGAGGTCTCGGATATCTACTAATACCACACGCCAAGCAATCAGAACACGAAACGAGAACAGTAATAAAATAAGAAATCGAAAAAGAGAGCAAGATAGTTCTTATTCCGAATCTGCGTTTGAGCGTTTACAACAAGGTAAGTGTCTGGGCTACGAGAGCTGTCGGCGAGATTCCTAGTTCTAAAACCTTAAGACGGCAAAAACCTAATTGAGTCGCAGCTCGAATAACAAAAACGGAAAATTGCCTAAAATCGCTCTAAGTGCTAAGTTTGCTGTGAAAAGTCCTCCCCCAATGCCTCTCGCCTAGGACTCCTTATATACTGGCTCCAAGGTCGGTTTACGCTTTTCCTCTTCTTCCCTTAAGCCGCCATAGTATAAAAATGGAGATATTCCTTTTTTTCCGATCTTCGTAATTATCTTCAAAATTTCGTATTTATCCGCGAAAACTTGACATTTATCTTTCCTCGCGAACCAAGCGTAAACCATCATGCGGCTTACAGGCTGTTGGTTAAAAAATCGTAAGTTGGGCCTCGAGTCATGTCTTAGGTCCCTTTGGGCCGTCTTCCGACTCGAAGCGTTTATTACGGCTTCTTTCGATAAAGAACAAACTTTCCTCGGTTTTTACGGTAAAGTTTGATCGATAACTTAGAATGGCGGGGAACGTGAAATGGGTTCGCTAGGGTCTTTGGGAGATAGCATCGAAGGGTAGACGAGAATGCATGGACTAATATCGTATTGACGTTTCGGAAGAGCTCGGTTACTACGTAGCGAACGAGCGCTTGATCGCTACGTAGCGACCGAACTTCGGTTTGAGCTCGGTCTCTACGGCTAGCGATCGAGCTCCGGCTCGAGCTCGGTTGCTACGTAGCGACCGAGCGGAATGGACGTTCGGTAGCTACGTAGTGACCAAGCTTTGGCTCGAACTCGGTCGCTACGTAGCGCCGAGCGGAGCACGTGTTCGGTCGCTGCGTATCGATCCTTTTCGAGCTCTTGTCCGATGACTCGCGTTTCCTCCGCAAAGCTTTTCGTAAAGAAGAATCTATTTCAAAAAAGTATTTGTCGAAGAAGGTTTCTACGTTTTCTTCTTCGGGGATTTGGACGTTAACTTCGTCGTAACCGTTTTCGACCCCAACAAGCAGTTTGTTGATGAAATGATAGCCTCCATCACTGATCACCACTCTTGGAACTCCAAACCTTGGAAATATGATGCTCCTAAACATCTTGGTTACAACTCTATCATCATTGGTGGGGCTTGCAATAGCTTCCACCCATTTGGAGACATAATCAACAGCTACAAGGATGTATTTGTTGCCAAAGGATGATGGAAATGGTCCCATAAAGTCAATACCCCACACATCAGACACTTCAACTTCAAGGATTGGATTTTGAGGCATCTCATTCCTTTTGGTGATGTTCCCTCTCCTTTGGCATGAATCACACTTTGAAACAAAGTCTTGTGTATCCTTAAACATGTGTGGCCACTAGAATCCAGCTTGTAGCACCTTTGCAACAGTCTTGAAGGTAGCAAAGTGGCCTCCATAGGATGATCCATGACATTGTGTAAGGATCCCATCAATCTCCTCATTAGCAACCACTCTCCTATAAAGTTGATCCTTGCAAAGAATGTATAGGTAGGGCTCACCCAGTAGTACCTCTTCACATCCTTGTAGAACTTCTTCTTGGCATAGCCCACAAGATTCAAAGGTTTCTTTCCTGTGGCTAGGTAGTTCACCAAATCAGCATTACCAAGGTTCTTTCTCTTCTGTTGCCTTGACTTCTTCAAGCTTTCTACCAGTCTCACAAACTGCCATCACTGCTCCAATAGCCATGATCTGCTCTTCTGGAAGTCCTTCGTCAATAGGAATGCCACATTCCACTCTCAGCCTGGACAAGTGATCAGCTACACAATTCTCAACTCCTGGCTTGTCTTTGATCTCTAAAGCAAAAGGATCCATCTCAAGAGCCTGGGTTTTGCATCCTTCTTGGCCAAAAGGTATCTCAAAGCAGCATGATCTGTGTAGACAATGACTTTAGATCCCACCAAGTAGCTTCTGAACTTCTCAAAGGCAAAGACAATGGCTAGCATCTCCTTCTTTGTTGTGGCATACCTCATCTGAGCATCATTCAGGGTTTGGCTCGCGTAGTAGATCACATGGGTCTTGCCATCTTTCTTCTGCCCCAATACAGCTCCCACAGCATAGTCACTAGCATCACACATAATCTCAAAGGAGAGATCCCAATCAGGTGGCTGGACAATTGGAGCACTGATGAGTTCACCTTTCAGCTTCTTGAAGGCTTCTAAACATTCCACATCAAAGCTGAAAGTGGCTTCTTTGCACAGCAGCCTGGTCAATGGTCTAGTGATCATGGAGAAGTCCTTGATGAATCTTCTGTAGAACCCAGCATGACCAAGAAAACTTCTGATGTCTTTCACTGTCTTTGGTGGGGGCAAACCAACCATAACATCGATCTTAGCCTTATCCACCTCAATCCCCTTCTCTGAAATGTTGTGTCCCAGCACAATCCCTTCCTTAACCATGAAGTGACACTTCTCCCAATTCAGCACAAGGTTGGTGTCTTCACATCTCTGTAGGATCCTACATAAATTTGACAAACAAGCAGAAAACGAAAATCCGTAGACAGAGAAATCATCCATAAACACCTCCACAACATCCTCAATTAGATCAGAGAAGATTGACATCATGCACCTTTGAAAGGTGGCTGGAGCATTACATAGACCAAATGGCATTCTTCGATATGCGAAGGTACCATAAGGACATGTGAATGTCGTTTTCTCTTGATCATTGGGATGTATGGGGATTTGGAAGAACCCTGAATATTCATCAAGAAAGCAATAAAATGGATGATTTGCAAGTCTCTCAAGCATCTGATCAATAAATGGTAATGAGAAATGATCCTTTCTAGATGCAGAGTTTAGTTTTCGGTAATCAATACACATTCTATGACCTGTGATGGTTCTTGTTGGTATCAATTCATTCTTGTCATTTCTAATTACAGTGATACCACCTTTCTTTGGTACAACATGCACAGGAGATACCCATTTAGAATCTGAAATAGGGTAAATAACACCAGCATCTAAGAGTTTAAGAATCTCTTTCTTTACAACATCCTTCAGGTTAGGATTTAACCTTCTTTGATGCTCGATAGAAGTCATTGATTCATCCTCAAGATGTATCCTATGCATGCACAAAGAGGATGATATTCCTTTGATGTCATCAAGTAAGTAACATATTGCTTTTCTAAATCTTTTAAGTGTTTTCAAAAGTTCAGATAGCTCAGTTTCAGTAAGTTCACTACTCACAATGACAGGATAAGTTTCATTAGGACCAAGAAATGCATACCTTACACCATAGGGGAGAGGTTTAAACTCCACTCTAGGCGCCTTAAGCTCGTTCTAGTCATCTTGATGGGTGTCCTCTTGTTGAATGACTGAGGCTTCTTGATGAACCACTTGTGGCAGCTCCTCATACTGATCCTTACTAGCAAACCCTTTGTGTGAATCCAGCATCATCCCATAGGCAGTACTCTCCAGGTTCTCAATCACTTCAACCTCTCTCTCTATCGTCAAAACATGTTGTAGAGGGTCTTCTAGTGACAACTCTTCATGGAGCTCATCAGCAAGGGCGTCCATCTCTTCAATGTAGAAGACTTGCCCTTGAACCGTTGGTTTCTTCATTACCTCCTTGATGTCAAAGTGGAGAATGTGCCCTTTACCCAAGTGGAGATCAATCTTGCCCTCTTTCACATTAACAATAGCTTCTGCTGTAGCTAAGAAAGGCCTTCCAAGGATTAAGGGATCTTGAGCTTCATCACCCATCTCAAGCACCACAAAGTCTGTAGGGCACCACAAAGTCTGTAGGGATCTCATAGTTTCCAACCATCACGGGGAGGTCCTCCAAGATACCCACAAGGTACTTCACTGAACGATCAGCCAATACCAGAGAAAGTCTACACTTCTTGTACTGAGTGAAACCAAGCTTCTTAGCAACAGATAAATGCATCAAGCTGACACTAGCTCCCAAATCGCAGAGACATCTCTCAAATACCATAGGTCCAAGAGCACAGGGTAATGTGAAGCATCCTGGATCTCCAAGCTTCTTTGGAACAATAAGCCTCTGGATGATGGCACTGCACTCATGAGTGAGAATCATCATGCCCTCCATCTCTTTCTTCTTTGCAGCTACATCATCTTTCAGGAACTTGCTATATTGAGGAATCAGCATGAAAGCATCAATAATGGGCATTGTGACTTGAACTTCACTTATCTGCTTCTCAAATAGAGCTTTGTACTTCTCTAGCAGCTGTCCCTTGAATCTACCTGGGAATAGAAGTTTGGGTTCATAGGGAGGAGGAACAAAAGAATTCTCACTTGCTGGAACAACAACTTCACCATCTTTCACTGTTTTCTTCTCTTCCCCAACATTTCCTTTACCTTTGGCTTCCACAATCTTCTCCAAAATCTCATCATTGATCTTCTCATCAAAAATCACCACTTCATCATCTATGTTGATGGTCACCCCCTCACCTTGTTTCTCAGCATCCTTGGTGAGAGCTCTATGAGGTAACTCCTTACCACTCCTGAGGGTGATAGCTTTCATGGTCTCTTTGGGATTTTGCTCAGATTTTCCAGGTAAAGAACCTTGTTGGCGATTTTGGTGAGTGTTCATGGCAGCAAACTTGTTCTCCAAAGCTTTGAACTTGTTGTTGAGATCATTGTAGCTCCCATCAATCTTTGAGTGAAGGTTCTTCAACTCATAACCAACATGCTTCTCACTTCTAGTCTGAGACTCCAAGATTTGTTTCAGTAGGGCATCAGTGATGCTTTCTTGAGGAGTAGAGGTGGAAGGATTAGCTTGTTGTTGGGAAGAATGGTGTCCTTTGTTGTTGAAACCAGGAGGAGGGTTTTGTTGTGGCTGGTAGCTGCCTTGCTGGTTGCCTCATTTCTCAGCTTAGCAGTTCTTGAAGCAGAGAAGAACTTCTCCAAAAATGCTTTCTTGCAGTCATCCCAGGTGGTGATAGAGTCGCTGGGTAGAGACTTCTCCCACTGACATGCCTTATCCCCCAAAGAGAAAGGGAATAACTTGAGCTTTAAGGCATCCTCGGATACACCATTAGTTTTTGACAACTCACACTAGCTGTCGAACCTGTCCAAGTGATCAAATGGGTCCTCTACAGCCAAACCATGATACTTGTTGTTCTCGATCACGTTGAGGAGTCCTGATTTGATCTCAAAGTTGTTAGCTGCCACAGCCGGTGCTCGGATTCCCAGTCTATGACCATGAATGTTGGGCGGTCATAAGTGCCAATGGGTCGAGCTGCTCGCTGTGGGTGTTGTGGAACGTTGTTGGCTCCATTGGTGTTCGCATCATCTTGAGGTTGGTCTCCCATATCAATATCCAATCTCTGCAAGTGAGCCTGTTGCTCTTCTTCTCTTCTCTTTCTAGCACACTCTCTCTCTAAATCTCTGATGTCTGCAACTCTGGGAACTAAATTTGACGGACCCCTGCTCCTCAAGTTCATACACCTGAAAGTAAAAGGGAGGTGAAGAAGGAGAATCAGTAACAAAAAATAAAATAAAAATGACTTAGTCTCAAGCAAGTGACTAAATCTCAATGTTTAAATCTACTCAGAATTTGGCAACGGCGCCAATTTGATGTTAAGAGTTTTCAAGGCTCCTAAGACAAATGATGTAGTATAAAAGATTCTCGAACCAATTCTAAGAGATTTCAAAGCACTTAAAATGCAAGTACTCACTTAATCTAAGTGCAACCGGTGATTTAAAAGATTTCTAAACTAATGATTAATGCTAATGCAGTTGCAGAATAATAAAAGCGATAAATGAAGTAACTTTCTTGACTAAGGGAAAAGAGAACTCATGGGCATAGGGATTAGACCTTGGGTGATCAAGTTTCGAACTAAGGATGGCAAACGATCAATCAAACTATCAACCTTAAGCTTAGACACAGTTCTAAACAAGCTCTATGTCTAGATGAATGTTCATTTACTAACACATTTCAAACATCAAATGTCTTTGGTTGAATAATATGAAAGCAATCATTGCAAACAAGTCTAATGGCTATCTTAGCACCTGTAACAACAAATGTATTTGGCAAAGTATGCTAAAAGCTTAGAAGAGTTGTCTCAACCATTTCATCAAACACCTTTTGGGTGGAAAATGCCTAAAGATCAACTTTTGAGAGGCCAACTCAGAAGATGCATTATAAATACTCTATTAGCAAGGACTAAGAATGATCTACACTAAAACATCCTAGCTCTAACCTAAGCACCCTTAATCTCCCTAACCCATGAATTCAAAAGGTGATTACTCACTAATCTCCATGATTCCTCTTAAACCCATATTGGATTTCAGATTTATCATGTAGAGAAATACATAGAATCGATATGAAAACAACAGGATTGCAATAACAAAAATGATCAATTGAATCAAAGAGATGAACTTTCCAAGAGGTTTTTGGTGGTTTTTCTTAGGATAAAAGATAATCAGCCTCCAATGGCTTACAAAAGGTACTTAAACATAGGTTTAGAAAGTGTAAAACGTGCATAACAAATGACCAAAAGGCCCTTGATTAATCATAAGTTCGACCAAATAATTGAAGCGCAGCGACCTCGGCACGTCGCTCCTGGAGGTCGCTCTGGGTGTTGGGAGCGACCTCAGGTAGTCGCTGTGGGACGTTGCTCCCGGCTTGTTCTTCGTGTCTCAAATCGACACAAACCCGAGCGACCTTGGGGTGTCGCTGTGCTGACCTCGCTCTAGAGCTGGAGAGACTTCGTGTCGTCGCTCTAGGAGGTCGCTCCGGGTCTATTTTTGCACTCCAAAACGATGAAATGGCGAGCGACCTCGTGAGGTCGCTCTGGTAAGGTCGCTCTGAGAGGTAAGGCACATCGAGTTCATGGCGTCGCTCCGGTAGGGTCGCTCCCATGCACTGCTCGTCCAATGATCACCTTTATCACCTCTTTTGAGCTCCAAATGCACCCAAATGTCTCCAAGAACTCCATGTTGTACTCCAATACCTAATAAAGACTCATGTATGCAAAATGCAACCTAAACATGACTAAATCCTAGTCTATATGATCAAAATGGACATGAGTGAATGGATAACACAATGGAAATATGCAAGATATCAGGTATATAGGTGTTTTTAGACATATATATTCTATATAGGAGTCCATTTAGTATACTTTCAGGTTCAGGGAAGATTTGGAGGAAAGTGGTGATTTTGGAGTCTTTTGGAGCCTTTTAAGGTGCAGAACTGCACAGGCGTGTCAGATGTTTAGATATGGATGAAGACCTTCCCACGATACGATTGCGCTCCTCTTTTGACACAAGATAGAGCTTTGAGTTAGCTTTTCAATTCCACCGGTTTGAGGTCAATCCAACGGTTAGATCAGAAGTTATACCCGTTTTACTGAGGAGTGGTCAGTCTTTCTCGCGAGAGAGCTGTCGATGAGACGAATGGAATGTCGATCGACGGTGCACCCTTGGTGTCGATCGATGGTGATTACAAAACGCGGGCCGAGCTTATTTCATGACCAACTTAAGCGCATAAGTTACCACAATTTACCATAATATCCCTGGACGACTCAGAACCCTACTTATGTGTTTTCTAAGCCATTGTTGACGGCTACACTTTCTTTACATCTTGTTCTTAGTTTATGTTAGGAGAGAAGGGAGGAACTTCTTCAGAGTCCTCATGGAACTTCTTTGGTTTTTATATTCTACTGCTTTCTATTTTATATCTATTCATCTATGATTTATGTGACAAACTTCATGCTTGAATAGATCCACTTGTTAGGTTTAGGGTTCAGATAGTCATGACGGATTAGCCAAAAATATAGAATCACTAAGTGGCAGGATATGAATAAATTAAACTGTTCTTAATGCATGTGTTCTAGAGTAGCTAACTAAGACATTGCCTATAGATAGTAGGGCGCAAGCGGAAGTTTGGTTCTCTGTCTGATTAGTTTAGATTGTGCTAGGATTACTAGAAATAAGCGAATGCTGAATTAGTTTAACCTAGTGAACACGTCAAATTCGTGCGATAACGCTCCCTGAAAGGTTCATCAATCGCCAACTCGCTAGTTGCATCTATCAACGGGCTAAAAGGTGTATCGATTGACACCCCGTTGTTGGAATCGATCGACACTTTCTCAGGACCAACAAGCCACAGCTAAGGTCCTAGATCCGGTGATAGATAATCTAAATATAACGAAAGTTGATCGACTATTCTAATTGTTTGAGTTCTAGAATATCCATATATACTTAGCATCTATATCATTATATTCTTGATTGTCTGAATAGAAACCTTAATTCTAGCAAACCATCTTTCCATCAAACAACTCAATCAATCATCCGAGCAACTACCTTGCTCACCAAGCACCACTGCTATGTACATTTAAACTATTAGCCTAGTTTAATCATATAACTATTAGATCTTTTGTGTGCCCAAGCTTCTTGTGAATTTGATCCCTAAATGCTACAACTCGACCTCTTATTTGAGAGAGTACAAATCACTCCTTAGGATAATTTGAGTGATATCAAGTCTCCACGGCTAAGCCAGATCCTTCCCACGATCACCATCTTGTCTTGAAACCAACAGAACGTAAGTATTCCATTGATAACTTAGCGAGCGGTTTCTATATGTGCATCATATGTCCAGTTTCTTTATAAGTCTAACCCATATGATCCCCTTAATCAAACTCGACTCATTCAGTTGTTCGGCCAGAACGTTCAATCTCAGTCCGCGGTCTTAATCAAGCCATCTTACAACTAAACCATCCGGATCGACCATAACCCGATCAAGCCATCTAGCTATGATCTTTGATCTATTGGATCCAACACTGGATCACATGATCGGACCGGCTCTAAGCCCTGATCCCTTATCTGGTCCTAATACCAGAATACTCGATCGTTTGTACAGATGAAAGAAGAAAACAATCAAGTAAAGAGTGAAGGTCGCATCCGCTTAATCCGATCGTCAATAGATCAGTTCGGATTCACCTGACGGTCATGGCGATGGCTTAACCGAACCATTCGCTCACCTTGGACGTGCGCTCCAGTGTTCCAGTCACAGTCTGCTTCTCTTTCTCCCTTAGATCAACCATGTTTGGATCGATCTTCAAGCAATCACAGTTGGATCGCCTTCTAGACTTGATCTGCCGGCCAAGTCTTCCTCAAGATCGCCCAAGTTCTTCTCTATCGGATGTCTTTTTTCTAATCGAGTTTTGGTATTTTCCTTAGGAAAATTATGTGTCCAAAATCGACCCCAAGGCCCCATATTTATAGAAATTCGGCCAGGAACGGTTATAGGGCGAAAGGGTGTATTTTCCAACCGCTTGGGCGTTTATCCATACAGCCCCTTCGGATAGAAAGCGACTCCAACTGCTTGGCACGTTTCCCACACGCGCAAGGCTTAGTCAGACCAGTCCAGCTCCACACTTGATCCAACCTACTACTCGTAACCACCCCAAACCCGTCCAACCGGCCCAACCGCCGAACACTCCACCCATCTGAGTTGAGCTACCCGACAGTTGGTCCAGCTGGTTGAGCTCAGTCTACTAGCTGATCGAGCTGATCTAGCTTAATTGAGCTCGTCCAGGTTACAGCTCGACCAGTTCTCCAGCTCGCCCAGCTCGTCCAGCTCGTTCCACTCTTCCTTAGCTCGGTCCAGCTCCTTTTCTTCATTTTTCTCCCTTTTCTTGGCTAAGTCCAGATCATTACTCGGACTTAACCCTTTGTTCAGACCATGGAACACTTTCCTTTGAGTCTTTCGACCTGCTTGCACGTTCCCTCGTCCCATGGCCCGTTCCAACGATCCTTAGCAAGGATCGGGGATGCTACACAAACGGGCAGAATGTCTTTGGCATCGAGGACTTACTGAGCAGTGTGAGGCTTGTTTCAACAATGTGTCTGTGATTTCCCTCCGACAACAACCCATTATGTTCTGGAGTATGTGGTGGTGTAGTAAGGTGCGAGATGCCCTTGTTTTGAAGGTAAGATCGCAGAGCAATATATTCTCCTCCATTGTCCTAGTACAATGTCTTTACTTTTGTTTGAAACCAGTTCTCAACAAGCGAGACAAAATCAATGCAGATGCTTTGACTTGCGATTTTCGTTGCATCGGATAGAGCCAATTGTATCTCGTATAGTGATCCACAATGAGTAGATGGTATTTTGCAGCATCAACCGATGTAACTGGTGGCATCCAGACATTGCTATACAAGTATTCAAGTGCACGATGAGAGACAATTTTGTTCGAATGAAACGGCAACTTGGTGCTTTTATTGATGAAACAATCAAAACATGAGAAATCGGTTTGCAGAGTATGCGAGACAGGTAAAGAAAACTTTGAGACAACATTTTTAAGAACTGATAGAGATGGATGCCCAAGTCGAGAATGCCACAATTAGAGGTCGGTTTTTGGTGATGTCGTAGAGGCTAAATCACTGATGTTAACCTGCCACTCATACAGCTCATTCCTAGTTCGGCCTTGGAGTAACTTGGTTTACAATATATAGAGATTACAGTAGGGTTTACGTTATTCGTAATTACAACATTAGTCCTTAATCTATTGTATATGTCTTATAGACTACTGCATCAATCCGAATCACAGTTTCTTTCACGGTAATGGCTATCGAGATTGACATCTCCATGCAAGTTAGAGTCTTCGAAGAAATGACCATATTCCACATAAAAGATGATACAGGTTTAGCATGCAATTGGGTCACAACATCCTGAGTGGTCGGCCTTCCAAAACCTGGAACTGGTCGACGTTAAACTAATCTAAAAATTATATAATTATCCTCTCGTGAAGGTGAAAGACAAGGTCAAGGAGATGGTCTTGATAAACAAGATCCTGAGCATCGTCACTACAAGAAAAATTGCTTTTAGCCACAACTTAGCCACAAACCTTTCGTGGACAGTATAAAATAAATGCAAAATCTCCTCAAAATTAGCCACAAGTTACAAAATCTAAAATTTGTGGCCATTTATTGTTTTTTGCCGCTCTATAGCAGCAAAATAAGCCATAATTAACTATAAAAATAAATTGTGGATATACATTTCCACAAAATCCCCCGCAAGATTCATGGCTTTCGTATCCACAACTTTACTCGCGGATAACCATTGTTATATAGCTACAAAATGTACTTTGTTGCTATCTCGAAGATAAAGAGCCACAATAAGCTTCAGAATAAATTGTGGACCAATATTATCTGTAAATATCGACATAATTTCTCGTTGACATTTTTGCCGGAGACTTAAATCGTAGCTATCCGTAGAAATAGAATTTTAAACAATTTCATGTGATCACAAATGTGGTTGTGGTTATAATATTTAAAAGATTATAATGTTAAGAAAACATATCAGCATTGTTTGATCCAAAAATGGTGTTTATGCTGAAATGTTTGTTGAATCAATACAGTAAAAAAATCTAAAAATGATGATTAGATTCTTTGACGCTTAAGAGAAATCTTGAAAGAATCAAATGAGAAATGAACATGAAAAAAAGTATAAAAGAGATGATATTGATTAAAGATTGCATTACAAAGATGTTTGAAGTGTAAAGTGAATCCATGAATCAATTAGATCTCTATATGAAAGTGTCTAAAGTCCAAGAATGGAGGAAGAGATCAAGCTCCCTTCATAAAGAGAGATATATCTATATTTATACCATAAAGAAGCTAGGGCTTCATAGAAAAATGGGCCTAATTATTGTCTAATGGGCCTTGAGGTTGATATAAAATCTACCCCCAACAGTAAGCTCCCCACGTTCGTAGAAAGAGATGAAGTCGATCTCTATGAATTTTACGAATAGGGTTTATTAGACAATTAATTAGACACGTATGCCTATGACGATTTAGGCGAGTTTACTTTGAACTTGTGCCTAATAAAAGGCGAATTTGCTTTAGACTCGTGCTTAGCAAAAGACGAGTTTACTAAACTCATGCTGAGACAAGGGCGAGTTTACTGAGAACTCGTGCCTAGTAGAAGGAGAGTTTCTGTAAACTTATGCCTAGCCAAAGACGAGTTTTTGTAAACTTGTGTCTAACGATAAGCGAGTCAACTGCAAATTCATGCCTAGTAACAAGCAAGTTCAATTTAAACTCTTGCCTAATACAAGTTTACCGAGCTATTGCCGACCCGAAGTCTCGTGTTGAGATCGTGTGTGCCGAGCAAGTTATTGGCGTGTACACTCGTCAGGCTATGATAACGTTCCTTCGATGGATCAAAGAGAGCATGAGAGCTCTTGTTCCGGCATTACCCAGATTCGGTGATGACGTCTTGTGAAATGGTGGAATCATAACAAGGCAGTAACAGGCTGGAGCATGCCAAAGCGGGTGCTCAAGCTCCAGTCCTCATAAGCCCGAGCCGAGTCATGAAACGGCAGCCAGAGGCGAAGCAAGGATGTAGGATGCTGGTGTCGGGAACTGAAATCCCTAAGCCTCTAATCACGAGCAGGAGCGGATCAGCAGCTCAACTCCAGAGCTTGTTCTCATCAAACTCTTCTTGTCTCGTTGCCTCGTCGATCTGCATGTTTCCGTGACCGGTGAGATACTGATACCACCGACGCCGACGATTCCATGGAGCTCGTTGCCAAGCTAGGACCATGATGAAGACATGATGACACTTCGTTGTTACTGCCAATCGCAACTTTGATGATGAGTTGCTGAGTTAGTGGCAGACGAGATGGTATTCTCTGACGATGAGCTCGTGCCGGTTACATCAAGCTTGTCTCGAGAATTTGAATGAAGAAACCGGGCCTCGCCATCACTGAGTTCTTCTTGAAACTCGTTTAGAACTAGCAGCCGTTGAAGAAACTTGATCTAAGCGAAAAGTCAGACCAGAAGCTCGTGCCGAGACGGCAAGCGTTGTTCTCATCTCGGAGCTAGCGGGAGAGCCGTGGAGAGGAAAGCTGATAACACCTTCTAGAGATCATGACTGAGCTTGTCTCTATTGGTCAAGCTTGCAACGAGATGACCTCAGAGCCGCACGTTCAATTTCACCACCTGACCCGACCAAACACATGATGGCTTCGCTTGATCAGTCTCGACGATCTTACCCAAGACCAGTGAGATCACGGCAGTCTGGTTCACAATGACCTCCCGAGGCTTGTGTAGAGCTCTGGTATGTGAGCTTGTCTTGCAAGATCGAGCTCCACCATTGCATTCTTGCGAGATCAGGAGATGAGCTTGTTCCACCATCTCGTCTTTGATGATGAGATGTCGAGCTACTGGCAAACGAGATGGCCTTCTCTGACGATGAGCTCGTGCCAGTTACATCAAGCTTGTCTCGAGCGCTGGAGTGAAGAAACCAGGCCTTGCCGTCATCAATCCGCCATTGATGCAGCGAATGATCTTTTTCTTCTCTCCTTCCATCACGTCTCCGAGATTGCAGTGTTCGAACGGAAAGCTTGTGCCTTTGACTTCACCATCAATCATCGACTTCACTTAACTCTTGGGTCTCTTGTTAACGGTTTTGTACGTAGAACAGAGTCTCTGAAGCTGTTTCCCTTTGATTGAGATGATTTCGAGAGCTTGAGATGATCTCGAGAGCCTGAGATGATTTCGTAGAACAGTCTCTCGAACAGCTTCTCCTATCTTGCTGACGAACAAGCCAGAAGGGCTTGAGTTGAGTTCGAGAGACTACAGAGACCGAATCGTGTGATAACGAGACAAGGTGATTACAAGATCGTGGTTGGGCTTAACCAGGGCTTCTCTTCTCGAAAGTTATTATCTTTGAGTCCAAACACCTAGCTCGCGCCTTTGAAGCTCTCTGGTCCGTGGATGAGCTTTCACTATCAACTCGAAGACCGCCGTTGCAAGACCAAGCCGGTGAGCTTCGCCGAGATCAATTCTCGAGCTTTCTCGCGATTTTTCTGAGCAAAGAGGAGACAGAGGCCGCAGACTCGTACCAAGACTAAGCCGTTGAGCTTCGCCGAGATCAATTCTCGAGCTTTCTCGCGACCTTTCTGAGCAGAGAGGAGACAGAGGCGATCGGCTTCTCCGACCTCAGTTCTCGATCTTCGGCGAGGAGATGACCACCAGTTTGTTGGGCTCAATTTGGGCTTTTTTTTTCTCTCCAGTTGTTGGTCTTTGAACCCAATACAGCTCCAAAGTGGCCTATCATAACTCATCCTGAAAATCGAGTTGGGATTCAATTCTTGTGATTCATTATACTCGCATGTGTATAAGGAGATGTTACAATAATGGACATACTTTTGATAATGAAAAATGATTGTGAAAACTTATCTCTTTTGGTTTGGTTACATCAAAAGAGTTTTCATGGAAAAGCTTCTTCCTTTAGTTTGAGATGAACTAAGATCTAGGATTTTCTCAACTTTGATATCTTTTGAAGATAGTTCTCCTTAGCCCCCTCCTTCTAGGGCCAACTGTTTGATCCAAAAATGGTGTTTATGCTGAAATGTTTGTTGAATCAATACAGTAAAAGAATCTAAAAATGATGATTAGATTCTTTGAGGCTTAAGAGAAATCTTGAAAGAATCAAATGAGAAATGAACATGAAAAAGAGTATAAAAGAGATCATATTGATTAAAGATTGCATTACAAAGATGTTTGAAGTGTAAAGTGAATCCATGAATCAATTAGATCTCTATATGAAAGTGTCTAAAGTCCAAGAATAGAGGAAGAGATCAAGCTCCCTTCATAAAGAGAGATATCTCTATATTTATACCATAAAGAAGCTAGAGCTTCATAGAAAAATGAGCCTAATTATTGTCTAATGGGTCTTGAGGTTGATATAAAATCTACCCCCAACAAGCATGTTCAAATCTGGTTAATTACAATAACTATCTATACGCTTGTATTAGAATTTACGATACATTAAATATGTTATACATTTTTTTTTACTTTTTTTTAGGTTACAGGCCGGAGAACATATCTTTAATTTACCAAAAAAAGATAACTTTTTTTTAAAAAAAATTTGAAGATACAAAGTACAACAATTGCACATAGCAGTAGGCATTTCAATTCTTATTTTGCTTCATGGTTTGGTTCTTCGGTTCTAAAGGTTTAGAATCTATTAATATAAGATATTTTGGGTTTTCATATAATTTTAAATATTTTGGATTAAAATTATTTTAGTAATTTAACTTTTTGGGTATTTTGACTTATAAATAATTTTTAAGTTATTTTTTATTTTAAAAATAAAAATAATTAATATTTATAAATATATAAATTATATTATAGAAATTTGGGTACTTATTTGGCTCTCGGTTTGGTTCGAATTCGGGTTTTTTTTTTGTTCAATAGATATATAGGATCCACTAATATAACTGACCGGATTCAAACTTGAACCGAACTTCGTTTTCGATTTAAGTTAATTTGGTTCTTTGGTTCCAGATAAATGTGTCAAGGACTAGTGGCATCAATTATAAAAGGCTCAGAAAATCATTGTTTTAAATATTTAAGAAGTAGCCATAGACTAGCATCATAACTACAAAAATACTAACTAGATTTTAGGACCGAAAAAAAAATGATTCATCACAACACTATAAAAGAGTAAACACAACAAAAGAGTAATGGGTAATCATATATTATTGACAAAAAAAAAGAAGAATCATATATTAACAAGTCACATGTTGTACATTAAATATATTTTTTTGATCAAATTTTTTAAAGGAGTGCAACACGAGGACTTCCCGGGAGGTCACCCATCCTAGTACTACTCTCGTCCAAACATGCTTAACTGTGGAGTTCTGATGGGATCCGGTGCATTAGTGTTGTACATTAAATATAAGTCATATCATCAACTCTCAAAACATTAAGATGCATATTTATTCAACGCAGCTATAGATTTATTCAATTCAACTTGCTCATCGCTTTGGTTCAGACAAATAGTTGATGGGGCAAAGAATATACTCTTTAATCACAAATATAACTAGGTAAAGAATATGTATATTTGATGGGGACAAGAAAAAATATATATATTTGATGAAGAAAAGAATATATTCTCTTTAGCCATAAATAATTGATGGGGCAAGGAATATTTGCAGCTATACAAAGCCTAAGATGATTATAAATTGCAAACAAGCTCGACATTGTTTCATAACACAAGAAAAAAACTTTCTAAAAAATGAGAGATTTCTTTCAATCTAGAGAATGGATGTAGAAAAGATTAAAACGTTCTGATCATAGTTTGTGGGAGAAATTTATTGAGGGTGTAAACACTTTTATTTATTGTGCTTGTAATCAGGCCTTTTACTTGAGTGTGGGAATTTTTTTTGTCCGTGTAAAGAATGCAAGAATAAAAAATATCGCGATGTTGATACAGTGACAAGACATCTTATGCTGAAAGGATTTACAGAAAAGTATTACTTGTGGACACATCACAGAGAAAATTGGCAATACAATGATGGTGAAGTATCAAGAAGTCATCATGTGATGGAACATGAACAATGGGGTGATTATTCTAACAATGTTCCAATGGAGAATCAGTATCATGATTCGAATACAGATTTTAATATGTTACCCGATGATGCTACTTGTCTAGAAAACGTCCAGGAACCAGCTTACGAGGAAAATCATGATGCTGTTTTTCAAGCGTTAGATGCGGGGTGTACTGATAGAAATTTCTCAACTGTACTTGGCCTCAAAAGTGATGAAATGGAAAACCAATTTTAATCTCTTGGAGGAATGTCTGAATGAAATTACTGAAACCTTTAAAGTTGTTTTCCCGTCGCCTAATATTGCACCTAAATCAAACTACGAGACAAAGAAGTTAACGCGGCCTCTAGGGTTGCCATGTCATAAGATTGATGTGTGCGAAGATAATTTTATGCTATTTTGGAAAGGGGAAGATAGTAAGTTACTACATTGTCACTTTTGTAAAAAAACCCGCTATGAACCAAATGTCGGCCGATCAGGGAAGAAGTTACCAAAACAAAAGATGTTTTATCTGCCTATTACGGATCGGTTGAAGCGAATGTACCAATCAGAGACAACAGCTTCACAAATGAGGTGGCATGCTGAACATGTGTCCCCCGAAGGACAAAGGCATCATCCCTCAGATGGAAGAGCATGAAAGCATTTTAAAGAGGTATATCCTAATTTTTCTTCTGAGAGTCGCAATGTTTATCTTGGCTTATTAACCGATGAATTTAATCCAATTGGTATGAATGGGAAATCATATTCTGTATGGCTCGTCATCGTGACACCATACAATTTACCCCTTGGGATGTGCATGAAAAGGGAATATTTCTTCCTCTCTATATTAGTGCCATGGCAAAATTATCCAAAGAAAAGCTTGGATATATATCTGCAACCGTTGATTGAAGAATTGCAGAATTCATGGAGTGAAGGGGTGGAGGCTTACTATGTCTCAAGAAAAGAAAAATTCACGATGCGAGCGGCCTTGATGTGGACAATTAGCGATTTTCTAGCATACGGGATGTTATCTGGATGGATGACCCATCAGTACATCCTGATAACATCCCGTATGATGTAAAATCGCTAATTGTGAATAAATCGCCATCAGTACATCCCGATAACATATCATATGCTGGAAATCGCTAATTATCCACATCAAGGCCACTCGCATCGTGAATTTTTATTTTCTTGAGACATCGTAAGCCTCCACCCCTTCACTCCATAAATTCTGTAATTCTTCAATCAACGGTTGCAGATATATATCCAAGCTATTCTATGGATAATTTGGCCCTGGCACTAATATAGATAGGCATGGGCGTTCGGGTACCCGTTGGCGTTCGGATCGGGTTTTTCGGTTTTTCGGGTTTACGCTCATAGGTCCCATACTAAAATTTTATTAGTACGGGTCGGGTTCGGATAATAACACTTCGGATTCAGTTCAAATTTGTGTTGCGTCCTAAAACCCATAAAGTAATCATATATCATACGAATTCGGGTTATATCGGTTCGGTTCGGATATAACCGAAGTAAAAACAAAAATTTTGAACCAAAACATTAAAAAAAAGCATCTAAATTAAATAAAAATTAATCTATCACACATAAATTGATAAAATAACAATAAAATGTTAAATCAAGCATGAAAACAAACATCAATTGTAAACAATATGTATTGCCTTAAAGAGAGTAGACTTTTTATTTCAATGAGCAAATTATAAAATACTTATTTATTACTAATTGGTACTTAAACCATTTATTAAAATTTTAATATATTATTATATATCATATTACCACAAATATTGAATTTAATAATTGAAATACTTATATATATTTCAAAATATTTGTATTGACTATTAATTTCGGATTTTTTGGGTTACTCGTTCGGGTTCGGTTAAAAACACTTCAGGTTCGGATATTTTTTGTACCACCCTACAAGACCCGTTCGGGTATTTTTACATTTCGGGTCGGATAATGGGTCAGATTTTTCGGGTCGGGTTCGGTTCGGATTTCGGGTTCGGATTTTATGCCCAGGCCTAAATATAGAGAGGAAGAAATATTCTTTTTTCCTGCACATCCCGGGGGTAAATTGTATAGTGTCACTATGACGGGCCATACAGAATATGATTGCCCATTCATACCAGTTGGATTATATTCATCGGTTGATAAACCCAGATAAACATTTCGACTCTCAGAAGCAAAACTAGGATATACCTCTTTAAAATGCTTACATGCTCTTCCATCTGAGTATGCATTTGTCCTTCGGGGGACACATGTTCAGCATGCCAACTCATTTGTGAAGCTGTCGTCTCTGATTGATACAATCGCTTCAACCGATCCGTAATAGGCAGACAAAACATCCTTTGCTTTGGTATCTTCTTCCCTGATCGGCCGACATTTGGTTCATAGCGGTCTTTTTTACAAAAACGACAATGTAGTAACTTACTATCTTCCCCTTTCCAAAATAGCATACACTTATCTTCGCACACATAAATCTTATGACATGGCAACCCTAGAGACCGCGTTAACGTCTTTGTCTCGTAGTTTGATTTAGGTGCAATATTAGGCGACGGGAGAATAGCTTTAAAGGTTTCAGTAATTTCATCTAGACATTCCTCCGAGAGATTAAAATTGGTTTCCAATTCACCACTTTTGAGGCCAAGTACAGTTGATAAATTCCATCAGTACACCCCTCGTACAAAGGTTGATTTTCCGCTTCTAACGCTTGAAAAACAGCACCATGATTTTCCTCGTACGCTGGTTCTTGGACGTTTTCTGGAAAAGTAGCATCGCCAGGTAACATATTAAAATCCGTATTGGAATCATGGTACTGATCCTCCATTGGAACATTGTTACAATAATCACCCCATTGTTCATGCTCCATCACATGATGACTTCTTGATTCTTCACCATCGTTGTATTGCCAATTTTCTCCGTGATGTCCACAAGAATAATTTTCTGTAAATCCTTTCAACATAAGATGTCTCGTCACTGTATCAACATCGCGATATTTTTTATTCTTGCATTTTTTACACGGACAAAACAATTTCCCACACTCAAGAATAAAGGCTTGATTACAAGCAAAATAAATAAAAGTGTTTACACCCTCAATAAATTTCTCGCACAAACTATGATCAGAACGTTTTAATCATTTTTACATCCATTCTTTAGATTGAAAGAAATCTCCCATTTTTTAGAAAGTTTGTTTCTTGTGTTTTGAAACAATGTTGAGCTTGTTTGCAATTTATAATCATCTTAGGCTTCATATAGCTGCAAATATTTCTTGCCCCATCAATTATTTATGGCTAAAGAGAATATATTCTTTGCTCCGTCAAATATATATATATATATATATATATATTCTTTTCCCCCCATGAAATATACATATTTTTTACATAGTTATATTTGTGGCTAAAGAAAATATATTCTTTGCCCCATCAACTATTTGTCTGAACCAAAGCAGTGAGAAAGTTGAGTTGAATAAATATATAGCATGAACCAGATTGTGGATAACTCATAACTAAAAGATTATGATTTGTAATCGTTCCATTTATCTATGACGGTGTAATATTCTATATAAGGAACCTCTATGTTATGAATAAAGATAGACTTTTCCATTACTTTTATAACACGTTATCAGCACGAAACTCTAAATCTCTAAGCTAATACCCAAATCGAAAAACCCTAAAACCCTAACCCTAGACGGCGATCCGACGAACCCTAAATCTCGATCGCGTCCCTTGTTCCCGCATCTGTTCCAGCTTGCGTCCCCGATCAGCTTCAGTCCAAGGCGTTCATGATCCTAGCTCAGACGTTCGCGACCTGAGAGCAGCTCCAGTACGCGACCTCTTCCTCGTTCGCGACAGCATCAAACAGCTCGCGTCCCAATCAAGGCGTTCCCGATCAAGCAACAAAGGACGTCCGCGACCCGATAGAAGCGACTCGATCCATTCCATCTCGCGTTCCGTTCGTGTCCAGCTCGCGGCTCAACTCATTTGGTGGTCCGATTCAACAATCATCTAAGGTTAAAAGGTAATTCAAAACCTAAGAACCCATAATCGAACATGGATTGATTGATAAAGAATGAAACCCTAAAACCCTAATCTTTATGAATCAAAACTATAGGGTAATAGATCAAAAATCCTAATTGAGTAAATCAAAGCTCTAAAAGTTCGATACCTCGAACCCTAAATCATGTTCCTACATGATTAAAACCCCAAATCGGTTTTTACTAGTTAAAATCCGATAAACCGTAACCATATATCTATAAACCCTAAATAATATAAGTATCAGAATTAATTATACTATAATTATCAAATCACATATTAAAACCCTAATCGAATATTTTGAAATCGAAACTGTTTTCGGTTTTGATCATTGAGGTTTTAAATCTGATTGAATATGATGCTATGTTGCTAGAATTGTTTGACCGTTAAATTGATAGATTTATTTTCTCATCTTGCTTGGTTAATTGT
Source organism: Brassica napus (assembly GCF_020379485.1). Lineage (NCBI taxonomy): Eukaryota > Viridiplantae > Streptophyta > Magnoliopsida > Brassicales > Brassicaceae > Brassica > Brassica napus. Next base: position 14,145,508 of record NC_063445.1, on the reverse strand, counting down.
TCATCTGATTTAAAATTGTTTAAACCGACCAGCCTGTTAAAACATTGATTGAATCCGATAGGTTTCTAGCTTGCTTTGCTTATATAATCCGATAGGTTGATAGATTGATTGAGGTTTACTTGTTTAAAATCCGAATGATCTGATTGCATGATTCTTGAGGTTTAATATCATCTGCTAGGATTGATAGTTTTGTAATATGATATGTTTTAAATAGAAACCCTAAATAATCCGTATGATAGGTTATATTGATCTGATTTGGATGTCTTTGAGAATTGAGAATCCGTATGCTAGGTTGATAGATTCATGATAAAATCTAATGTCTTGAGGTTTAAGATTGTATGCTAAGTTCAATTAAATTGATTGATCTGATTATATATTTTTGAGGTTTGATAAATTCAGATACTAGATAAATTATTGACACATGGTTTATGCTAAATAGCAATCAGCCTTGAAATTGATTCATTGAAATTCATGCTTGAAATCTATATTTAGTATTGCTAAAATCAGTCTTGAAACTGATTCATTGAAATTCATGCTTGAAATCTTTATTATAGTATTGCTAAAATCAGCCTTGAAACTGATTGAGTGATTAATAAATCTTTTTACTAGTCTTGTTAAAATCCATTGATTGTTAAAACTCTAATTCCATGATTAATTGAATCCGTTTTTGCTAGTCTTGATAAACCATAATATTATGAGCACATAGAAATAGTATTGCTGAGACTTGGTAAAAATTGACTGATTGATTAAATGCCTTTAAGATTGATAGTCTCATTGTCCTCACACGATTGAAATCCGAATTGATTGTTTTTAAGAGTAAGGCTGCATGAAAATTATACCTAAATATTGAGTGATATATGATTTGAGATGTCGAAAATCAACCTGGATTTTGCTGCCCTAAATCTCTCTGGAGATAATTATTTACGGTGGGCATTAGATACAAAGATTATCCTAAAGTCAAAAAGACTTGGTGAATGTATCATAGAAGGCAATAATGCCAATGAGAAAGGTTGATACAGGGCAATATTAATTATTAGCCATCATCTTATTAAGAGTCTCAAAGATCAGTATCTGACTAGAGAATCCTCTAGACCTTTGGACAGAGTTAAAAATCGAGATATGATCACCAAAGAACGGTGTTATTACCAAAGGCCCTATTTGATTGGAGGAATCTCAGAATCCAAGACTATAAGTCCGTGGATGAGTCTATTGTTAGCTGGGCAAAATAATGGATTACTGATGAGAAACAGTGAGTTGAGACCTCCTGGATTAACCCCATTACCTGATACCAATAAGGCCGCAGAAGAAAAAAAAGATAACCACGTCCAGAATGATAGACCACACGGCCATGACCGTGGAGGGTGGAAAGGACGTGGCCATGGCCACTATAACATATTTGGCCGTGGGAATCACTATGGCAGAGACCATGGGTATCAACCCAATTTGAGCCATGGTCAAGGCAGTGGCCGTGGTATATCCTTTAAAACACAAAGCTCGACCAAATCAGTGTGTCATAGATGTGGAATGGGGAACCATTGGGCTAAGATATGAAGGATTCCCAAACATTTTTGTGACCTCTATCAAAGAGAGTCTGAAAAGGAAGAATCCTGAAACCCACTTGGTCTATAAAGATGGTGAAAATCATTTCGAACATGATCAAGATGATCTTATGGAATATGAGACTTATGGTTGCCTAAAAGAATCAAGTTGATAATCTGATTTCGACATCAAACTTGTGTGATTGCTTTGCTTGTATGATTTCTCTGATTTTTATCTCCTTGAATTTATTTCTATTACATTGTCTGCTTAGATTAAATGAATGAATGATTTTTCTATATGAGTACACTGAAAAACGCCAATATAAGTACTAAAGCAGGTATCGCCTGTCTGAAAGAAGACTATGGCTAGGCTAATATATTATTGCCTAAGGGTATGCATCTAGAAATCAGTGATACCTTATATTCACCCAGCTCTAAGAGCAAGAGCAGCCTATTGAGTTTTAAAGATATAAGAATGAATGGTTTCTATATTGAAACAATGGGCGAAGGAAACAAAGACTTCCTTCAGATATATGTATAAAATCGCCCAAGGCCATAATAAGTCCTAAAGACTATACATGCACTCTCTACTGACCTAGACTATGCATAGATCAGTATGATAGAGGCTAAAAGCCTGCGAAAATATACACTTTATGGCACAACCAGATTGGTCATCCCGGTCCAAACATGATGCGAAAATTGATATTCAAAAGACACACATTAAAAGATAAGAAGAGTTATCCCAAAGAATCTCACGTGTGTAGCATGTACACAAGAGAAACTCATTAGGCCATCACCAGTAAAACGGCTACGAGCCCCTTTTTCATAAATAAAGACTATATGTCTAGATAATACTGGTGAATACATGTCCCAAGCGTTTAAATGATTATGGTATGTCCATGTGGGTAAGTGTGGACAATTCTGTGATAAATGTCCATACCAAGAACGGTTTCGCCGAAATCTTTTAAAACGCAAATAGCTGATTGATAGACCATAACTTATGAGGTCAAAACTCTCATTCACAGCTTGGGCCACACGAAATTTACATGAACCTAAGTTAATACGCATCAGGCCATTTAGTGAGCATAGATATCCCCTATCACAATTATTAACGGGTCAAGAGCCATACATACCCCATCATAAGACATTTGGATGTGCTGTCTATGTACTAATTGCTCCACCACAGAGAACTAAGATGGACCTCAAAAGGAGAATGGGGATATATGTTGGATATGATTCTCCCACAATAATAAAAGAGTTTGAGCCAACTATGGGTGATTATATTTGAGGCCATGTACACGGATTATTTTAAGACTAGGAGGAGAAAAAACTAATAAAGCTGGTAAAAGAATGGTAAAAGAAATAGAATGGAATCAACCATCAATGTCTTGGTGATTACGCGTTTAAGCACACACCAATTAACCTAATGTGCCAACAATACCACAATCGAATGGTATGTTATTGTAGCATTTTAGGATCGAATCCACAAGGAACTAGAGATCTATAACACCAAGAATACACAAAATTTCCTAATCTAAGCAAACAAGAATATGTATGATTTTGTAACAACCTAATGTCCTAGGAATATAAACAAGGTGATCTCAAATCCAATCAAGAAATAAGTGCTAGAATTCAATCAAATGCTAAGGATGGATCCATGGGCAAAGATAATTGATATAAGGTGATCAAGGTTCAATCTAGGATGTTCAAACAAAACAATCAACAAGTCTATAGGTCTAGATCTCATTCAAAATAGATTAATCCACTCCCATGATAATAATCCCTATGCTAGTCATGCATCAAACATCAACTCCCGTTGGCTAACACATTCAAGCATGCATAAATCACAAGTCTACTAACCACTTAAACACCTCGGAAGACACGGAAGCAAGCTGGTAATGTCACCGAGGAAGACATGCGACTGCTCTACCCGGCTAACCGCCCCTACGCCACACCTGGAACGTTGCCCCTTCCAAGCAACGACATATATGCTTCCTTCGGGATGGTCAGCTTCTTCGTGAATCGTCTCGAGCACTACAGAGACTGGGCATGGTACACAACTGATTCGCAACCAAAGGTTGGGATAGGCGGGATGATCACACCACTGCTCCAATTTCTGAATGTTCCCTTGGGAAAGGATGCAGCAGGGCCTAAGTTCATTGATGGCACTTACTTGAGGATTGCCACCTATTTCAGTGGGATGTATGGGAAGGACTGCGTCTACCACTACTACTTGCAGGGCAAGCCGGTTGAAGTGGTTCTTCCAAACCAGAACCTGACGAGCTTAAAGAGACCTGGAGCTATCAGCTTCAATATGTCCCAGGAAAACTTTCTTGGAGAACACGGGTCTCTCGGTCCCATTGCTCCACCAAGGAAAAGGAGTGTTCCGACGAGACATTACGAACCTCCTAGGGAAGCATCTGTACCTGTCTATGGACCTCCGCGCTACTACTTCAAGCCACATGATGGGGTTCTTCCTCCTAGTGCGCTTCGTGACGCTCATAAGCATATTGGTCGACTTCAGAGATGGAACAAGGCACAAGACAGGACAATAGAAAAGCTGAAGGACAAGTGCAAGGCGCTGAGCAAGACGGTGAAGAAGCAAGCAAAGACTTCAGCCAAGTTCATGAAGAAAGTGGCCGATGTCTTGACCAGAGGAGGCATAGCTGGATGTAGCTCAGCGGACTTCGCTTTCGCAAACACATCAGTACCCTAGCCCCCACCTCAGCCTACTGATCTTGGTTTCCCTCTCACTGATAGACAGCTCCAGCGAACATGGAGGAACCCACCCATTCAACCCTCCACCTCAGGCAACAAGTCTCCATCCTTAGCCTCTTCAGATAGTGAGGCTGAGATTGACGAGGTTCAGCGCCAACAATGGTATGGAGACTACAGCTCAGCACATGGGAGTTACTACACCACGTTCCCACCGGACGACGACGATGCTGGGGCCTCTGCCCCTACTCACTTTCCTTGAAGGTACTTCACTATTTCCCCTTGTATATACCATCCCATTTTTGCATATTAGCTTTTTCTTGTGGGTATCTCCCTCTACTTGACAACACAGAGACTGTGTAACTTAAGTTTGGGGGAGGTACCAAGTATTTGATCATGTTTGCTTTGATGAATTTGCATTGAGACTTGCACACATACCTTTTTGCATTAAAAAAAAAGAAGAAAAAGAAAGAAAAAAGGGCTAGCAAAGTTGTTAGGAGCTAAGATTGTTTTGAAGTTGAGAAAAATCCTTTATAGATTTCAAAGAAAAAGAGTTTTATGTGCAAAGTGTTCTTGGGTTCTTTTGGTGAGAGATGTGAGTTGGGTTTGACATTGGGAAGTGATTGTGTAACTTGTATGTTTGGGAAAAAGGTAGAACAATGGAGATTGAGCATTGTATGCATGAGTTGGTCCCTTTCTTAGATATATTATGTGCAATGTCAAGGCTACTTGTTTCGAGAGTAAACCACCTTAAAGATCATATATCTTGAACCTCTTTACTCACTTGAATAAAAAGCCTTCCCTTACCCAACCAAATAATTTGGACCAATTGACCATTTGCAAGAATTCACCTGATGTTTTATGCTTAATGAATGTGAGGGTTGGTTGATTTGAATGTGTGGATGCTTGATGATGAGTGTAAGGGCAAAAAGAGTTGTGATAGGCCTAGAGAAGCTAGAGTGTAATAAGAGAGTGTGCTCATGTTGGATTAGATGTTGAATTGAGTGCTAGTTGTGTTTCTTTTGGCTATGAGCTCCCACCTTCAACACTCTTTCCCTATGAGTTCTAGAAAGTTCACTTGTGGACAAGTAAAAGAACAAGTTTGGGGGAGTTGATATCTTGCATATTTCCATTGTTTTATCCATTCACCCATGTGCATTTTGATCATATAGACTACGATTTAGCCATGTTTTGGTTGCATTTTGCATACATGAGTCTTTATCAGGTATTGGAGTACCACATGGAGTTCTTGGAGACATTTGGGTGCATTTAGAGCTCAAAAGAGGTGATAAAGGTGATCATTGGATGAGCAGTGCATGGGAGCGACCTCTCCAGAGCGACGCCGTGAAGTCGCTGTGACACCCCTTCAGAGCGACACCCCGATGTCGCTCGCGTTTTCATCGCCTCGGAGGCACGAGAGCGACCTTACCAGAGCGACGTGGAGAAATCGCTCGCGTTTTCATCGCTCGGAGGCACGAGAGCGACCTTACCAGAGCGACGAGGAGAAGTCGCTCGCGTTTTCATCGCTCGGAGACACGAGAGCGACCCTGAGCGACGTCTCGCAGCGACCCCTCCAGGTCGCTCCCGAAGCCTGGAGCGACCTCTCGGAGCGACTACTGGAGGTCGCTGCGCGCCTTTTGTTTGCTTGACTTCATGTTTACTCAAGGGCCTTTCGGTCATTTCATTATGCACATTTTTACTTTCTAAACCTACGTTTAAGTATCTTTTGTAAGCCATTAGAGGCAGATTATCTTTTATCTTTGAGAAAACCACCAAAAACCTTTTAGAAAAAGTTCATCTCTTTGATTCATTTGATCATATGTTATCCTGTTAATTTCTAATCTATTATCTGTATTTCTCTACATGATGAATCTGAAATCCAATATGGGTTTAAGAGGAATCTTGAAGAGTAGTGAGTAATCCACTTTTGAATTCATGGGTTAGAGAGATTAAGGGTGATTAGGCTAGATCTAGGATGTTATAGTGTAGATCCTTCTTATTCCTTGCTAATAGAGTATTCATAATGCATCTTCTGAGTTGGCCTCTCAAAAGTTGATCTTTAGGCATTTCTCACCCACAAGGTGTTTGATGAAATGCCTGAGACAACTCTCCTAAGCTTTTAACATACTTTACCAAAGACATTTGTTGTTAAAGGTGTTAAGATAGCCAATAGACTTGTTAGTAATGATTGCTTTCATACAATTCAACCAAAGACATTTGATGTTTGAAATATGTTAGTAAATGAACATTCATCTAGACATAGAGTTTGTTTAAGATTGTGTCTAAGCTTAAGGTTGATAATTTGATTGATCATTTGCCATCCTTAGTTCGAAACTTGATCACCCAAGGTCTAATTCCTATACCCATGAGTTCTCTTTTATCATAACCAAAGAAAGTCACTTCTTTTATTGTTTTATTGTTCTGTTCTTGCATTCTATTATTAGTAGTAGTTTAAAACCATCTAAATTATCGGTTGCACTTAGATTAAGTACGTACTAGCATTCTCGGTGCTTTGAAATCCCTTAGAATTGGTTCGACAATCTTTTATACTACATCATTTGTCTTAGGAGCCTTGAAAACTCCTAACATCACGTAGCAGCCTCCATTTGCCTGCTACAGCAGCCTGCGGCCCCGTAGCAACCTCCATTTGCCTGTGGTAGTTGCTTGCTACTGCACCATTCTCCACTCATTTGAATGTTTTATAACTCATTTGGCTCCAAAACCTCATTAATGCTTCTCCAAACCTAAAAACACACAAATGCAATGCAATGCAACCTAAACAAACCTAAATGATAGTCTAAATGATCAAAATGTACAAGAATAGATAATGAAAAAAATGTAAATATGCATGATATCACTTGGCAAGATCTTCGGACTAAAGAATGTGAAATAGACGTCCAAAGATTATACATTTACAAAGCTAGCTAATCAAATGCCAGACACATTTGCTGACCCGAAAAAGAATGACTAAGTCATATATAAACCAGCTTGTAAAGCACCAACGAATTTGATGTCCAAGAAGAGACACAGTCAAGTTGCTACAGAGTCTAGACAACGTATGAAACGTGGTAGACCAATAGGTTCCAAAAGATAAGAATCCTCGGAAACAAAAGAAAGGTGCAGAGAATGATAATCAAAATCCAAATCCGAGGTTACTAAGGAAACCATCCCAGACATGGAGATAAGGTCGGTCAGCTTTAAGGTACAGGTACCAAACAATGTAGCTTGGGACGCCAAGCTGCAAAGTATTAAAGGTCCTGATAATAATGAATCTCAATCGATTATATCATGTCTGGAACATAATGGAACCAATAAGGAATGTCGACATAAGATGATTTATTTGCATACAAGGTAGCACTTGAATTTATGAATATAAGCGAGGATCATGAACCCACGTCAATATAAGAGTGCGCACTCGTAGAACAGATTGGATTGAATGGAAACGTGGGGTTAAATAGTTTAAAGAAGAAAAGCGTATTTGGCCATATAATTAAGACGCCATATGATGTTAAAACCAGTGGATATAAATGGGTCTTGTGAGGAATATAAATCGTGAGATATAAAGCTGATGTTTCACAAGGATTCTCACAAAGACCAGTAATAGATTATGAGGAGACATACTCCCATGTGGTGGATGCAACTACTTTTAGATTTCTCATAAGTCTGGCTATATAGGAGAGAAAATTAGACTTGCAGCAAGTTGATGTAGTGACTGCATATTTATATGGTCCACTGGATAATGAAAGTACTAGAGGGTATTGAGCTGAAAGTACAGCAAGTTCTCGAGAACAATATTGATAATCATCAAAGTATATGATCTGAATATCCTAGGAACCTCTGGATAAAATTTCTCAAACATTTGAATATCTCAAGAAAGAGTTTGAGATGAAAGATCTTGGAAAACAAAGTTTTGTTTGGGATTACAGTTTGAGTACATTAACAATGAAATCCTTGTGCATCAAATATTATATATAGAAAATGGTACTCAAGAGATTTAATATGGACCAGTCTCACCCATTATCTAGTACATGGGCGTGAGATCACTTGTTTTGGATACTGATCCATTCAGTCTAAAGGTGGACGATGAAGAAGTCCATTTAGTCCTGAGATGGACGATGCAGAAGTCTTGTTTTAGACACTGATCTGATTGGTCCATAAGAAGGACGATGAAGAAGCTTTTGATTTTGGTTTATTTTATACTAATCAGCCCAAAGAGGGGTTATTTGGTTTTGTTGATTTGTTTTCAGACAGGTTATGTTTTACACATGGTGGTACACGCATATCACAGCAACATCATCCAAGATTTCGTGTGTGTGTATTTGAGGTCGATGACTCAATATGTTCGATCAGATTGTGGCATGGCCGATGGTAAAGAAGAACCAACTATCATGTTCGAGGACGAAGCATATTCTGCTCAAGATCTTCATCACCCAAGGGACCTTCAGTAATGTCCAAATCAGGGGGAGTAATGTGTGTTGTACTCTTTTTCCTCTACCATGGTTTTGTCCCAATTGGGTTTTCCTGGTAAGGTTTTAATGAGGCAATATTAAAGCACATTACAAGCTGTAAATGGTTATGGCATTCAAGGGGAGTGTTAAGAACCAAATTGTGGATGGCTTATAACCAAGAGATTATGATTTGTAATCTTTCCATTTATTTATGACGGTGTAATCTTCTATATAAGGAACCTCTATGTTATGAATAAAGATAGACTTTTCCATTAATTTTATAACAATAGCTGCTTTGAATAAATATGCATCTTACTACAACGTTTGAGAGATTGATGATATGACTTATATTTAATGTACAACATGTGACTTGTTAATATATGAATCTTCTTTATTTTGGAAATAATATATGATTATTCATTACTCTTTTGTTGTGTTTACTCTTTTATAGGGTTGTGATGAATCATTTATTTTTTGGTCCCAAAATCTAGTTAGTATTTTTGTAGTTATGATGCTAGACTACTGCTACTTCTTAAATATTTAAAACGATTATTTTCTGAGCCTTTTATAATTGATGCAACTAGTCCTTGACACATTTATCTGGAACCAAAGAACCAAATTAAACTAAATAAAAAACGAAGTTCGTGTTTGAACCCAATCAGTTATATTAGTGGATCCTATATATCTATTAAACCAGAAAAAAACAAAACCGAATTCGAACCAAACCGAGAGCCAAATAAATATCCAAATTTCTATAATATATTTTATATATTTATAAATATTAATTATATTTATTTTTAAAATAAAAAACAACTTAAAATTATTTATAAGTCAAATACCCAAAAAATTAAATTACTAAAATAATTTTTATCCAAAATATTTAAAATTATCTGAAAACCCAAAATATCTGATATTAGTAGATTCTAAAACTTTAGAACCGAAGAGCCAAACCATGAAGCAAACCGAGAATTGAAATGCCTAGTGCTATGTGAAGTTGTTGTACTTTGTATCTTCAATTTTTTTTTAAAAAGAATCTTATCTTTTTCTTTGGTAAATTAAAGATATGTTCTCCCTGTAACCTAAAAAAAAAGTAAAAAATATATAACATATTATCGTAAATTTTAATACAAGCGTATAGATAGTTAATGTAATTAATTATGGAACCAGATTTGAACATGCAATTATTTAATTATCGTAAAGAGATTTTCTTAACATTATAATCTCTTTAATTATCGTAAAGAGATTTTCTTAACATTATAATCTTTTAAATATTATAACCACAACCACATTTGTGATCACATGCAATTATTTAAAATTTTATTTCTAATGGATAGCTACGATTGATATAAGTTTGCAGCAAAAATGTCAACGAGAAATTCTGTAAATTTACAGATAATATAGGTTCACAATGTATTCTGAAGCTTATTGTGGCTCTCTATCTTCGAGATAGAGACAAAATACATTTTGTAGGTATATAAAAATGGTTATCCGCAAGTAAAGTTGTGGATACAAAAGCCATGAATCTTGCGGAAGATTTTTGTGAAAATATATATCCACAATTTATTTTTGTAGTTAATATTGTGTTTCTTCGAATAGCCACGAAGGTTATTTTTGCTGCTATAGAGCGACAAAAAACAACAGATGGCCACAAATTTTAGATTTTGCAGGTTGCAGCTAATTTTGAAGAGATTTTGTAGCTATTTATACTGTCCACGAAAAGTTTGTGGACAAGTTGTGGCTAAAAGTAATTTTCTTGTAGTGACAGTTCACTTATTCTTATAGACATAAACAAACAGTTACATCATACTAACATATGCATAATACAAAGTCCATTTACAAAACATGGCTCCACTATATGAGACACTTATTAAGTATCAACCTCACTCTACTCCGACTTGATTTCTGGCGTTCTGATAGATTCAGGGTATAGAGCACTACGTACACCAGGTATGTCCAAGATCTTCTTGTTGAGTGCATTTTCCTCCGACGTACCATGTCCGGACAAGAACAGCAACCTGCAACCCCACTCGATCAGTTCCGGACAAAACACTTTCCAAAGGTACGTCACCTTAAACCACGATGGTTCGGTCACGTATCTCTGTTTCCTACACACACCTTTCACTATCCCCTTGGCACAACCTGATACCGACGTTACTGGAAATGCTCCAATTTGAACCTAATTTTGCAAATGAGCATTCTATCAACAACGACAGAAGTCAAAATTATTCATCAATGTACATGTAGATTAAGGAGTTAGCCTTGACTTACATCTCTAATGTCTTGGTTGACTACTAGCTCGCCTTCACCAGAGAAGTACTTGCCTTGTGTGAGTTCAGATTCAATATAACCAGGTGTGACGATTGTAATGTGTACATCGCTGCCAAGCTCAATCCTCAACGTCTCGAAGAAGTTCAACAATGCGGCTTTGCTAGCCTAGTTAACATAATCACGTAACAATTCCTCACAATTAACGTAGGTATAACGACGAGTACGTCCAGCAAAGCAGCTTTACTAATCATGAGAGATGTGTTTATATAGTAACTTACATTATAAAAGCTCATCCTTGGGGCGGTTAGCCATGCCGCAGAGGACGACATGGCCACAATCTTACCATTGCTTTGTCGAAGGTACGGAAGCGCAGCACGAGTTGTATAAACCGATCCCCAAAAGTTAGTATCCTGGTACAAAAATAAGATTAGTCTGTATTCTAATTAAAAATAATAGTTAGAAAGATTGGATCCTATTAATCACGATAAGTGTAACATTACCATAACTGCTCTTGTCCTAGTTATTTCTTCAATGTTTTCGAACATTGAAATCTGCATTATTCCAGCATTGTTTACAAGATGATCCACTGCAGGTTCAAATAAAATCAATAACAAATGAAACAAAAACAGATTTACTGATATATTCTTGAGATAAATAAGTCTGGAAAAAATATTTCTGTTTTTTTCTGATTTTCTAGCAAACTGGTGGACCTAAAACTTGTGAATGGTAACTAAAAGAGATGGTTTGGCCACGAAGGAACTAGTCAGCATGGTGTGGTTTTGCTGACTTACATCTGCCAAAATGGGAGATGGTCTCATCGACGATTCGTCTACAATCATCAGGTTTGGAAACATCAGCGTGAACTGTGACAACATTAGGGGATCCAACTTCACGAGCAATCTCTGCCACTTCCTCTAGACGGTTCTTCCTTCGGGCAGTCAGAGCCAAACATGCACCTTTACTTGCGTACTCATATGCCAATTGCTGGTGATAATAATAATAATATATAGTTATGTACACAAATGAATAGACAAATAGTATTCCTTTCTTTTGAAAAAAAAAAGGAGAAATTTTGGATAACCTTTTTAAAAAATTTGTCTGAAAAAAATGTTATTAAAAAGTAAAAATATATTTTTATCCTAGGAAATTTAGACTTAGGAGTTAGGTTTTGGGAATAGGGTTCAAATTTTAAAAAAATTCAAAATTGAAAGAAACTATTTTGGTGTTTTTTTTTTCTTCGAGGTCATTTTTGTGACAAAAACTTAAAAAGTATTATTATTCGATAAAATTGCCGAAAAAAAATAGTATTCCTTTCTTAGATCTAAAATTTTAGAGTAAATGCATTATAACCAAACCTCGCCGATCCCGGAGGAAGCACCAGTGATGAGAACCACTTTCCCATATAGATTTTCAGAGAAAATTGTCGAGAAGATAGACTGCACGAACTTGAAGAAATAAAAAGGTGGCAAGAAGAAGCAAAGACCAAAGAAAGTAAAGAAAGGTGCAGTTAGATTGAAGAAATCGTTTATCAATTCCATCTTGGATCAAAACACAATACACATTAACGGGATACGTACTCTCCTCTCCTCGGGCATTTGCTTCTGCGTTATATATAAATACAACTAAGAGAATTTAAAATTGGATTTCGAGCTAAACGGTGATGAGACAAAGCGTGAAGACACGAGGATCAGGAGTACAGAGTGGCATCATTGCATGGTAATGATGCGACACGTTGTCTGAAGATATAAAACGCACGTCGATCACTTTGTGTACTCGCATGTTTTCTTTTTCCTTATATCTCAAGTGGATAAGATCAATCTTCATTCCATATTTCCACCTAGTTATATTGTCTTTTTGCGTAATACAAAATAAGCTACTAGATGTTCTGTGGGCGGATTAAATATGAATTGAAAACATATAAAATTTTGCGTAAACTCGTAGTGATTTATGAACATTATGAATTCTGTTATCTATGAAATTCATATGATGAGAAGAAATACAAAGCTAAATTTATGCGTAAGGTACAATAATCATATAATAAACAAAAGAATCATATAAATTATTACGATAATACGTTATCTAGTGATTGATCTAAAACTGTTATTTTCGTTCTCTTTGCTCTATCATTTCTTCATTTTGAAAAGGTACATAAACTATGTCAAATGAATCATAAAAGATTATGATTGTAGTGTTAAAAAAAAAAGTATGATTGATTTGACACACTTTCTATATACCTTTTCAAAATTAAAGATGATGATGGATCAGAAGACTCTATCTGGAGTTTCCGCTATGGGTTTGATACTCCTTGGTTAACCATAAACGTTTTAAGTGGCAATAAATTTAGATTTCTATTGATTTTGTGGTGATTAGTTTTTGGGCATAGAAAGCCTTTGGAATCACACCACAGTTATAAAAAAAACGAAAATAATAGTTTTTGAAAATATATTACACCCTGAATCACATCTTTAGCCGAATTTACCATTTAAAATTTTATAGAACACATGTATATAGAAGCGACGATATATGTAGTTTAGAGAGAAGTCTTTGGATTACTTAAAAATGATAAAAATATGATTATAAACAATTAAACATATTTTATTGTGTTAAAATATATAGCTCTTTCTTCTTGTTTCATCATTTCTAGTTTTTTGCCAGATTGCGGCTGGATCCAGTGAACCAAACCAGATTCAAGATGTGTACCCATCTTCCTCGGAGTGATGGAGAGGTCTTAGCTGGCTGGATCGGAATAGGAGGCGCCATTTTGAAAGTAGATCTAAAGTTTGACCTTAGGTGATCTGGGTCATATTCTCCTCAAAGGGTACGCCGGAGCTTCATCGCGTTGGTCAGTCTGCTTGCTGCCTACCATGTCTCCTTCACCAGTTGCTTTGTTCGAACTTCCTCGATTTGATTTTCAGTCAAAATCGATGTCTGAGAGTTTCGCCAGAGACTTCTCCACAGTTTCTGTAGAAACCCTTAAAAAAACAGAGAATGGTCGAGTATCTTTGTGGTGGTCGAATTGCAGGCGATAAGGATCGATCGAGAAGTTTTAAAATACGAGGTGGGCGAAGAAGTGATTGTGGTTGAACCATGAGTCGAATAAGCTTCTCGACCATGATTAGACAATGTGTTAGATTGATCAGAAGGATTTTTTGGAAGCATCACATTTTTGGAAGCACGACGTTCTAGAAACTCGAGGTTTTAGAAGACGATGTTTCTTCAGCACAAAGTGTTCTGCGAAACTTCGTATCAGCGGAATATTATTTCAAAGACATTGGAAGCAGGATGGAAATTAAGCAGGACGGGAAGCAAGCACGACGGGGCCGAAGCACGACGGGAAAACCCGAAATTGGACGAAACCCCTAATTTCGGTATTATGAAAGTTTTCGATGAAGACGAAGGATTGGGAAATATTTACCGCCAAGGTCAGAATTCAGATTGGAGTTTATTAAAAATATTCAGCTCATCAGAACGGGAGAAGAAGAATATTCGGGGTTAATCGCGGATCAAAAATTTGCCAGAAGGACCGAAATCAGACGAATGACCCGAGAAGCTCGAGGTGGCTCGTTGCATGGGTTCAGAACGTGGTGTCAACTTTTCAGCAATCTTAGTGTCTACAGAAGCTCGAGGTGTGGCCGTGCATGAAGCAGGAGCATGCGAACTGACATGTGGAACACGAGGTGGATCGACCAAGCATGAGGTGTCTCCGCGCATGCAACCGAAGCATGTTGATCGACATGTGTGTACTGGTGTGGCGTCTTGCATGCACTCCAGGCATGCATCCTGACATGTGGTAGGAGGTTTGTCGTCCTGCATGAGGCTGACACTGGCAGCCAGCCATGTGGAGCACGAGGTGCCGCTGCGCATGCGTCCGGAGCCATGCGGAGCGACACACGGGCTTCCACCAACCTGAAGCTGATTGGTTGCTGTCTCCTATAAATACCCAACGATCCCAAATCATTTCTTCACATCCAGACCTGTCCAAACTAAGTTAAAACGTGAGAGAAAAGTAGAAAAAGAAAGCAAGAGTTTCCGATCTTTTTCGAGAGTTTTAGAGAGATTTCGAGGTCAGTTCTCTACGGATTTCGAGTCAACGCTTAGGGAAGGTTTTGTCCAACTGAAAGTCAGTCAAGTGAAGATCAGATCAAATGGGAAGCAAATCAACATGGCTAGAGAGAGAGAGAGAGAGAGAGAGAGAGAGAGAGAAAGGAAGTGATCGATTCTAGAGTATAGTCGAGTTCTGAAGACCGATACTCCATCGAGAAGGCCAAGTTCTGTCCAATCGACGATTCTCTATGATTGTGACGCGGAAGCTCTGTCAAAATGAATTCGTCCAGGCCAGTCAGTTCCTTTGATGATCAAGTGGAGGTGCTGTCCAGAGTTAGTTCAGTTCCACGGGTTTAGATCAGTCGAAGTTTTGCTCGATACTCCGCCGAGAAGTCCGAAGAACTGTCCAGGAGCTAAAAGAGGGTCTGTTTGAGTCCAGATCAGTCCGTCCAGACCTGTTAGTGTCTATATGATCAAGCCGAGGGTCTGTCCAAGTCGAGATCAGTTCAGTCCAGTCCAGTCGAGACGTTCATCTTGGGTTTTGGCTCTCTGATCAACCAGCTGCTTCTTGCCTAGAACACTGTGAGTTGGCTTGTTTGAATTCCACTTGAAATTTAGGGTAGTTTTGTGAGTTGGTTTTGTTTGAGTTCCACTTGGAGCTTAGGTTAGATCGAGTCGCATATAGAGTAGAATGGTCACACTGCTGCATGGTAGAGTCCTTAGGGTTATTTTATTTATGGAGCCGAACTCAGTTTAGTAAGAGCTAAGCTGAGATGAATGGAATTAAAACTGAGCTAATAACCTGACTAGGACTAGGATGCATCATGATTTATATTCTTGCGTGTTGATATGGTTGAGTGCAGGTTCCTGTTATCTTTAAAGATAGTGTCGTAGCAGGAGGCCGAACTATCTGGGTAACGGTTTGATTGAGTAGATTGATTGAGTAGATTTAATTAAATGCTTGCTCGTTTAATTAATCTTGTTGATTGAGGTTAGTCATCTCTTGATAAGGGAGTGACTAACTGGTTGAGTTGTTTTGTGATGTTGTTGTTGTTTAGGGGATCTTTGGCCATATAGGCCGATCTCCTAGTTTGTATTGTTGGTACTACGGGTCCTATGCCATATAGGCTAGACTACAAGTATTAGTGGATAGTGTCGTAGACTCCTAAGTATTGTTTAGTTTTCGGTAGGAGTCTTGTTCCTTAGCTCTTTCCTAGGGATTGTGTGATATTCCGTGTTTTTAACGGTTTTAAACTCGTTTTGGAGCAAATAAATGGTCGGTTTTAATTAATGTTTTGGTCTATTTGATGCGTTTTGGTGTTCTTAAGTGTAATATGCAGGTTACTAGATAGCTTGAAAGAAAAGAACGCATTCGGGATTTATTCAGAAGCAAGATGGACCGAACGAGAAGTATTGATCGCACAGAGCCACAGATCGACCGATCCGGACAACGTGGATCGACCGATCCCACGCCTTCATGCCCTAGATCGACCGATCCGGTCCATGTGGATCGACCGATCTCAGGCGCTACGGGCTCCACACGCACAAACGAGCTTTTCACTCCTTTTTACCCACTCCCCTCAATAATTCACAAAAGAACTCGACTTTGGAGACTCAGAAAAGACCAGGGGGCGACCAAGGAGGAGATTTACAAGTTCTAGAGAGAGATTTGAGTGTTTTGTACTTGTTTTGGTGTGATTTGTGAAGATTTGTAAAGGAGTTCATCTCAAAACCATTTGGAGAAGATCTTCTGAACCTTTACTCTGTTTTAATACAATCTTATCATGTTTTCTTCATCAAAATCGTTTTGTTCTTGCTTAGTTATGTGTGAGTAGTCATCTAGTTGGGTTTAGGGGTTCTCATAAGGGATTTCTTGATGTTTTGATCCATAAAACGTGTGTAGACTAAGGGATTACGTTTTGGTTCTTCATCTAATGGATTTCTTACTGCTTGAACTGAATTGATCACTTAGTTCATGATATTAGATTGTTTGATGCACCGAAAGTGATTGTTTGAACTTCCGAAAATACTTTAGATGAGCAAAGTGTCCTTAACCCTCGGAAGTTGATGTTATTGCGCTTTGTGAACATATTGAACCTGTTCTTAATGCTTGTTTAGAAATTGAAACTCAGCGGAAGTTAGTGTGGAGATTTCTATAACATAGAGAATTAGCGCTACGGAAGTAGGTTAATTCTAATATCGTGTTTGAGTTCTAGACGGTTCTTAATATATCCCTGTGTCTTCCATTAATTGTATCTTGATTAAAAAGAAATCCCTGAGAATTCCCAATGCCCAACGTTTGTTTTAAAATAGTTTTCAAATCGTTTAAATCATCTTTTTACAACTTGTTTATGCTTTGTGACACTAGAGAAAATTAAATAAAAACCAACAAAAATATATCTTGTTTCGCTGTAGCTATTAACTTGTCTGCAACTCTACGTGTGATCATCGGTCCCTGTGGATTCGATCCCGTATTACTACTGCGTACTTTACTGTGCACTTGCAGTTAGATAATCGGGTTAAAACTCGAGACATCAAGTTTTTGGCGCCGTTGCCGGGGACCATTTGGTCACCCTAGAGTTAATGATCAGTTTAAGACTATAGCATTTTTTTTATTTTGTCTAATGTTTCTGTCTTTCTCTTTTTGTTTGTGTTTTCAGGTGAATGAGCGGATTTCATACTAGAAGCAAAGGATCATCGAATTTAATACCTTTGGAGTTAGAGCTCGGCCGCCTAGAGAGACAAGTGAAAAAGAAAAGACTTGAGTCCGCTGAAGAGGTTGAAATGGCTGAACACCAAGAAGACCAATTTCAGGACAACCCGCAAAATCCAATTCCTGTAAATGAACGAGAAGGCAACAATGCTGGTGATAATCAGCAGGCTGGTGTAGCTGCAAGACAACAGGCTGGAGACTATGGCATGCCTAGGATGACGCTTGCACATTATGATACACCAGATGCATTCTATGCCGATCGTTCTGGGATTCGCCCACCTCCCATTGAGAGAAGAGACTTTGAGATCAAGACTGGTCTCATTAATTTGGTGGAGAAAAATCCGTTTCATGGAAACCCGTCTGAGGACCCGATGTATCACTTGGAGCATTTTGAGCGAGTCTGTGACACCAGCAGACATAATGGAGTTCCTCAAGGCGCTTTGAAATGCAGGTTGTTCCCGTTTTCCTTAGCTGATAAAGCTATCAGATGGTTAAAGTCCATCCCTCCAGGATCTCTTACTACATGGGAAGAGACAAGAGCTGCTTTTCTACAGCATTTCTTCACCAAGTCAAGGTCCACATATCTGAGAAGCAGAATTGGAAGCTTTCAGCAGCTTGATTCAGAAAGCTTTCATGAGGCTTGGGAGCGTTTCAAGGAGTACACACAGGACTGCCCTCACCATGGCTACACTGATGTGAGTTTGCTGAACATTTTCTATAATGGAGTTCATGAAGAGAGTCAAGATGCCATGGACACAGCAAGTAATGGTGATTTCATGACCAAGACTGTTGAAGAAGCTTACACCTTGCTGAACAACCTGTCATCCAGCAAAGCAAACCGCAAGTCAAGGTTTGACACCAGCCAGAAGGGTGTTGGTAATGAATCCAAGAAGATAGATGAGCTGAATGCCAAGATTGAGATGCTTCTCAAGAGAGATCAGAAATCTGTGAAATTTGTGGAGGAGCAAGGCTATCGTTCCTCACAAGAAACTGTTGGTGATGATTCAGATGATATGCAAGCTGATGTGAACTACATTGGTGGTCAAGGAAACTACAACAGAGGCTACAATCAGAACCTTGGATGGAATCAAAATCAGCAAAATAATATGTCTTACCGAAGCAACAATGTGGAGAATCCACAACATCAGTCCTACCCTCAGGCAGGAAACAGGCAGAACCAGAATCAGAACCAGAGTGTGTTCAACCAAGGATTTCAGAACAGAAATCAATATCAGGGGAACAACTCGGGCAACTCAGGATTTCAGCAAAGGCAGCAGTACAACAACTATCAGAATCAAGGAAATGCCTCTTCGTCACAGCCTTCTCAGGATAACGAAATTAAGAAGATGCTGCAAATGGTGCTAGAAGGTCAGAAGAATAGCACTGCAGAGATAAACACCAAGGTGGATAACATGTATGGAGAGCTTAATGGGAAGTTCGAAGCTTTGAACACCCATTTGAAAGTTTTGGAAAAGCAAGTTGCTCAAACCGCCTCCAGCAGCAGAACAGCACCTGGATTTCTACCAGGGAAGTCAGAGACGAATCCCAAGGAGTTTGTGAATGCTATAACACTTAGGAGTGGAAAAACGATTGAGGAATCGAAAGAGAAAGAGATCGACCGATCTCAAGAACAGATCGACCGATCCAAGGGGAAGGAGATCGACCGATCCGGTCCATCTGGATCGACCGATCCCGTGTCGACGAAGCCAAATTCCTCTGAACCTGAAGAGGTGTATGTGGCGCCTCCTGCTTATGTTCCTAAGGCTCCATACCCATCCAGACCAAGGCAGAAGATCAAAGAACGTGAGTACGAGAAGCTAAAGAACCTTGTTGGGGAGTTACATGTGAGATTGCCATTCGTTGAAGCGGTGAAGATGGTACCTTCTCTTAAAAGGTACATGAAGGAGATTCTTACCGATAAGATGAGCCTAGAGCGGGGTGTGTTGATGCTCAATGAGGAGTGTAGCGCAGTTCTACAAAATGTCATGCCTAAAAAGCGTGAAGATCCCGGAGCATTTGTTCTACCATGCCGCATTGGATCACTTACTTTTGAGAAGAGTCTCTGCGATCTGGGTTCAGGAGTGAGCCTAATGCCTTTCTCTGTCTCTGAGAGGCTAGGCATGACGAACTACAAACCTACAAGGATCTCCTTGGTCCTTGCTGACCGATCAGTGCGAAGACCAGTCGGTGTACTAGAAAACATCCCTGTTGGTGTTGGAAAGGGATATGTGCTTACCGATTTTGTAGTTCTGGAGCTGGAAGAGGAACCTAAAGATCCTCTCATTTTGGGCAGACCATTTTTAGCTACTGCTGGAGCCATGATTGATGTACAGAATGGGCATATAGACTTACGTCTAGGAGACATGGCGATGAGATACAATGTGGAGAAGGTGCTGAAAAATCCGACTATTGATGGACAGACTTTCTGGGTTGATACATTGACTGAACTGGTGGAGGAAATGGATGAAGAGTTGCACACTGATGATCCTCTACAAGTCGCATTGACCCAAAGGGAGAGTGAGTTCGGGTTCATGAACCAAGAAGTGGTTGGATTTTCTGAGATTTTGGATTCAGCCTCACCGATTGAGAAGCATGTCGCCTATGTCAGCCTTGAAGACTCAGGCACCGATAAAACCGTCAAACCGTCATCCTCCCAACCAGATTGGAGTGAGGAGAATGCTCCAAAGGTGGAACTTAAAGCCCTCCCAGCTGGGCTGAGGTATGCATTCTTGGGACCGAATTCCACATATCCTGTTATTATTTGTGCTAACCTGAATAATGTGGAGACCGCTTTGCTTCTTTCAAAATTGCGAAAGTATAGAAAAGCATTGGGGTACTCTTTGGATGATATTACAGGTATTTCTCCAGATCTTTGCATGCACAAGATTCACTTGGAGGATGAGTCAAAGACGTCCATAGAGCACCAGCGAAGACTGAATCCCAAACTGATGGAAGTTGTGAAAAAGGAGATTCTAAAGCTGTTGAGTGCAGGGGTGATCTACCCAATTTCAGACAGCACTTGGGTGAGCCCGGTTCATGTGGTTCCTAAGAAGGGTGGCATCACTGTCATCACAAATGAGAAGCTGAGCTGATTCCTACCAGAACAGTCACAGGGCATAGGATGTGCATTGACTACAGGAAGCTAAACTCAGCCACAAGGAAGGACCACTTCCCACTTCCTTTCATTGACCAGATGCTGGAAAGACTAGCCAACCACCCCTACTACTGTTTTCTCGATGGTTACTCTCGGGTTCTTTCAGATACCCATTCATCCAGACGACCAAGAGAAGACAACATTCACCTGCCCATACGGTACTTTTGCCTACAGGAGAATGCCCTTCGGATTGTGCAATGCTCCTGCAACTTTCCAGAGATGCATGATGTCGATCTTTACTGATCTTATTGAGGACATTATGGAGGTTTTTATGGACGATTTCTCAGTCTACGGTTCTTCATTTAGCGACTGCCTTGCTAATCTGTGCAAGGTGCTGGAAAGATGTGAGGAGAAGAACTTGGTGTTAAATTGGGAGAAGTGTCATTTCATGGTGAAAGATGGCATTGTTTTGGGTCACAGGATATCAGAGCAGGGTATCGAGGTTGACAAAGCAAAGATTGAAGTTATGACCAGCCTACAGCCTCCCAGGACAGTGAGGGATATTCGGAGTTTTCTGGGACATGCCGGTTTCTACAGGAGGTTTATCAAAGACTTCTCTATGATAGCGAGGCCACTCACCCGTCTGCTGTGCAAAGAAGCGAAGTTTGTTTTTGATGCTGACTGCCTCGCTGCGTTTCAGATTCTCAAGAAGTCTCTAGTCAGTGCTCCCATTGTGCAGCCACCAGATTGGGACTTGCCATTTGAAATAATGTGTGACGCAAGTGATTACGCGATTGGAGCTGTTTTGGGGCAGAGAAAAGACAAGAAACTCCATGTGATCTATTATGCCAGCCGAACGCTTGATGATGCTCAAATCAAGTATGCTACCACTGAGAAGGAGTTGCTGGCAGTAGTTTATGCTTTCGAGAAGTTCAGGTCCTATTTGGTGGGCTCGAAAGTAATTGTGCACACAGATCATGCAGCCTTGAAGTACCTGATGACGAAAAAAGATGCTAAACCGAGACTCTTAAGGTGGATCTTACTCCTACAGGAGTTTGATATTGAGATCAGAGACAAGAGAGGAGCAGAAAATGGAGTGGCAGATCATCTTTCCCGAATGAGAGTGGAAGCTGAAACACCACTGGATGATACATTACCCGAGGAGAATGTCTATGTGATCACCTTGCTGGAGGATGAGTATTTGGATCAGGCTGATTGCTGTGTCATGAGACAAATTCAGGATGATCTCCCATGGTTTGCAGACTTTGCAAACTACCTATGTGCTGGAATTGAACCACCGAACCTGAAGGGGTATGAGAGGAAGAAGTTCATGAGAGATGTGAACCACTATTACTGGGATGATCCCTTCCTCTACAAGAGATGCTCAGATGGTTTATTCAGGAGATGCGTTCTGGAGAATGAGATGCAAGGGATTCTTTTCCACTGCCACAGCTCAGAATACGCAGGCCATTTTGCAACATTCAAGACGGTTTCTAAGGTCCTGCAGGCTGGTTACTGGTGGCCTACACTTTTCAGAGACGCCCATGAGTTTGTCTCAAAGTGTGATGCATGTCAGCGGAAGGGTAACATCAGTAAGAGAAATGAGATGCCCCAAAATTTCATCCTTGAAGTTGAAGTTTTTGATGTATGGGGAATTGATTTTATGGGCCCTTTCCCATCTTCTTATGGAAATGAGTACATCTTGGTTGCGGTTGATTATGTCTCCAAGTGGGTGGAAGCAGTAGCCAGCAAGACAAATGACTCTAGTGTTGTCAAGAAAATGTTCAAGACAGTCATTTTTCCAAGATTCGGAATCCCGAGAGTGGTTATTAGTGATGGAGGCTCTCACTTCATCAACAAGACGTTCGATAAACTGCTGAAGAAACATGGAGTAAAGCATAAGGTAGCTACACCTTATCATCCTCAGACAAGTGGGCAGGTTGAAATATCGAACCGAGAAATCAAGGGAATTTTGGAGAAGGCTGTAGGCAAAACAAGGAAAGACTGGGCTGTGAAGCTTGATGACGCCTTATGGGCGTATAGAACCGCCTACAAGACTCCCTTGGGCACCACTCCTTTTAATCTGGTCTATGGAAAGTCTTGTCACCTACCTGTGGAATTGGAGTACAGTGGTTTTTGGGCAACGAAGTTGATGAACTTCGACATTAAAACCGCTGCAGAAAGGAGGATGGTTCAGTTGAACGAGCTGGACGAGATTCGGTTGAACGCCTATGAGAACACCAAAATCTACAAGGAAAGAACTAAGGCGTGGCATGACAGAAAGATAATCCCGAGAGACTTCGCTGCTGGAGACAAAGTCCTTCTGTTCAACTCTAGACTCAAGCTATTTCCTGGAAAGCTTAAGTCTCGTTGGTCCGGACCTTTCGCCATCACAGAGGTTAGACCTTATGGAGCTGTTGTCTTGGAAGACAATGGGAGGAAATTCACCGTCAATGGGCAGAGGCTAAAACCTTACTTCACAGATGCAAAACCCGAAAAAGGAACCAACATTCCTTTAACGGAACCCAATCTCGCCTAAGGACAACAAAATAGTCAGGCTCGCGACTTTAAACAAGCGCTGACTGGGAGGCAACCCACATGGTTTGATTTTCTTTCTCTTTTGTGATTATGTTTTTTTTTTTTTTTTTTTTTTTTTTTGGTGTGAATTGATTTTTGGATGTGTTTTTTTTAGATGATTTTCAGGCATGTATCACGATCAGGCAGAAATCGGTCGATCCAACGCCTATGGATCGGTCGATCTAAGGCGCCCACGGCACCGCTGCTGGACCTGAGGCAGCGGAGGACTCTGATGATGATGGAGCCTTGGAGAGGCGCTCCAAGAGGCGTACTGACCGCAACGCCTGATCGGTAATCTCTCTTGGAATTATTTTCACACCGAGACGGTGTGAAGTAAGTCTGGGGGAGGATGCTACTTATGTACCATATTGCTTTTATTTCTTTTATTTTCTTTGTGTTTTAAAAACTCTCTACGTATTTTTCTCAGACCCTGTGATGATTATTAGACTATTTCCTTGTGTGTTGTGCATTACATTTCATATTGACCATTTTTCAGGACTGTTAGCGCAGACAAACCGAGGAACCACTTGACCAAGCAACCTCTCTTTAAATCTTTTATCAAGTCTCGGTGAATTGTAATCGATTCAACTATTTTTGACCATTAATGAATTTAATTTCTTTTGACCAGGAATCAACATCAGGAAACGGTACACCATATACACATTCAGGATTTTCTTTACCACATTTTACCATTCTTTACTAATCCTGAATGGCCAGACTCATCAATAGTTTGGTACCTCACCTACACCTTACCCTTTTATTTCATCTCCATGCATTCTTACACACTGATCATATGTGCATACATGTGCAAAAACAATGGAGAGATTAGGGTAGACATGGTTCATCCGACTGCTTAGGTAGGATCGGAACATTTAGGTGGTTAGACACGGACCTGTGTGTCTAGAGGTGTAAATAGAAAAATTGGGTGTTGTAAGTGTGTGATTGCATCGCAGTGTATATATTCGATTTCGGTTTGTATAAGTTTTCGTTCTAAAAAAAAAAAAAAAAAAAAAAAAAAAAAAAAAAAATAAAATAAAAAAAAAAAAAAAAAAAAGAGTTCATGTTTATATCTCATTCAGTTGATTTGATTTAGACATTTTATTTTTTTTTGTGTACTAGAGATGATGCTTTGTTTAATTTGGGGTTAGAGTTTGAGATTTGTTGGGTTTTGATCATTTGAGACTTGAGCAGTTCGAAAACATGGTTATCAATATACTCGGTCTCTCCAGCGATTTTGCATAATGTTTTGCATTTTTTTTTTATATCGCTGATACCCACAAACACTTGAGCCTCACCTAATTAAACACTAAAACAGCCTCCCAAACACCGAGCCCGTTAACCTGATGGAGATATCTTTGGTGGAAAGGTCACGCACTTTTTAATGAATGTAAAGAGTTGATTACTTGAAACTGAGACTTGCAGGTCTGAAATATGGAAAGGTTTGCGCGGTCTTGGTGGGGATTTGGAATGAATGCCTTGACAGTCTCTGATTTAAGTGGTTAGCGAAATCACAAGGTAAGGTCTACTGAGGGTTAGTGAGCTCCCAAATTTTAATCCTCTTTACTTGAGGACAAGCAAAGATTCAAGTCTGGGGGAGTTGATATTCCGTGTTTTTAACGGTTTTAAACTCGTTTTGGAGCAATTAAATGGTCGGTTTTAATTAATGTTTTGGTCTATTTGATGCGTTTTGGTGTTCTTAAGTGTAATATGCAGGTTACTAGATAGCTTGAAAGAAAAGAACGCATTCGGGATTTATTCAGAAGCAAGATGGACCGAACGAGAAGTATTGATCGCACAGAGCCACAGATCGACCGATCCGGACAACGTGGATCGACCGATCCCACGCTTTCATGCACTAGATCGACCGATCCGGTCCATGTGGATCGACCGATCTCAGGCGCTACGGGCTCCACACGCACAAACGAGCTTTTCACTCCTTTTTACCCACTCCCCTCAATAATTCACAAAAGAACTTGACTTTGGAGACTCAGAAAAGACCAGGGGGCGACCAAGGAGGAGATTTACAAGTTCTAGAGAGAGATTTGAGTGTTTTGTACTTGTTTTGGTGTGATTTGTGAAGATTTGTAAAGGAGTTCATCTCAAAACCATTTGGAGAAGATCTTCTGAACCTTTACTCTGTTTTAATACAATCTTATCATGTTTTCTTCATCAAAATCGTTTTGTTCTTGCTTAGTTATGTGTGAGTAGTCATCTAGTTGGGTTTAGGGGTTCTCATAAGGGATTTCTTGATGTTTTGATCCATAAAACGTGTGTAGACTAAGGGATTACGTTTTGGTTCTTCATCTAATGGATTTCTTACTGCTTGAACTGAATTGATCACTTAGTTCATGATTTAGATTGTTTGATGCACCGAAAGTGATTGTTTGAACTTCCGAAAATACTTTAGATGAGCAAAGTGTCCTTAACCCTCGGAAGTTGATGTTATTGCGCTTTGTGAACATATTGAACCTGTTCTTAATGCTTGTTTAGAAATTGAAACTCAGCGGAAGTTAGTGTGGAGATTTCTATAACATAGAGAATTAGCGCTACGGAAGTAGGTTAATTCTAATATCGTGTTTGAGTTCTAGACGGTTCTTAATATATCCCTGTGTCTTCCATTAATTGTATCTTGATTAAAAAGAAATCCCTGAGAATTCCCAATGCCCAACGTTTGTTTTAAAATAGTTTTCAAATCGTTTAAATCATCTTTTTACAACTTGTTTATGCTTTGTGACACTAGAGAAAATTAAATAAAAACCAACAAAAATATATCTTGTTTCGCTGTAGCTATTAACTTGTCTGCAACTCTACGTGTGATCATCGGTCCCTGTGGATTCGATCCCGTATTACTACTGCGTACTTTACTGTGCACTTGCAGTTAGATAATCGGGTTAAAACTCGAGACATCATTGTGTGTCGAGTGTTATGCCGACAGCAGGTGCGAAACCCGCCCATGCTAGGCATGTTTTGGGTTGGACTAGTGCTTCCTCGCCCTCATATTCAGCGGGTTCAAGGAAACCCCTTATTCTCTGGATCGGGAAGACTCAGATAGACGGGGTCATGGCCTATGGCTGAGTATTACACGACGGTGTAATGTGGCAGTGACCCGAAGGACTGTGGGCTGTCGCGCGGTGACCCGATGGACAGTGGGCCGCGGTCGGTTGAAATGTCCTTCTTCTGGACTTTGTGGTAGGAAGATAGGATATTGTCGATAGAGAGGATGAACACTAAGTCACCATTTCTCGGGGTAGTGTGTCGTGTTGTGTTAGAGTGTCGTAGAGGGTTATGGAACCCTTGAGTTAGCGTAGCACCGATATACCGTGTTACGAGTTAGATCGAGTCATTGGTAGTTAGTATATTATTATTGTGATTGTGTTTGGGTGTTGATTGTTTGTCTTGCAAGTTTCTGACATTAAGTCCTAATTCTGGCTTAGGTACCGGACTAGGCTTGGTGTGTATTTCGCTAGTGTATGCCTAACGTTGGCCTATATGAGTGATTGCTTGTGAAGGGTGGTGGATATTAAATCTATGTGGTATCATTGGTTGGCTGATCATGTTCTTGTCTGATTGTTGCTCGACCAGTTAATGATACTTGTATAGTGTAAGTGTCTAACACTACATGAGTACTGAACTCAGGCGTATATATGGTTAATTTAGGGTTGGTTGTTGACTTGCTTTAATGCAGGTTCCCGTTACTTGAAGCTAGATCATGGCAGGAGGCCAAGTCTAACTTAGTAACGGTTTGCTTAGCCTTAGCTTTGATTGCATGATAGGGCTAGATTGATTTTTATTTTGGGTTGTCCGGATTAGAGTCTAGGTTGTGGGTAGAGGCCGCTAGCTCACTGAGTAATACTAGATTACTCATCCAACTCTGCTGTCCTTTTTGCAGGTCGCTTTAGGTAAAGATGATCGGATACCTTGGTGCTGGACGTTAAGACCGCCGGTGTAGATTTGCATGCCTTTTGTAAAGGGTATTTTGAATTGTGTTATGTTGACTCGATTTGGCATTAGGCTAGGCCCAGTCTTGAATTATTCAATGTATGAAATATTTTCTAAATCAATAAAAGTAATTGTTTTATATGCGCTTCATGAGTACTATGATATTTGACTAGTCCGGTCTAACACAACGTTAGGTCGTGGTACGGGTTGGAAAGCGTTAGGCCTCAATCTAACGGAAAACGCTAACTCTAGATACGGGTTGCAAAGCCTTGTGCCTTGACGCAGCGGGACGAGTTAGCGGATGAACTGGTCTAGGTCGTGGAGTAAATTTTGTGACTCTGACCGGATCGTTCCTAACTCGTCACGTAGCGCTTCCGGACTATGGTGTTGGGTTGAACGGTTAGCCATGTTCTTGTTTGATTGTTGGCTGGTCGGTTGGCTCATTCATCTCTAACCCTGGGTGTTGGACGGTCGATCGGTCATGTTCTTGTTTGATTGTTGCCAGGTTGATCGACCATATGTCTAGGACGGTTCGGGGGTGTTACAGTTTCTATCTTCGAAGCATCCACCATGGCGTCCTGGGACTCAGGCTGTTTGATGGGTCGAGTTAGATTTGGGTTTCTGCGGTTGGTCCAATCTGTCTCTGCCATGCGAGCTGTTGATGGGAGGTCCTCATCTTATGTGTTCAATGTTTCAGAAGGAAATCGACCTCAGCTTACTGCCTCATCTTCTGTGTTCACATATCTTTTCTCTTGGTGCAGATTCTAACATCAAGTTTCAAGTCGCGAACTCCTGAGACAATAGTGTTGTTCTTAAATAGTACAATGCCAAGCTTTAATCATGTTCCAAGTTGAACATATTAAACCTTCATTTGCTTTGGAGAGTCTTATTTTGCCTTTTTGTGGCTCTCTTTAGCATCTCCTTTAATAAGCTCCCTAGATTACTAGATTTTAATTCATCCAAAACTTGTAATTAATCTCTTTGTGTCATTACTCATCTAATGAATTAATGTAAAGATTATTATTTGTAAACCATATTTAATTTATAAACTAATGGTAATAATATATCAATTTTATTTGCTAAAAATATTGTAATTTATATTTTTATTAAATTTTCTGATTTATTAATTAAAAAAAAATTATAAAAATTATAGAAGTGCATCTATGTCATTATAAAATATTTTACATCACCAATCATAGGCTTTAAAAGACTAACGTATACCTGACGATTAACGTTACAATATGTCTATTTATCATAGCATATATAAAATGCTACAATAAAGGAGTCTATTATACATGCGGCTAACATAGCATTTATGGAAATAGTACGAAAGCTCTATGGTAGCGTTTTCATTGTCATACTTATGCAGATATTTCTTATAGTGTATATTGGATCTGGATGCTTACTTTTAGAGTAGTGCTTTCATTATTCAGTTTTACAGTAGACTTTTCAGAGATTTTTAAGCGTCGGGAGAAGGCTGTATTCTCTACCCTTCAGAAAATTTATGAACCCTTGTTTCCATCGAAATTAGTATGGTTATTGTTGAAAAAAATAAGACATGCTGTAGATGCCACGGGAAAATCGTTAACGAGTTAGTAAATTTACTCGAGTTCCTATCATGAAAGAAGTTTCATAGAAAAGACCGGTAATTTCTTTTGTTTTATACTCTATAAACTTTCGATTCCACGCGTATTAATATATGTTATCGCGTGATAGTTGGGAGCAAAAGACATGGCACGTTTACTTCGACGTGTAGTTATTTAACGTTTAAATTCACCCCACGACCAATCAAAGTAACAAATAAATTATTAATTACAAAAATATTAAATTAAATAAAAAATAGTTACAAAAAAAAATCGTTAATTTTAATGACGCTAACGCTTCCAGCGAAACTCTAAACTCTAAATCTTAAATTCTAAACCTTATACCCTAAATTTTAAACTCAAATCCAAATCCCTAAACTCAAACCTTATATCCTAAGCCCTAATCTTAGACCCTAAACCCAAATTATATACCTTAAACCCAAAAATAGACTATAAACCTAAACCATATACCCTAAACCCAAGTCTTAGACTCTAAACCCAAACCGTAAACCTTAACCCAAACCCTATAGCATCTAAGTTTGGGATTTGGGTTTAGGATTTACCGTTTGGGTTTTAGGTCTAGGATTTGGGTTTAGGATGCAGGTTTTGGGTTTAGGATTTACGATTTGGGTTTAGGATTACCGTTTGGACTTATGGTTAAGGTTTTAGGTTTAGGGTATATAATTTGGGTTTAAGGTTTACGGTTTGGGTTTAGGATCTAGGACTTGGGTTTAGGGTGTAGAGTTTAGGTTTATAGTCTAGTTTTTGGGTTTAGGGTATATAATTTGGGTTTAGGGTCTAGGATTAGGGTTTAAGGCTTAGGGTTTGGGTTTAAGGGTTTTGATTTGGGTTTAGAATTTAAGATTTAGGGTTTAGGGTTTAACTGGAAGCGTTAGCATCGTTAAAATTAGCGTTTTTATTTTTTGTAACTATTTTTTATTTAATTTAATGCTTTTTAATTAATAATCTATGTGTCACTTTAATTGGTTTTAAATGGTGGGGTGAATTTAAAGGTTCACGCCTGAAACCTAAGTTCTGTCCCGCCGAAAAAGTAGAACATTTTGAGAATTGCTTCTCAACGTGCTGTTAAACTTTTAGGTTTGGTTCTTTCTAACCTATATATCCAATTAATTATGCATAAGAAAAACAAAGTTGGTGAAATATAACAGACTTAAAATAGTGGATAAAGCAGTTAATAATTCGAAAGTTCTCTCATACCCACATGGTTACGTAAAAAGCTAAATTAATTAAGTAAAATATATGTCTGAAGCATGTGATTAGTTTAATCTTAACGAGTAAGAACCCTTAAACTTATATAAAATCTCAAACTGCATAGCATGCAAGCACGCACTATAAATATCTTCCGAAAGTAATCGAGTCATTTCAAGTTCAGCCAGACTCTCACCCTTTAGCTCTAAGTTTCCTCTAGTTGCTTCTTCAATATTCCATCTTATTTTAACTAAACCTTGTTTACTTAAGGCATACCTTGAACCGGTAGTGGCCATGCAAGAGTCCCAATATAACAAGAAGTCATCTCTTAAGTTGCTCGACCGCCTATTCTTGCCGTTTATTGTAGTTGTTGTTTGTGTTATAGTTTTTGTTAGCCCGTTTTGGCTTCAAGTTTCTCTCAGATTTTTCATATCAACTATCTCTAGAGTGATTACTTACATGTCAACCCCCAAGGTCTTATTCCTTCTCACAAATATCATCGTGATCACCCTCATTGGAGAATCAATGTTTTCTAGATCAAGATCTGTTCTTTCAACTAGCGAGTTACGCAAAGAGTGCATAACTGTAAGAAACAATTCTTGTGACTTGTGGTCTTGTGCAAACATGAAGATGGGAATCGGATGTCAACAGTTAACAAAAGAGAATATGGATAGACCGAGACACGAAGATGGTAAAAGGCGTAAGCTTAGTCCGATGCAGATGGATTCACTACACCAGAGAGCTGATGATCTGATCGCTCGTGTGAACAGACGGAGGAGGCTTGAAACTGGGATTTTAAATAGCCACATAGACCATAGCCGTATGTCATAATAATTACATGGACAAATGTGCGTATAAAGTATTGTTTGTTATCGCGAAACTAAGTATTGTTTGTTATCACGAAACTAATATTCATCATATCTTGAAAAACAAAATAAGCATTCTCTCCAACTAGCAACCTCATCAACGTGTATTTTCATTTAATCATCAAGTATAAAATTCAGTTTAAATTTTATGTGCATATAACACGTTTTAGAGATAAAATTTTGCTATGCTCCGTGCACACAAGTTTGACTCCGGGGCTTGCATTCTTTCTACTCTCGGTTCTGCTACCGTATAAGTAATTAAAATAGCGACCGGTGATTGTGGTGGGGTGGTAAGGAGGCGGGTTTGAAACGCTAACACGACCCGACTGCGTAAAACTAAGTCACAATTATCCTGGTTACTTAACACGAATATAGGTCAATGCTTTAGGGTTCATTTGAATGTCTGGAGGGTCTATCCGTGGATTGCACTTCGCTTTAAGGATTAGTCTTACCCTTTCCACGGGCCTGGGATACCATCAAGTTAATCAAAAAAACAAAAATTAAAATAGCTTCTGAGAGGTCCAAAAAGGAGTTAGTAACATTAATGTAAATAAGTTAACGTGAGTGGTGAATAATATGTTTTTTTTTATACCAAAAACATAGAAGAATAACTTTAAATCACCGAGTCAGTTGATTAAGCTCGGATACAGCACAACTACGTTTCAATATATAGTAAAACTTTTTGTAAGAATTCTTTTATTTACTAAGTACAGTACAACCTCTATAAATTAATAATGTTGGGACATTGAAATTTTATTAATTTATAGAGATATTAATTTATTAAAATTTCTTTATTTAGATTTCTTATTTTAAAATATATTTATTCTAAGATAGAATAATATTTGATTTTAGTGTATAGACATTAATTGTTATTTTTTGAAATTTGAAATTTAAAATTTATATTATTTTTATTATATTATTTGGTGTATATAATATATATTTATATATAATATTACTAAATCTCATCAAATATATATTAAGTGCTAAGAAAATATAAAGATGATTCAATTGTGAATTTAAAACAAACAATATAATAATATGTTCTTACTTATATAAAATATGTATACATATAAATTATTAATTTATAATTTTAATTGGACCATATATTTACATAGAATTTTCTAAAAAA
Organism: Brassica napus; assembly: GCF_020379485.1. NCBI lineage: Eukaryota > Viridiplantae > Streptophyta > Magnoliopsida > Brassicales > Brassicaceae > Brassica > Brassica napus. The sequence continues at coordinate 14,113,385 of NC_063445.1, read as the reverse complement.
ATATTATCTTATTATTTTATCTATTTGTATCAAACTTTGAACCGGTCCAACTTGGAACCGGCAAAATTTATTAATTTATAAAGATTATTAAATTGTCGAGTATTAATTTATAGAGGCTCTACTGTATATATATTTATATAGTGTGAGAATGGCAAGGTACTGACTGAGATGTTCAATCCTTTGGGCTCTGCTGCTGTAGAGGCCTCATATCGGCTGATGGACCTAGTGACTTGAGACCAAATGAAAGCAAGACAAGTAAATGGATCTCAACTGATTAATGAGAAGCCCAACATCAAGAGGTTGGCTGATATAAATATGGGAAGAGATGCAGATGATTATAACAGAATTATAACAACTTTTCTACCATCTCTTTCTTTGTACAAATTTGTACGCCATTGTTGGCAAATCTTGAGCTCGCGTAAGCACTAGATATAGCAATTTCTAGACACTGATCCTGAAGAAAATGTACCAAAAATCAGATAAACTCTAAAAGCTTATGTGTGTTGTTCTTTTTTGAGATTTCTTGTAGTTTCTTTATTCTTGTGAATGAGTGGAGTCGTGATCTGTAAACACACGAGAGAAGAGAGTTAGTGAGTTAGAGAGAACAGCAGACTGAGCTCAGAGCATTCAATCATTCAACCAAAGAGTATATTGGATCGGATTCTTCTACATAGTTATGTAAAATGCATCTATCGATATACCATAGCAGCCTTTTCGCCAAAACTAACATTGGGGTTTTTTTGAATTTTGAGGCAAGGTTTTGTCAATCACTGAAAAACTTGTGTAATTTCACTATTAGTTCCTTCTTGCCATTGAATACATCACCATAATTAATGGTTTCACTCTTCAACAGCTGTAATTGCTTCATAGTATTATGTGATGACTTCATAGTCTCTTGTGATGGTTTTATAATTTCGTACAGAACCTTTCCAAAACTACCAAAATCCGCAGAAGCATTTTCTCTGACAACACACTTTTGATTTCTATTTACATCATGATGATCAATGTTTGCAATCAATGAGACATAAATACACATAACGTATGTATTGGACAATGTGATAAGGTTTGAAATGAAGCGGCCGAGCTTGCTTATATCACTATGTTATAAACTTATTGTTATGTTTGTTATGTTTTGGAACTTATATTATTGGGTCATGAACTTATTGTTATGTTTAACTTGTGTCAACTGTTATATTCTATAAGCCTCCCTTTTAATTTTCACAACCATAATCTTTGTTAGATTTACAATGAAGACTTATGATAAGAAGAACTTGAATAAATGAAACAAGCATTAAAAAATATTTTTTTTAATAATTAGAGATAAAGTAAATCTATTATTTACAATATTATATAAACTGCCAAAACAAGAGTATTCTAACCATAAAAGAGAATTAAAATCCAATTAGGTTAAATATTTTTGGTTCGGAAGACTTCTTGGGAAGTCTTCTAATGCATTTTATGCTAGAAGTTTTCTGATAAGTCTGCTCGCGAAGTCTATCGAGAAGTCTTCCATATCTAAAAAACATGTATATACAAAAACGTTCAAATGACTTCAAAACAGTGAAAAACTTCAAAAAAACAAATTATGCTTAAATAATAAAAAAAACACTCACATTTGGTTGAATCCATAACTTTTTCGAATCTAACATATAAAACACACAAAAACACATATCTAAAATTTACAGATCTACCTTTAAAGAAGTAGAAAATGAGAATCATGTAATGAAAAACCTGAAAAACAAGATAAATTAGTGTGAAAGATTTGATACAAAAAATGAAGAATTGATATAAGTTTGGTGTTTTCAAGTTTTATGAGATTATAGAGAGGTTGGAGAGTTTTAGAGTGAGAAACATTACATTTTTGTTCCAGCCATTTGAAAAGAAGAGAGAATGTATAAATTTCATTTATATAAGAAGACAAAAATATCCAATTAGGTTAAATATTTTTGCTTTTGTAAGACTAAGTTTTCTAGCATAAAATGCATTAGAAGAAGTCTTCTAAAAATCTTCTTGAGAAGTCTGCTCGTGAAGTATGCCAAGAAACTTGCATATCCAAAAACGTTCAAATGATTTCAAAACAAAGAAAAACTTCAAAAATAATATTTTATGCTTAAATAATCAATAAAACAATCATATTAGCTTGAATCTATAACTTTTTCGAATCTAACATATAAAACACACAAAATACATATCCAAAATTTATAGATCTAATCTCACCATTTGTTGAATGCTCCGCATGCTATCTCATTGGTTGCGCTGTGCGTTCAGACTGATACAACCTCTACAACCTTTCCGTCAAAGGCAAATACCACATCCTTTTAAATGGCACTGGAACTCTTCCACTCGTATTTTTATAACGAGCATTTCCACAAAATTTGCATGTAACCCGCTCTTCATCCGCCCTCCAATAAATCATGCAGTTATCGCTGCATACATCTATTACCTGATACGATAAACCAAGACCAGCTACCAGTTTCTGAACCTCGTAGTATGAACCAGGGGCTACATTATCCTCAGGTAGAATACCTTTTACAAAATCAGCAATCGCATCCACACAGTCTTCAGCCAAATTATAATATGTTTTAATGCCCATCAGTCTTGTTGCAGATGATAAAGCTGAATGACCATTTGTGCAACCTTTGTACAAGGGTTGCTTTCCAGCATCCAACATATCATAAAATCTCATAGCTTCTGCATTGGGTAAATCTTTCCCTCTAAAATGATCATTTACCATCTGCTCAGTACCTACACCATAATCTACATCCATTCTAATTGGTTCTTCTAACCTAACCGCAGGCTGAGGTTCGCTAGTACTACCATATTCATAATCAGTTTCTCTATGATGATACCAAATTTTGTAACTTCGTGTAAACCCATTCAAATATAGATGAGTCCAAACATCCCACTCTTTAATAATCTTTCTATTTTTACAATTAGAGCAAGGACATCTTAACATACTCGTTTCTGCTTCCGGTTGTCGTTGAACTAACCCCATGAATTTGGTTATACCTCGTTGGTATTCTTCCGTAAGCAATCTCGTGTTCGGATCCAAATGAGGTCGATCGATCCAAGAACGATAATAATTTGAAGAAGACATATTTTTTTCAATCAAATTCGTGTGTAAATATAGTATGTGAGAGGATGAAGAAATGGAGTGAATGAAGAGGTTGGGGAGTGCGGGTATTGATAGATGAAATGCTGCCGACAGTACCGAGGAAATTCCGACGGAATACCGACGGCAACGGCTCTTTCCTCAGAATTTCCTCGAAATTTTTAAAATCCCCAACGGCTCTCCAACGGCTATAATATATCCTCGGATATTCGTCGGTTTTTTCCGAGGAATATGCCTTCCTCAGTATTTCATCGGTATATTTCGAAGAAATTCCGAGGAAACACAAATTTGAGTTTCCTCGGAATTTCCTCGGAAATTCGTCGGAATATTCCGAAGATCTCATTTTCCGTCAGAATTACGATGTTTTACCTATCTCCTCTGCACACGCTCCTTAGTACCGCTTTAGCGCACCTCTCTGCTGATTCCACTGGCAATAAGCTTATGTGTACCTGCTTCATATGATATAACAATGTCAACGTTGAAACTAAACTCCATCGTTTAATTTATATTTTCTAGTTATTCTTCATGCATGTATAGGAAATATCTATAGACATTTGAAAGAGTAGATGAACAAAACTCTTGGGCAAATATTTTTTAAAAAACAAAAATATAAAAATGCGGGTATACCTCGAATGATAAGTTCTCATACATTTTTGGTTCATCCTACTATTTTCCATACTGAGTTTGACTTTTATATTATTTACAACTATGAAAGTAGATCATAAATTAAGCCAGAAATGCTTACATCTCTGAGCTCTTTGTCCACTATGAATTGTCCGTTCTTTGTCATGAACTTGCCTTGGGTCATTTCTGAGTCAACAACCCCAGGTGCTACTATGGTAACCCCGACCTTTGATCCGAACTCAATTCTTAGAGTTTCGTAAAACGCGATCACAGCAGCTTTACTCGCCTGAATCCATCAAGAGAAAATCAAGGATATCAGATGAGTTTTTAAGATCAAAAGGTTAAACAAGTACGAAAAGGCAAATGGATAGAAAAGTGTTACACAATAAAAGCTCAATCTGGGTGAAGCAATGCATCCACATCCAGAAGCAATCACCACAATCTTTCCTCTAGACTTCTTTAAGTACGAAGAAGCAAAGAAGGTGCAATACACAGATCCCCAAAAGTTTATGTCCTGTGGGAAAAAAAAAATACAATTACACAGATTAGTAGAAAACATATTTTCTTTACAGAGATCTTTGGTCTGAGTAAATTTACCATAGCTGGCATAGCCATGGAAAGATCGTCGATGTCTTCAAACAAATAGAGTGGAGCAACTCCTGCATTTGTAACTAGATGATCCACTGCCAAAAAAAAAGAAATAAAAATCCACAATCAGTACAACAGATTTTTATATTTGTAGTATATATGAATAATAGATTTTAAAATTTCCGAATTACAACTTGTTAAATGTTTTTATGTAAAGTTTAAACAAAATTTCAAAAACAAATAGTATATTTATTTTAATTGGTTTGGCGTTTATATTGTACTCAAATGATTTATAAAGTACTAGCTCTGGATTATTTATAGTAAAACGCAAACAAACCATCTAGAATATAATCAGGACTATTGACATACATCGGCCAAAATGAAGAACCGCGGCTTGGATAAAACGTTCGCAGTCGTGGAGAGCAACTCCATTCGTAAACCTCTTAAGAGAGGTTCTTAGCAAAAAAGATATTTTTTTTAATTAATTTTGTAAAGTTAAAGATTTTCAATTTTTTGGGTGTCCATAGGTGAACTCCAAAGTGAGGTTCTTAGGAATAAACTAATATTATTTAATTTACGAAAAAAAATTATGTTTATTGAAAAAAAATATAAAACATACAATAATTGTGATTGTTGGTTACCAAATTTTGCAAATATATTCTCAACGAAGACTGAAGACGAAAGCACCAAATCCAAAATCTAATTTGAAAACCTAATTTGAAAACGAACCCTGTATCGATTTGAAAACCTACTCTAATCGAAAACAAACACAAACGAAGACGAAAGCTCCAAATCCCAAATCGTCTTTGAACCCTGACGAAAACCCTAATTTCAAATCGATGCCCAATTCGATTTGTTAATCAAAACCCAACACAAAATTGACAGAAAAACAACATCGAACAAGTAGCAATCCATAAATCGACGGCTAAACAACTCGGAGAATCGATTTTCGTATAGATTTACCTAAGAACAAAGACGATCCCGAGTCGCCAAGTAATCGCCGTCGGTGGTTTTTTTTTAATTCTCTCGCGTCGAATTACTCTTTTTTTTCACTAAACGAAACTAGGGGAAATGCACGACTATTTCCACTTGCCACGTACTTTAGAGCTCACCCCTTAAAATTGTTAATTAAGAAGCACCTCTAACCATCCCACTTAATTATATTACTTATTAAATCAAAAACGGATAAGAGGCTTGCTTATAAACCCCTTATAAACCAGCGATGGAGATGATCTTAGAAACATCGGCGACCATGGGGATGACTTCAGGGGACCCATAGTGCTCAACGAGAGCCGCCACGTGGAAGAGAGGTTCGTCTCTTATATCAACAAGTGCTAAGTACGCACCTTTCTTCCCGTACTCATATGCTAAAGCCTATACAATACACACTATCACATCCACATCCACATCTATTTAATCTTGATTAATCATCGAACATTAAATATTGGTTCCTAAACTTGCCTCGCCTATGCCAGAAGCTGCGCCGGTGATTAGAACCACTTTTCCGGCGACATTTTCCCGTAAAACATTCCGCCAGATGGAGACGGCGGACTTCAGTCTCTGGTAAATTGGGTAGAAGACAAAAAGTCCGTACAAGGCTAAAGGAGGAAACACGAAGTTGATGATCCTGTTGATTGAATCCATGCATGGAGCACTCTGCTTCACTATTGGTTTTCCTTTGTTCTCTCCGCCTTCTATGTTTTTTTTTGGTTAGTCTATTTTAAGGCAAGCTCTAGTGGCAATGTGGCAAACCAACAAGCTGAGGTGCCAACATGTGTTTCTGCAGTCTATTTGAGAAGCATAACATTTTGTTACAACAAAATGTTATTGCAAAACAAAATCCAAAATCATCTTCTTTTTTTGCCAACTCTACCTACGGGCTTCGAGTACAAGAGGGTAAAACTCATTCCAATGAAGAGAATGATAAAAGTCCAGGGGATGATATAAGAATAAATATACAAAATATATATGTTTCTACAAAATATATAAATGAAAATATGTTATGTATATAGTAACAGAAAAAGGCAAAGAGAATACATACAGATGAAATAATATAGTCATGGGTTTTATAACTAGTAAATATTTTGTAAAACTTTTATCATCAAACGAGCAAGATCATCATACTAACAAAGAAAAAAATGGATGACTACACAATAATTCTGGATCATTAGAGTTTTTTTTATCAAAAGATTATGTAAACGTTGTAAAAAAATGTAAACAGTTTCTTTTATTACTTATTTAGTTGAAAACAATGAAACTTCCTACGAAATTTTCACATCATACCACTACAAGAAAACAGCGACATACTGAGGGAAAAAATCGTCGGTATGTCGTCGGAATAACGTGTCCTCGGAAATAACTCCTCGGAAATTCATTTTTCCTCGGAAATCCCTCGAAATTTTCCGACGGAATTCCAATGAAACAAATTTCCGAGGAAATTCCGAGGACCACCTGTTCGTCGGAAAGCTCCTCGGAATATACCGAGGGAGAGCTTCCTTAGGATATTTTGATGGATTTTCCGATGGTCCAATCCTCGGAAGTTCCGACGAAATGTTCCTCGGAATTTTCATCGGAAAATTCCGAGGAACATTTCGAGGAACATTTCCCTCGGTATATTCCGAGGAACATGTCCCTCGGTATATTCCGAGGAACGGGGGCCCTCGATATATTCTGAGGAACATGTCTCTTGGTATATTCCGAGGGACCCCGTTCCTCGGAATTTAAAAATAATAATTTTTTTTTAAAAAAATAATTTTTTTTAAAAAAAATAAAAATTTTGAAATTTAAATTCGAGAATATAAAATTAAAATTAAAATTGAAATCATTAAAATTAAAATTGAAATTTAAATTTAAATTTAAATTTAAATTTAAATTTAAATTCGAAAATATTCAAAGTTTCACAAATAAAAATAAAACATTCCGAGTTTTTGGAAAAAAAAAAAAACTACGGGTCTGGCACGTCCGGGAACACCTCGTTCGGGTACATCCTCTGCATCATCTCCATCATTTGCTGGTTCAGCCTCCTCTGTGCCTCATAGCCCGACTGTTGAGCCGCCATCTGGGTCTCCAACAAAGATATGCGATCATCCTTGTCCTTCAATTGAGCCGTAAGTACTTCTGGATCAACAAAGGGCGGTGGTGCAGAAGAATGAGGAACCGACCGGCCGGGTGCGACGACCCAAACCGACCAAACGTCCCAATTCTTGGGAACCGACTGAAATAGAAAATAGCCAAATTTACAAATTTAAATCAAGAAATAAATGAATTGAACTTTAAAAAAAAGAACTTACGGATTCAACGATTTCGTTGATTCAAAACCGGGACAAGTTGGTCGAAGCCGTCAAAGCGTCATCCTCGGTTTGAAGCTGAGACACTTCGTCTTGCACCTGAGTTTGGACCAGGCTGACCACTTCCCTCACAAGACCGTCATCAATCTGGCCGGTCTTCTTGTTGGTATACGCCCTCTTCATTAGGGCGAGATCATCAACCGGCTCGCCATCATTTTCTTCCGCCTTGAAAAAAACATAAATTAAAGAAACATTAGAAATTAGAAGAAATGGACAAAAAATAAAATTTCAAAACTTAAATAATTGAAGAAAAAGCGGCTGAATTTACCATGCGATCTCCCAGAGAGGCAATAGATTGAGCACCCAAGTTATGCTTGAAGACACCCTTCCCTTTACGGTCGCTCCTGCGGTTGGTGGAGTTGGTGGAAGAAGTTTCTTTCGTCTCTTCCTTATCCCAATGCGCACACAACTCCCTCCAGACCGTGTTGTTTATCGACTTTGAGACCTTTTAATAAAAAAAAATAGTTTAATAAATTAAAAAATTGTTTAATAAATTAAATCGAACCTTATTGATTTATCACTTCTTCTTCCACTCGTGGATCTGCTTCCCATAGTTGTCCATAACTTTATGGACGAAGTGGTGATAGATAAAGAGCGTCTCATCGGAATTCCAGTTGAATTTTTGCTCAAAAAAAAAAACACAATTAGTAAAAAAAATTATATTAAAGATTAAAAATATAAGTAAAAAATTAGAATACTTACCGCAAACTGACGAAACCACAGATGCTGCTTGTCGATAGGGAAGTCAGTGAAAGTCGGATGTCCCTTGTCGAGGGCCGAGTATATCATACGGTTGATCCATGCGCTGATCCCGTTCCCGGATCGGTTGAACCTAATAAAAAGAACAAACGCTTAATAATGAATCAAATTTTAATGAAAAAAAATATGTTTAATTACCATGTTTGACCCCGTCCATATGGATACGGAGTGAGATAGGGAAGATGGTCACGACCGGGCTGTCGAACCAACTCCGCAACACTCATCACGCCCGGAGAACCCGGAGGAGCAGGAGCGGGTGCAGCAGCGGGAGCGAGAGGAGAAGGAGCGGGTGCAGCAGAGGGAGATGTATGGTAGGAGCTGTGGGGCGAAGTGGAATCCTGAAAATGGCTGGAATCCCGAGACTGGCTCCCCGTACCACCACGACCACGACGCTGTCGAGGCCGGGTCTGATCATCATGAGACCTGTAAATTAAAAAAAATATTTAATAAATATAGAAATATAGAAATTATTTTTTTAAAAAAAAAAATCCCAAATAATAGTTTTTAATCACAAAAAAGCTTTATAGATATTAAAAATGTTTAATAAATATATAAAAATAGTTCTAATAAACAAAAAATAGTTTTAATTAATAAAAAATAGTTTAATGATTACAAAATATTGTTTTAATAATATTAAAAATGTTTAATAAATATAGAAATTTATATAATATAAATATAAAAAAAAAATTTAAATCCCAATAATAGTTTTTAATCACAAAAAAGTTTTATAGACATTAAAAATGTTTAATAAATATATAAAAATAGTTCTAATAAACAAAAAATAGTTTTAATAAATAAAAAATAGTTTAATAATTACAAAAAATATTTTTAATAATATTAAAAATGTTTAATAAATATAGAAATGTATATGATATAAATATAAAAAAAAAAATTTAAATCCCAAATAATAATTTTTAATCACAAAAAAAGTTTTATAGATATTAAAAATGTTTTGTAAAATTCAAAAAATCAAATTTATATACAAAAAACGTTTTGTAAAATCCAAAAAAACGAATTTATATAAAAAAATCGTTTTGTAAAATACAAAAATCGAATTCATACACAAAAATCGAATTTATATACAAAAATCGATTTTATAAATTCAAAAAAAATCAAAAATTTATAAAAAAATTCTAAATCAATTCAACAAAACAAATTATTCAACCAAATCACAATTCTAAACCTATTATACAACCAAATCACAATCCTAACCAATCACCCTAACAAAAATCTATCAAATCTACACAAAAACCTAACAAATAGAACCTAAGAGGGTGGGATAGGGTCCTTACATGATTTGTGTAAGAGAAGGGGGAGATCGCCGGAGATATCGTCGGAGAGAAGGGGGTTTTCGCCGGAGAGGAGGGAGAGGAGGCGCAGAGGAAGAAGAGAGAAATGGGAAAGAAGAAGCGGCTCGTGGTTATAAAACCTAGGGTCCGACGGATAGTATCCGTCGGAATTCCGTGGGAATTCCAATTTCAATTTTCGCGAAATATTTGCCCGGTTAAAAGAACATATTCCGAGGAAATTCCGACGGATACTTAAATATCCCTCGGAATTCCGTCGAAATATTCCGAGGAAATACCGAGGAACTAGTGTTTGGGGTTTCAAAACATCAATTTTTTTGCCGTATTTCATTTCTTATACAATTGTAATGCATAACATTGAGGATTCTTTGTATAGATGATCATAAACCATGAAATAACAAATTTCAAAACGAATTGAAAGTATTCCCTTTACCGTTCATTAAAGTGTATAAGTGTTTCTCTCACGTTGTGTGGATTTCGTTCATACAATCGGAAAAGTGTTTATTATAGGGTAAGAAACAAATTTTTGACTTCATAATCAGTCTAAGACACTTAATAAGGGTTATATAAGTGTTATTCAAACCGCAAAACGTTGTTTTCGGTTTAAAAACCCTATTTCCTTGGAATTTCCTCGGAATATTCCGAGGGAATTCCGAGGAAACCCTTATCTTCCTCGGAATTCCGTCTTCCTCGGAATTCCCTCGGAATATTCCGAGAAAATTCCGAGGAACTAGTGTTTGGGGTTTCAAAACATCAATTTTTTTGCCGTATTTCATTTATTCTACAATTGTAATGCATAACATTGAGGATTCTTTGTATAGATGATCATAAGCCATGAAATAACAAATTTCAAAACAAATTGAAAGTATTCTCTTTACCGTTCATTAAAGTGTATAAGTGTTTCTCTTACGTTGTGGGGATTTCGTTCATACAATCAGAAAAGTGTTTATTATAGGGTAAGGAACAAATTTTTGACTTCATAATCAGTCTAAGACACTTAATAAGGGTTATATAAGTGTTATTCAAACCGCAAAACGTTGTTTTCGGTTTAAAAACCCTATTTCCTCGGAATTTCCTCAGAATATTCCGAGGGAATTCCGAGGAAATCCTTATCTTCCTCGGAATTCCGTCGGAATATTCCGAGGAAATTCCGAGGAACTAGTGTTTGGGGTTTCAAAACATCAATTGTTTTTGCTGTATTTCATTTCTTATACAATTGTAATGCATTACATTGAGGATTCTTTGTATAGATGATCATAAACCATGAAATAACAAATTTCAAAACGAATTGAAAGTATTCCTTTTACCGTTCACTAAACTGTATAAGTGTTTCTCTTACGTTGTGGGGATTTCGTTTCTACAATCGGAAAAGTGTTTATTATAGGGTAAGGAACAAATTTTTGACTTCATAATCAGTCTAAGACACTTAATAAGGGTTATATAAGTGTTATTCAAACCGCAATCCAACCATGCCCAAATACTTGATTTCCAAAATCTCACGTATGTGTCCGTAGTATACATCATCTCCTGATGCAGAACAAAAGCCAGCATCATAAGTCGTACTCGAACGTCTCCTCTTCTGAGTTGTGAATGCATATCCTCGAGTACAAAATCTCGGATATGACTTTACAACAAATTTTGGTCCAACGACCATCTCGCGTATCCAATCGTCAAATGTTTCACCTCTGGCCAAACCAGCAGACACCTATATTAATAGCACATATATATGTTATATCAATAAATGTGAATTAGTATAAATATGTGATAAATGATATTTTAATTTGTTTAAAGCACTCACATAAGTAAACATCCATCCAGAAAATTCTCTCTGCTTCATTTCTTCTAGCTCGTCCTCTGTGGCGTATCTATATTCGAACCGCTTTTCTACCATGAAAATCCTGTACATATGATGACAATAATGTAATTAATTAAGATTTAAATTTCAACTAATTAAAATAAAAATTTGTAAGCTAATTTATTTACCTCTCATATTGAAGAACATCTTCGCAGTTGGTGAGCAAATATGTTTGCAAATTACTGCGCTCCTGCTCAGTAAGTCGACGGTCCTTTGGTTTTCCGCTAAGTCGTCCAACGTCTGTGAAAATGTCTGGAACCGTAACATGATATGTTGCTCGTTCGCCTCTATCATCATGCCGAGCAGGTCTTCTGTTTTTGGTCTGAACTTCTGCTGGAAAGTAGTACTAGGCAAAGTTTGAAGTTTCTTCATTGATCATATGTGCGACTATAGAACCTTCCACCCTACTTAAATTTTTCACCATCTTCTTCAAATGGAACATATACCGCTCATACAGATACATCCATCTATACTGCACAGGACCACCAAGTTCCAATTCTCTTGCCAGGTGAATAACAAGATGCTCCATAACATCAAAAAATGAGGGAGGAAATATCTTCTCAAGGTTGCACTGAATCACGGCTATGTTAGTCTTCAAATTTTCAATACCTTCAAGAGTCACTGATCTCGTGCATAAATCGCGGAAGAAACCACTTATCCCTGCAATTGCTTCATGAACATTTCGTGGTAATAGTTCCTTGAAGGCAAACGTAAGGAGGCGCTACATCATTACATGGCAATCGTGGCTTTTCAAGCCAGTAAACTTTCCTTCCTTTCTGTCGATACAGTTACGCAAATTAGATGCGTAACCGTCTGGAAATTCTACATCGTTTGAAATCCAATCAAAGAACGCATATTTTCCCTCTGCATCAAGTCGGTATATGGGAAAAGGAGCCCTACCATTCTCATCAACATGAAGTTCTGAACAAGCACATATATCGACTAAATCTAGTCTTGACTTCAAATTATCCTTTGTTTTACCTTGAACATTAAGGATCGTGTTCATGAGATTGTCAAAAAAGTTCTTCTCAATATGCATGACATCTAAATTATGCCTTAGCAGATGATCCTCCCAGTATGGCAGATCCCAGAAAATACTTTTTTGTGCCAGTTATGTAGGTCTCCAACAGCATCTACAGGAAAATGCTCATGTCCACCGACGTCTGGCGTCCTTTCTGCACCAAAATCTCTTAGTTGTGTCTTCAAATCTTTCCCACAAATTTCCGGAGGTGGACTGTCAAACACCCTCTTGTTCTTCGTAAACAAATTCCTACTCCTACGATATGGATGATCAGGTGGTAGGAATCTCCTGTGACAGTCAAACCAACATGTTTTCCTTCCGTGTTTTAGTTGGAAAGCATCAGTGTTATCTTGACAATATGGACATGATAGCCTTCCATGCGTTGTCCATCCAGATAACATACCATATGCTGGAAAATCACTTATTGTCCACATTAGTACTGCTCGCATTTGAAAGTTTTCTTTACACGAAACATCATATGTTTCAGCACCTTGAGCCCATAGTTGTTGCAACTCATATATTAGTGGCTGAAGAAACACATCAAGTGATCTCTTAGGATGCTCTGGTCCGGGAACGAGAATCGAGAGAAATAAAAACTCTCGTCGCAAGCACAAGTTTGGGGGTAGGTTGTATGATGTAAGAATGACGGGCCATAGAGAATACTGTCTTCCACTCTTGCCAAACGGGCTGAAACCATCAGTACATAATCCAAGGTAGACATTTCTTCTCTCATACGCAAAGTCGGGATACTTTGATTGGAAAAACTTCCACGCTTTTGCATCTGAAGGATGTCTGATCTCACCATCTGTTGAGTGCTCTGCATGTCATCTCATTGGTTGCGCTGTGCGTTCAGACAGATATAGCCTCTGCAACTTTTCCGTCAAAGGCAAATACCACATCCTTTTATATGGCACTGGAACTCTTCCACTCGTATCTTTATAACGAGGCTTTCCACAAAATTTGCATGTAACCCGCTGTTCATCCGCCCTCCAATAAATCATGCAGTTGTCGCTGCATACATCTATTACCTGATACGATAAACCAAGACCAGCTACAAGTTTCTGAACCTCGTAGTATGAACCAGGAGCTACATTATCCTCGGGTAGAATACCTTTTACAAAATCAGCAATCGCATCCACACAGTCTTCAGCCAAATTATAATCTGTTTTAATGCCCATCAATCTTGTAGCAGATGATAAAGATGAATGACCATCTCTGCAACCTTCGTACAATGGTTGCTTTCCAGCATCCAACATATCACAAAATCTCCTAGCTTGTGCATTGGGAAAATCTTCCCCTCTAAAATGATCATTTACCATCTGCTCAGTACCTACACCATAATCTACATCCGTTCTAATTGGTTCTTCTAATCTAACCGCTGGCTGAGGTTCGCTAGTACTACCATGTTCATAATCAGTTTCTCCATGATGATACCAAATTTTGTAACTTCGTGTAAACCCACTCAAATATAGATGAGTCCAAACATCACACTCTTTAATAACCTTTCTATTTTTACAATTAGAGCAAGGACATCTTAACATACTTGTTTTTGCTTCCGGTTGTCGGTGAACTAACCCCATGAATTCGGTTATACGTCGTTGGTATTCTTCCGTAAGCAATCTCGTGTTCGGATCCAAATGAGGTCGATCGATCCAAGAACGAAAATAATTTGAAGAAGGCATGTTTTTTATGAATCAAATTCGTGTGTAAAGAGAGTACGAGGGAGGATGAAGATATGGAGTGAATGAAGAGGAAGAGGGGTGCTTGCATTTATAGTTGAAATCCTACCGACAGTCCGAGGAAATTCCGACGGAATTCCGACGCCAACGGCTAGTTCGTCGGAATTTCTTCGGAATTTTTAAAATCCCCCAACGGCTCTCTTACGGCTATAATATATCCTCGGAATTCAGCGGGTTTTTTCAAGGAATACATTTTTCCTCGGTATTCCATAAGAATATTCCGACGGATTAATATTTCCTCGGAATTCCGTCGGTATATTCCGAGGAAATTCCGAGGAAACTAATTTTTTTGTTTCCTCGGAAATTCCTCGGGATATTCCGAGGATTTCATTTTCCGTCGGAATATCCGTCAGAATACCGTTGTTTTCTTGTAGTGTACAAAACAACCAATGTATCTACTGCGTACTAATACAACCAATGCGCTCATAGTACAAAACTTTTTTCTCTCACCAGAAAAACCAAAGCGAAGTCTTGCAGATGGGATGGTGAGCATACAGGGCGGGTGATCACTTAGGAATCCCACGATGGGGGATCAGTATTTGACCCCTTGAGCGTGCGGTAGATCCTAGAGTTCTAGGTTGTTTGGAGTCATAATTATATGTGTGGTGATGACTGAGTTCATTACATTGTTTTGATTGCATTGAAATGTTGATTGTTAGTGGTTAGTCAATACTCGTTTCACATTGAGAAATATAGAGGTTCATGCGGGGTGGCCGGTCTAGAACTGGTTCGCTGAGTAACCCATTATTCATGTCCTCCCTTTCATTTCTCCTGTGCGAAGTAGAAGTCACGGAAATAGTTGGGAGTGGTGGATTTGTATAGAAGGAAACGCATCGGGATCTTTGGAACCAGTAACAGAACACGGGAAATGTCAGTTGTTTAGACATGTGTCCTTAACCCCGTTTTGTAACCCTGGATTAATGTTGAGGCGGCGGGTGTTACAGGGTGTATGTTGCATACATTACTATTTCAGTTCTGATTATTTTGGAAGGTAAAATGAGAGAAAATTGTATACCATATTACCATAAATATTTTTTTGCCAAAATTACCATAAATATTATCAAACCTGATTTACTGATTGCTCAGTTTCATAAGTAAAGGCAAAGAAGATTCTTCTAAAACAAAAGATAAAGATATATACGTTGAAGCCAATATAGTAAGTTAGTCATCACAGTTATCTGCAAATTCAGGAGAGGCTGCTAACTGTGAGTCAAAAGTGACAACAAGACTGCATATGCACTTAGATAAGAACCAACTATGCATTTGCCTAAATAAATAACTAATTACCAAATTTAGCAAATGAATTGCAACTACCGATCAACCCCAGCACACAATCTCAACCCTTTAATAATCTCGCCGGCTTCTCTAATTCCTAAATATTATCTTCCGGCACGTCCTCCCAATCAATTGGCTCTCTTCTCTCCTCTTCTTTTTCCCTTATTGTTTGTCTAGATTCGTCCTCTGCCACCAACCCGCCACCGTAGATCTCTTTGGTGGCGGCGATTACACCATATATTTGTTAGTTTTATTGTTATGGGCTGCGGTGGCTCAAGGCTAGGAGGTGCGGCAGCGGCGAGAGCAGAAGAGGGCGGCGTTGTTCCACTTCCCGCGGGAATACGTCCGCTTCTCCGGCGAAGATTAGAGGAGATGAAGAAACGGAGCCATGCAAGTGTCTTAAAAGGAAACCAGACGTTGTCCAAGAAGGAGCTTCTAAGGCACGGCTCCTCTGAGGTTGACGACGGAGAAGAGATGGAGGAGAAACACGACAGCTGGAAGTTGTCGGCTAAGGTTGCTCCTGTGCCTGATCATCACGTGGAAGAGAAGAAAGAGGTTATTTATGAAAAGATTTCGTCGAGAGATGGTATTAAAGAAGTGAAGAAACAAGATGAAGACAATCATCATCATGATTTCGTTGATGATGTAGCCATGAATGTTAACAAAGAGGGAGATAATGGTTCTAACCATAATGAGCATGACAAGGTCATCAATGATAAGAAGGAAGAAGATGATTGTGTTGATCATGATGAAGGGAGGATGAGCAACTTTGATGAGAGGATGATATGTCCTGGATCTCCAAGCTTTAGGGTTTATTGCATCGATGTTACTTCTGGTGATGATGAAGAAGGTAAATCTTACGTTCTTAATTAATGCTATTTCAAGTATTCGTACCAAATAAAAATATAAAGAAGAAGAAATTTTTACTCTTCAATTTCATATATGTGGATTAACTATGGATGCATGCACGCACGTTACACGAATATATATGATTGCTAGGAGTATATTTCTATTTGGAATGCTATTTTTTCATAACTGTATGGATATTACCTAGATTGTCTCAGATATGTTTAGTTTGCTCTATGATGCAAAACTGTATGGATATTACGTACTTTCTTGTCTTATATAGGTTTAGTTTTCTCTATGGTTCAAAACCGATTTATTGAAACAAATTATCCTTTTCTTTTACAGAAAAAGATGCTGAAGACACGAGAAAGTCGATGGAATCCGAAAGCGTCATCATAGAATCAAAAGAGGTAAGAATTTCTCTTTATAACAATTTAAGTAACTTAACAATGGATATAAAAAGTCAATCATATATCTATCTTCATCATTCTTTTTAACTATGGATGTTTGCATTCGAATGACTACTATACACAATAGGATGAAAGCATCGTCAAAAAGGAAAAAAGAGAAAGAAAAGGAAAGAGATTCGGAATAGCATTGCCAAGGAAGTATTTGGCTAATGTGACTGCCGGATGCATGGGCAACCACACTCATGCTCGTCTGGTGCAAGACAAATCAAGCCAGTGATCTAAATATGTTTGACATCTTTGAATTGATTTGTTCAGGGAAGAACGGTGGGTTGTACGTACGGACGAAGCATAATCGAAAGACACTCAAAAGACACCCCATCATGTAATCTGTTAATTAGACCTTTGATTTGTTTTGAGGGACTCTTGTTTCAGAATTAGTACAATCTCTTCTTCATCTTTGCTTTCTCTGAGAATAAGTTAGTGTTTGACGAATTTTACTTCTTTTTCACGTGGACAAATGTAAGTAATTGAACTTGTGCAATTAAAAAATGTTGTCTATTTGTTAAACTATATTTGTTGTGGGATCAGAGTGTTGAAAATTATTGTTCAACACCAGCCAGTGGAAATCTATATTATAATGATTGAGTTTTTGATCTCTCCTCAGCGCGCCACGTCAGCATTTTGTGGGTCTCACTTTAAAAAAGTGTGAAAAAGTGTCAAGTCTATGGCTCGAGCCCGGGTTATTGAGATATAAACACCAACATTTATACCACTAAACTAAAGGATACTTTGTACATTGATGGCTGAACTAATATATATTTATGAAGGTTGGAAACCCTTGCTTCTTCGGCTTTCTCTGTGTGCCGGGCCTAGGGAAGGAAAATAATATAGATTATTTTTAATTGATTTCATGATTCTTTGTTGAATAATATTATTTGCAGATTCTGTGATTCATGAGTTTATTCCCGCCGGACGTGCTAATCATTACATGTCATCTTTGAAAGCCGGTTCCATTGTGTAAGTCGATCGTTTTGAGGTTGATAGGTGCTCAAGCATGTACAAGATAACTGATCATTCATTCCTCATTCGTTTCATCTCACCAACTATTATTGATGAAGTCATCACGGATGCTCCTAAGATCAATCTCCAGTCATAATTAGATTGTTTGACAATTTCCAAGTGATTGCGAACACAAACCTAGAACTCCCAGGTATATTATCATATTGCATCTGAGTTTATATTATGTTTCGATATCATAACTGATATTTAAACTCGCAGATGTGGTTGGGCAAATCCGTTCTGTCCAGGGCTCTGACCTTACCAAAGAAACAACCCGCGTCGTTATCCGTCTCCTCATTGATCCGTAAGAAACAATCAACACACAATTCCCTTTATATTATTATCTATATTGTGCTAACAACAATAATCAAAAATATTTCCTACCCAAAATATGTGGTCGTCTATTTATCTCTCTTACTTATCAAACTAATTTTACACAAACCTTTATTTTACAGCTTAAAAGAAACCACAACATCCCAAACAATCAAAATACCAAAAATTAGAATTCCAAAAAAGACAAATCATTAATGATCACCTCTCTTTTTTTGTCTAATCTTAGAAATAAACTTCAAAACAAATATACCAAATCAATCACCTCAACTAAAACTCAACGACACATACATCGAGTCAGCTAAACAAATACAAACTACACGGCCAACTATTTAACAATTTACAAACTTACTTTCGCAAAGAAGAAGACGAAGACGACAACCAAAATCAGTGAAATTACCTAAACAAAAAAGCAGATAAATACAACTAAAAATGATTTTTGTTTACATATTACCCATCAAATAAAAGAGAAACAAACACAACCAAACCAGAAGATACAAGAAAAAATCCCGACAGATACAAAGGCGGCAACAACATCTCCACCTGCTCACTCCTCTTGTCTTATAAAAACAGCTTACATGCTCAATGTCAACAGCTCAATGTTATTGTCTTCTTATGAGAAATACATAAATTCGTTTAATATTTAACATTTGTAATCGCTGTCTCAAATTGAAAACTTTTGTAATCGCTGTCTCAAATTGAAAACTTGGTATAATATTTAACATTTACCAAAATAAATGTAAAATAAATATGTAGTAGCTTAAGCAATAACAAAAATAAATATGTAGTAGCTTAAGCAATAACAAATTCAGTGAACACAATACAACTCCAACCTATAGGAGAAAAAAATAGTAACTAAACGTTTAAAAGAACACATGACATATGGCTACAGTTTCTTCGTTAAGCATAATAATTTGTATGACAATGGGTTTTACCTGTATGTTATAACTTATAACAATAATAAAAAAGCGCCACCATAATTTTTTTTACCAAATTGGAAGTAAAAAACTAACAGTCCCATAGTCGAGCTTGGCAACATACAAAACCGGATAAACAACATAAGAGCAGACATGACCTAAAACAAAAACAAACAAATGAAAATAACTTACCGCCTAAATCAAAACGGAACACTCTTCTCTTTCAATCCATCCTAACTATCATATTATAAATTTAGTCAAGTGCAACGATTCTAAAACCCAATGTTTTTAAAATCGGATTGGCAACCAAACCGGAAAAGTTTTTGGGTATGGTTTATTATGGCCCAACCGGGTTTAATAATTTAGTTAAGATTAATTTTATAACTAATATTATACATATGAATATATTATTTCGTGAATAAGTATATAAATCCAATTAAAGATATCAACCAAAACATCTCATAATTTTAAAGTTAAGTGAGACACTTTCCATTGTTTACTACAATCCAAAAAGAATCAAAAATACAAAAGTACATAAAACGATAATCCAAATTATCTTCTGATATCAATTAGAATACAAAATAAAAGTGGAAAAAGAACCAGTAAGTTGTACTGTAGATTTGAATTCGACTGACCCATAACTGTAACTTGTTGAGACTTTGTATAATTAAAAACTTAAATAAGTATAACGGTGGAAATTTATAAAAATCTCCGAAAAATTCTTTGAAAACCATATATCTAAAAGATATTACCTATTTAGATAAAACGAAAAAATAGTTTATGATATAAAATTAAAAGTAATTGTCTAACTGAAATTCAAAATTTACATTTAGTAATCGAACCTGGTTTGAAACTGGTTCAACAATGGTTCTCTGGTTTTGTTTTTTTTCGGTTTGATTTCCCTTGGGTTTTACCATCAACCAAACCTAACTATATCTTTGATTCACGGTTGAACCCGATTCGACCACCGATCCGGTCTAGTTTTAAGAACACTTCTAAAACCCAATCTCCTTACATTCTATATAATAAGTTATTCCGCGAAATTAATGATTGACACAAAATATAAACAAACCAATCACTAGAAGATAAAAGTAAATAGAATTCAAATAATTAAGGAATCAAACTTTTCTCCCCGAAGCTCTGAACCCCTAATATATAGAAAAGAAAAAAAATTCAACACCAAAACTCTCGAGAACACCAAACCATTTTACTAGAAAACTGACATTTGTGGAAGTACAATAGTTCAGTGTTCAAGGTTTAAAATTTTCTATACCAGGTATGGGGTTTAATATCCAGAAGATGTAATTTCTTGCGGATTATAAGATGAAAAAGGTTAACGGAAGTTTCAAAGGGCTGCATGAAAAACCGTTTGTTGTGTTCGTGTGCTCCGAAGAGAGCATGTCCATCATGGATATTGTACATGCATAACCATATGTTTATCTGAGTGTTACGGGAAGAGTTTCGTCGTGAAATTGTATGGGAAGGTATTTATCAATATCACATATGTTGCGGGTAGTTTATTATCATTTTGTATCATCAATCAAGATTATATAATGATGTATCCCGTGTTTAAAAAAATTATATTTATTTGGTAATCTATTTTATTTTTAAACTAGTCTAGGGATTAGTTGAACTAGCCATGGGCATTCGGTTCTCGATTTGGTTCCGGTTGTGTTCTTTCGATTCTTTGGTTCTTCGGTTCTAAAGGTTAGGATCCGTTCGAGTATTTAGAAAGTTCAGTTCGGTTACGGTTTAGTTAATTTGGTTTACGGTTCGGTTTGGTTCCAGTTTTTTGGTTAATTTTGGGTTAAAAAGTGAAAAAATTGAGTTTTTATTAAGTATCAAACTTTTAGATAATAACTCGCATAATTCAGATAATTTAAATATTTTGAATAAAAAGTATTCACATAATTCTATTTTTTGAGTATTTCGACATGAATAATATTTTAAAAATTATTTAGTTATTTTAAAACTAAATATAGTTAATATTTATAAATATACAAACTATATTA
The DNA here is from genome assembly GCF_020379485.1 of Brassica napus. Taxonomy (NCBI): domain Eukaryota; kingdom Viridiplantae; phylum Streptophyta; class Magnoliopsida; order Brassicales; family Brassicaceae; genus Brassica; species Brassica napus. The sequence continues at coordinate 14,092,184 of NC_063445.1, read as the reverse complement.
TAGAAATTAGGGTACTCATTCGGTTTACGGTTTGGTTCTAGTTTTTCGGTTTTTGAGATATAAAATCCACTAGTATAATTGATATGATCCAAATCCGAACCTAACCTTTTTTCAATTTGGTTTGGTTCTTCGTTTCCGGATAAATGTGCCATGGTTAAATTGAACTTTAAAAATAAAATAGAGTTTGACCACCGCACATGTGCGGGTATATTTTAGGATAAATATATAGGCATTTAAGACAAAATTTTAATAGTTGCATTTGTACTACTTTAGTTTATTGTTGAGGCTATATTTTGCATTATTGGATCATGTTATATTTGTCTTCAATTAGATATGTGTGGGATGATTTATGTTATTATAAAAATGATTACATCTATGTATAAATATCAGTGTTTTGAAAACGGACCAAACTGTCCGATCGGACCGAGATTTGCTTTTCTAGCCGGTTCCCGCTTGTGTTAAAAATCAGATCTGAGCTAAACCAGCAAATCTGGTCAGAAACCGATCAAGCCCGCTAAAATCGGTGATCCGGTTTTCTCAAATTTAAGTTAAAAATGAAAAATTTGCAAAATTTAAAAAGATTTCATAAAAATCATATTATTTTAATATGTATCTAAATAAATTAGTTTTCATCATATTTTTATATTATTTTGAATTTTTTTTTCATTTTTAGATTTTAACAATTATATAAAATTTTATCATATTCTAATAGTTATATATATATATATATATATATATAGTTACTTAATTTAAAATTATATTAAAATTTAAAACTCGGTTAAATCGATTGGACCAGTCCTACCATTGACCCAACTATGATGCCGATTCAAAACATTGATAAATATATTATGCTGGGTTAAATTTATATTAAAAAAATTTCCTTGTATGATTTAAATATATTATTAATATAATACTATTAATATTTTTTTGTCATCAATATAATACTATTAATATATTATGCTGTTTTGAGACAAATTTTAAATCTGTTCAATACATGATTGGCTTACAAATTTAATATCGTATTCAATAGATAGATAAGGGGAGATTGTAACCTTAAAATATTTAATAATAATAATTGAAAATATTTCTTTTATATACTTCAAATTGATAGCACTGTCTTACAAAATTACGAAGAATGATGGTTGTTTAAAAGCGGATCACGTATAACATATTCAAAGTCTTTTTTTAGAGAAATTGCACTCCATACCTTAAATTTTTTCTCTAATTAATCATATACCCTAAATTCCCCAATGTTATGCCTTACTCCACAGACACATAGTTGTCACATCCTTGGTATTTTCACTCTTTTCAGTATATTCAACCGATTGACTCTTTTTTTATCAGTTAAAAAATATTTAAGTAAATAGATAATTAAGGATAATTTTATTATAAAGCAGCGGCATGAATCGTAAATATTTAGATGAATTAAGGGTTAAGTTAAAATGGTACTTAAGATAGATAAGATGGATGTTTTGCTTAAAAATCACATGGAATAAAACCCGTAAAAGGTTTTGCTTCTGAGCACAAGTGACAAGTCCGTCACATTTGTAAGAAGATTTGGGTATATAATATTCTCTACCTTTCTCGCTGATTCGTAATTGGTTTTGAGATCCAGAGTCTAACAATGGTCTCCAATTTGCTCCCCGAAGTTGATTCCTTACCCGATGGATTCGTCGACCCCGAGGAAGCAAACCGAATCACAACAAACCATCAAACAGGTGATGTCTCGATCGAGAAAACAAAGAAGCCCAGGACTTTTCCCGTTCCTTTGTGTGAAGAAACAGATGGTAATGAAGACGACCTAAGTAAGGTCTCGAGCTTAGAGCTGAAGGAACCATCTCAAACATGTGAGAGAGATGTGAAAATTAAAATTCAAAAATCTTTACGAGACTTCTTTGTAACCACCTAACGTTGCGTCTTTGCTTTTGAGTTTAGCGTCATCACAAGGGTCCTCCCAAAATCCAAACAAGGAAACAGAATCTACTCAGAGTATCGAACCCAGAAAACAAGTTAGTATTTTTTTTTTTTTTTATATATAAACTCTTATATCAAATTGGTAACAGACTCATTTATGTGCTGATACTGTATTTAAGCAGGAGGCAGTTGAGACAGAGCGTAAGACTTCAAAGAACATGTTCAAATCCGAACAAGATTTTCTCGAATTCATGCTCAAGTATCAGCAAGTCCTTTCTGAAAGAGATTCTGGTAAATAGGAAAATCAGAATTTGATTGTTGTTCTATGCTTAGCCACAGATACAATTTTCTAACCAGCAAGTCATTGTTTGTTGTAGCTATTGCTGTCCGTGACAAGCTTGAGTCACTTTGTAGGGAGTTACAACGTCAAAACAAAATGTTGATGGTACATTCTTTTCTTCTTCTTCTTCTTCTTCTTCTTTTTTTTTTACTGTACTTTGTTTGCCTTATAGAGTGTCTTGTCTTGTTGTTCCTTTGGATTACAGGAAGAAAGCAAGCGGGTTTCGACTGAGGGACAGACTTTAAGATCAGATCTGTCGACAAAGTTCCAGGAAGCAATAAAGGTAATTGAACACATTTTGATCTGCTTTAAATATAAAGTTTTGAGGGATTTTGCCAAATAGGATAAAAGCATTGTGTAAATTCTCCATTTTTTCTTCCTTAGTAGGCAAACCCTAATGCATATCATTCTTGATCCTTGTTCTGTTCCCTTATCAATCTTCTGTGTTACTATATACACGTGGAGATTTAGACTGATAAACCTATTTTATCATTGGAAGTTAATGGAACTTGCATTTATAAGGGGGAAAAGGGTCCATATTAGTTTTCACGTAGATGGATGCCCTGAAACAGATAATGAATCTTGCTTGTACGGTTTTGCAACGTCAGGGACTTAGAAGAAATCAGAATCTTTTGTTCAGTTTCCTTATAAATATTTTAGTTATACTCTTTACCTTTACTAATTCTCTTTGGTTTATAGGATGTGAGCATTAAGTTGGACGAGCAAAGGGATGAAAGCCTCTCACAACTAAAAGAAAATGAAATGTAAGCCGAAAGAACACAATCACCACGTTTTCAATTGTAGATACATATCATTGTGTTGTACATTTTAAGTAAAAAGTCATTGTGAAGATGCCTCACTCACATACTTCAAACTATATTCTTACATAGCTATCATTTTAAAAACGGTGTTGCTTGTGCTAGCTCTCTGCAGCATATTTTTAGAGGCCCCTTTTCAATTTCAATGGCTTTGTTTCTTAATCTCCAGGTTGAGGACGAAGTTGAAGCACCTGGCTGGTCAATATATGCTTTCAGAACAACAACATGAGCAAAGAGTATAAGCTATTTATGAAGCATCATCTAGCCAACATTCTTGGGCTTTAATACTAACATCTCATCTCTGAATGAACAGATGAAGCAGAAAACCCTCGAGCTACAGATTTCTGAAATAAAAATCAAACAACACGAGGAGAAAGTAATTCATGAACAATCTCAGATGAAAGTATATGCAGATCAAGTTTCTCAGCTTTTAGCAACTGAGAAAAACTTGCGGGTGCAGCTAACATCTGATGGAGAGAAGTTCCAGCAGTTCCAGGTCTGCTCTCTTCCCCTAAAGCAATTCAATATTCATAGTCTTTGCTTTCACAAAATTTGTAATAAATGATACATGATTGATAAATGCAGGATGCATTGGTGAAGAGCAACGAGGTGTTTGAAACATTCAAACAAGAAATCGACAAGGTAAACATGTCTTCATTGTTCTTTGAAAAGATGTGCATTGCTGTCTTGTGTTATTTAATCAAACTGATCTTATCTCTCTATTGATGTGTGTTGAGTAGATGTCAAAAGCAATCAAAGAACTGAGGAAAGAAAACGCATTCTTGAAGAGCAAAACAGAAAGATCAGATTTTACTCTCGTAGAACTAGTTGAAGAGGTAAAAAAAAGCGAAACCGTCTCTTCTCACCATTTTTGAAGGTTTATCAACCAGTAAACATAACTCTTTTGGTTCAACGTTTGAACAGCGTGAGAGATTGAAGAAGCTTTTGGAGAAGACAAAGAACCAGAAAGATAAGCTTGAGTCGCTTTGCAGATCCCTTCAAGCAGAAAGAAAGCAAAAACAATCTAACAGTAGCGATTCTGCAGCTGCTCAAGCTTGAAAGCACAGAGAGATTGTGATTTAAACTAAGATTTTTTTGTGCGGGAGTCTTAAACTAATTAGCAATTCAGATCAAAAACTACAATTCACTCAATTAGGCCTTTTTTGAAAACTCTCTCAGGCACATCACCTAGTATTAGGCTATCTGCTTTTTAGAAATTTATTAAAAGTATCTCCAATGTAAAATTCCATTTTTCTAATATGGGAGTTTATTCAAACAGTATTCTAAAAATTTTAGTAAAAATAGAGTAATAAATAAAAAAATAAAATGATTATTACATTTATGAAATAAAATCATTTTATCCTATTATGAAATAAAAAATGGTGGAGGCGAAATATTTGATACTTCAAATCTATCTTGGGGTGGGGTTGGAAATGACATAACTATCACACAATTAGTTTTGCCAGAAGTTTTTCTGAAAGCTTTTTGATTCCTCTCCGTTCTCAGATTTATCTAGGAGGTATCATGACCTTTAGGGGTCTTTTTTCTTCAATTGTCAACTTTGCTTGAACTTTTTGGGATCATGTTTTCGCTGACGAGGTTCTACTCTCTTTTCCTATTTGCGGCAACATACTTATTTTACTGCATTCTGTCTACTTGTTTTTTTGCTTTAGTGAACTCTACCACAATTGAAAAAAAAAGGTTCATTTTCGTTTCAAATTTCATCTCAATCCTTTCAACAACTGTTGTCTCACACGTATTTCCGACAGGCAAGTAAAAATGGGTTGCTTGATCTAGTTGTCAAAAAGTTACAAAACAAGTTGTTCAAAAATTGACCGGGTGATTGTGGTCGAGTGGCAAGGAGACGGGACTGAGACGCCGACACGTTTGAGGTTCGATCCACCTGCTGCGCGAAACTAATTCACAATTATCCTGGTCACCTAACACCAATATGGGTCTATGCTTTAGGGCCCATTTGAATACCCGGAGAGAGGGTCTATCCGTTGACTGCACCTTCCCTTGGGGATTAGTCTGAGCCTCTTCATGGACCTGGAATACCCCAGGTTAATCAAAAAAAAAAAAAGTTGTTCAAAAATTTTAATAGGCTGATTCAGTACTGAAACCTGTAAAGTAGATCTCAAAGATCAAATAAAACTACTTTCTCGTCTAAAAACGTTATTATTAAAATTATATCTATTTTTTGTACATGCCAGTCCTGACCTAAATCAGGTGAAATTAAGGCTTTAGGCGTCAAATCTATTATATAATAGGAGAGTTTCTCTCCCCCTGAGGCGACACGTCGACAGTGGATCCCACGTTTTTTATTTTATTTTACGCTGACGAGTGGGCTTTCGGACAGTGGGCCGCGCGTGTTTTATTTTTCTCGGGTGTGATTTTGGTCGAGCGTGTTTTTGTTTGGTCTGTTTTGTTTTTATCAGGGCTTTCAGTTGTTATTGGTTGGGCCGTCTCTGACTTCTTTCGCGACTCCTAGGGTTTCATTTTACTTCCAGATTGTTCTTCGACACAGAGACGCTTCCTCATCTGACGATACGAGTTCCGTAACTCATCTCATTGACGCACACTTACACCGCCGCTGATACGATTTGGCTTCTTCTAACGCTTCTCCAGTCTCCATTATATAGGGGCTTCCAAGGTTAGCTCTCAGTTGCTCTTAATTTTTCTCTCTACTTTTTCTCCCTGCTTAGCTCTGTAACGCCCACTCCGAAAATGACTTCTGCAGTTTCTCCAGTCGCTAACGCCGTCGTCGCCCACTCCACTTTCAACTCTCTCCGCCTCGGAAGAACTTCTCAGTTCGTTGTTGGTCGTCTCATTCGCTTCTGGGATTCCCGTAACATCAAGAAGAATGGAGAGTTCATGGGGATCACGATTCTCCTCCTCAATGAACTGGTATTGACTTTTGTATTATAGATCTTCTAGCTTTCCATTTTTTTTTTGATTAAAAAGTTCTAATATTTCGATTCCTCGATGAACTGGTACTGACTTTTGTATTATAGATCTGCTAGCTTTACGTTTTTTTTTTGATTAAAAAGTTCTAATATTTTGATTTTTAAATTTCCTTGCAGGACTCGGTTATTCACGGGTTCATTCCCGCTAATCGAGCGAGTCACTACCGTCCTGATCTGAAGTCCGGTTCTATAGTAAAAGTGGATCGTTTTGAAGTTGCAAGGTGCGCTCACACGTACAAGATCACGGAGCATCAGTTCGTGATCCGTTTCACCCCTTCCACGCGTATCTGCGAGGTCCTCACTGACGCGCCTGTGATCAACTCTGAAAAATTCATGATGCGGCGCTACGACCACCTTCACGTTCTTTCAAACACGAACCTGGAGCTCCCTGGTTTGTTTCCATAATTACAAATAATCTGATTCAATATTTATTCTATTTTTGCTTTTAAAATAAGTAACTTTTCATAAACTGGCAGATGTCGTGGGTGAGATACGCTCTGTCCAAGGGTCCGATCTCCGGAACGATGCAGCAACAACCAGAGTGGTGGTCCGCCTCTTAATCGAACCGTAAGTATTAGTTTATTTTCTTACAGATTTTTTGTAATGTCTCGAGTTATGAAGCATTTTGATAAGTGGAGTCCGCTGGATTCGTCGCTGTTTAGTTATTGTTGTGTTGTGTTTTATTATTATGTGGGATCATCTTGGTAGGTCGAGTTCGCTGCTTCATGGCGGTTTAGTTATTGTTGTGTTGTGTTTTATAACTAATGTAATCATCTTGACAAGTCGCGTCCGCTGCTTATCTGTTTAGTTCATTATTGTGTTTTGCTTTACTAATGATTACTTATTGTTTCTCCGACAGAGATGTGACTGTCTACTTATCTCTGTGGGATGAGGCTGCATCGACCTTCAGGGGTCTCTTGAAAGCAGGCGATAAGACCAAGTCTGTGATGTTGGTGACCACGGTTAATCCTAAACTATTTGGAGGTTCTGACCATTTATTTCCTGCTTCATTCCAAGCTGGTCTCATACACGTTTGAACTAAGAATCCCCTAACATATTGATATATCTAACAGTTTGGTTTATTTTTTTGACCAGGTAACATGTACTTGAACTCCACACCAGGGACTCGCTTCTTTTTCGACACCAACCTCCCTGACATAGCAGAGTTTGTCAGCAGGGTTGGAGGTGAATCATCCAAAGTGTTTCCTCTTGTCGACACTCTCCAAGGAATTAAGAAGAAGGAGCTTGTCTCAATAGCAGATCTCAACACTTTCATCTCCAACTCCAATGAGCAGGTTGTGATCTTACTGTGTCCACGTTTATCTGTTTTTGCTGCGATTTTAGATTACAGTGACTGACGTGTTTTCATGATCAGACTCAGGAGGCTGATTTCTTCTGCAAAGCACGGATTGTTGGTGTCGTCCATGAGAATGGGTGGTCCTTTGTGGCATGCACTGGCTGCAACAGAAAATTGGAGAGGATTGGAACTTCACTGAGCTGCAACAGATGTGTAACTGATGCCGTTACCGGTGTTGTCAGGTAGCTTTGTATGCTATGCTCTATTAAAAGCATCTTACGCTAAGCATTCACTGACCATGTCATTACTCGATCATAGATTCCGTGTTGAGCTTGCTGTTGATGATGGCAACGATAGCGCCACATTTGTCTTCTTTGATAAGGAGATGACAAAACTTACCAAGCAAGATGCTGCTGTCCTCGCCCTCGATGAGGTTCTTTCTTCTTTTCACACGTACATTATTAATTACCATTACATTCCCCTGCTAAGAAGTATAGTTACCGAATGTTGCTGACGTGCTGCAGGCTGCAAACGGCGGAGAGAAGAACATCCCAATCTGTCTTGAAGAGCTAACTGATAAGGAGTTTGTGTTCCAGATCCGTGTGACACCTTTCAACTTCACACCAAACTACCGTACTTTCACTGTTTCCACTATAACTGAAGATATCATCTCGCTGACCCATGGCAAGATTGTTCAATAATTAATACTTGTCCTTATGTTTATTGTTTGAACCTTTTGTTTGAAGCTAAAGTTCGTTTATCTCAGGAGGAAGATGAGAACATTCTTCGAAGCAATGAAGGTGACAGCGGGTTGAAAGTGTTGAGATGAGGTGATGAGGAGTGGATACATTGATAGAGGAAGAGTATTGGGGTGGTCAGTAAGTTTGGGATTTACCACAGTAACTTTAAAGTTACTGTGGTAACTAAGTGAAAGGAAGAGAAGTTACCAGGATGGGTTAAATTGGAGTCTAACTGATGTTAATCCTTTCTTATCTTAAGAAGGACGTGGGAAGAGGATAAGGAAGGATAAGGGGTTACTTTGACAGCCTGTATGATGCTGGAAAGGAGAGGATGCTTTTTACTAGTGCAAGCATGTGAGAAAGCACAGCCAAGTGATTCAAAAGGAGTTCCAGCCTGTCCATTGACTCCACATGCTTATACATTTCGAAAACCCTTGTTGCTCTCTCTATTAATACTTGTAAACCTCATCAGATATTAATTAATGGAGTTTTGAGTCTCTCTCTCTCTAGAATCTCTCTATTCTCTCTAAATTCTACTCTAATCTTCTCTGATTATTATTAAACACACTCTAAAACACAAAAGTGTTTATGGTATCAGAGCCAGGTTGCTTAAAAAGGGGATGAGTGTGTGATTTGTATTTCGCAAATTCTTGAGTGTTCTTGAGTGTTCTTGGTGTTCTTGAGTTCTGATCTTTATTATCTGAGTGGTGTGAGATATTCTGATGGATTCAAACTATCTCACCATAGAAATGAAGCACAGATCTAGTACAACCATGGAGCTTGAAGAAGAGAGGGATGGCGATTGGTCAAGATGGGCAAAGAGAGCTTTGGAAAGCTGTGGGTTATGGTGTGGTCATGTAAAGGGGAAGCCTTTAGTGGAAATGGCTACTGAAGAAAGGTCCAAACTTGTGAAGGTCAGTGGAGACAAGAGAGTGATCCGTGGCTTGAGACAAGGAAAGGATGAGTTGTATCAGCTTGTGGGAAGGCTGAGGGAAGGATGGATGGAGCTGGATATGCTGAGACCAAGCACAGCTGATCCGAGAGTTATCAAAGAAAGGAGGAAACAAGGTGTGTTTTTTAGCTTTCTTGTGAAGGAGATATGGGCTCTTACTCTTCAAGCGTGTGATTTGTGGGAAGAGAACAAGAGATCAAACCAGTGGAAAGGTGGTACAAGCTGTAAGAAGGGAAGGCTTAGAAAGCTTTCTAGAGTGTGGCTTAAGATGGGAAAGGCTTTGAAGAAGAACGTGGAGCCTGGTTATCTAAATGATAAGATAAGCTTGAAGATGATCAAGGAGGTGGCTCAACAAGTGGTAAGAGGAGAGTGTTCTTACTCTGCCTATATGAGTAACTCAGTGGAGGATAGTATGGTTATGAAGGAGCAGGAGATCAAAGGAGCAGATGACCCTATCACAAAGAAAGAATGGGATGAGTTTGTCAAGTATGTGTGTGCTTTGGCTACAACCCGGAGACAAGGTGCTCCTGCCTTAGCATCCACATCCAAACCCATCATCATTGATTCTGGAGCAACACATCATATGATCAGTGATAGAAGTCTGATCAGTGAAGTCAAGGCTGCAACAGGGAGTGTCATGATAGCTAATGGTGCTAGGATCCCAATAGAAGGAGTGGGAAACCTCAAGCTGTTTGAGAAGAACTCACCTGCGTTTTATTTGCCTCAATTCACTTCAAATCTGATATCAGTGAAGAAGGCCACAATTGATCTTGATTGTCAAGTAGTATTCAGGCCAAATGAGGTTGAGTTTCAAGACTTAAAGAGTGGGAGAGTTATTGGTAGAGGGGACATCAAGAATCAGTTGTATCATCTCCAAACAGCTAAGAACTCTAATCCTATTGATTCTATATGCTTAAGTAGTACTGCTGATAGGTGTGACAGTATTACTTGGCATGCTAGATTAGGACATCCTCATGCTCGTGCAATTGAATTGATCAAACCTAATATGTCATTCAATCACTTGGAATGTGAAGCTTGCATCTTAGGGAAGCATTGTAGAACTGTTTTTCCCACATCAGAGACCATATATGCAAATTGTTTTGATCTTGTTCATTCTGATGTGTGGACAGCCCCGTGTATGTCTAGAGAAAACCAGAAGTACTTTGTGACATTCATAGATGAGAAGTCTAAGTATACATGGATCACATTGCTGCCATCTAAGGATAGAGTGTTTGAAGCTTTTGTCAACTTCCAAGCATATGTAACTAACCATTACAACGCTACTGTGAAGGTACTACGGTCTGATAATGGAGGAGAATACACCAGTCATGCTTTCAAGAATCATTTGGCTAAGCATGGGATAGTGCATCAGACCAGTTGTCCTTACACACCACAGCAGAATGGGGTAGCTGAGAGGAAGAATAGGCATCTGATGGAGGTGGCTAGATCCATGATGTACCATGCTAGTGTTCCAAAGAGGTTTTGGGGTGATGCTGTTCAGACTGCATGCTATCTTATCAATCGGATTCCAACTAAGGTATTGCAGAATCTGTCTCCATTTGAGGTGCTGAACAAGAGCAAGCCACACATAGATCATCTGCGTGTCTTTGGATGTCTATGTTATGTCTGGATTCCAGGAGAACAGAGAAACAAGTTGGAGGCAAAGAGCACTAAAGCAATGCTCATTGGGTACTCAGTAACTCAGAAGGGGTACAAGTGCTATGATCCAGCAACCAGGAGAGTGTTGGTGTCTAGAGATGTTAAGTTCATAGAGACCAAGGGGTATTATGAAGAAAAGAATTGGAAAGACTTGGAAGATCTGTCTCAAGAACCAAGAAACATGGCAGAGAATCTGAGGAACATATTGGAAAGGCTTGGGGTAAACATGTCCCAGGATAAGGTTAGAGAACCTGAAAGAACAACTCTCCTTGATCATGAGGGGGGAAATGAGTCTGAATCAGGAGTGCAAGAGCAGCACCAAGGGGATTCAGGTCATCATGATCAAGTGGTGACACAAGAAGTAGAGAATTTTCCTCAGGTCAGTGTGGATGAGCAAGGAGAGGTTCATGATCAAGAGGAGGTGAGTGAGACAGAACCAGAGGTTCAAGCAGAGGTTCATACTGAGGAACAGGTTCAACCATTGAGGAGGAGCACACGGATAAAGAGGGATGCTTCCAACTGGGTAAACACGAGAGTGTACTACAATGCCCAGGCTGTGGAGCATCCTTCTCAAGCTGTGTGTTCCTTTGCTGAGTTTCCAGAGGAGCATCATGCCTTTATGATTAGTCTGGATGAGAGTTATGTACCAAGGACTTATGAAGAAGCTATGTTAGACAAGGAATGGAAAGAATCAGTGGGAGCTGAAGCAGGTGCTATGATCAAAAATGATACATGGTATGAGAGTGAGCTGCCTAAGGGAAAGAGGGCTGTATCTAGTAGATGGATCTTCACAATCAAGTATCTAGCAAATGGACAGATTGATAGGAAGAAGACCAGATTGGTTGCAAGAGGGTTTACACAGACCTATGGAGAGGATTACATTGATACCTTTGCACCAGTAGCTAAGCTACATACAGTTCGGATTGTGTTGTCCATTGCAACAAACTTGAAGTGGGATTTGTGGCAGATGGATGTGAAGAATGCTTTCTTACAAGGTGAGCTAGAAGATGAGGTATACATGCTTCCTCCTCCTGGTCTTGAGCATCTAGTAAAACCAGGAAATGTTTTGAGATTGAAGAAGGCAATCTATGGGCTGAAGCAGTCTCCTAGAGCTTGGTACAGGAAGCTGAGTACAACCCTGAATGGCAGAGGATTCAGGAAGTCTGAACTGGATCATACACTCTTCACTTTGGTTACTCCATCAGGGATCATTGTGATACTGGTATATGTGGATGATTTGATTATCACAGGGAGTGATAAGGCTGGGATTAAAGCCACTAAAGAGTTCCTCAAGTCTGTGTTTGACATCAAAGATTTGGGAGAGATGAAGTATTTCTTGGGGATTGAGATATGCAGATCCAAGGAGGGTTTGTTTATGTCTCAAAGGAAGTATACAATGGATATGCTAAAGGAGACTGATGTACTTGGAGGAAAGGTAGCAAAGACACCTCTTGAGGAGGGGTATAAGGTTTTGCGTGAGGGGGAGGTTGAAGAGAAGCAGTTGTTTGAGGATCCTAAGCTATACAGGAAGATGGTTGGCAAGTTGATCTACTTGACCATCACACGGCCAGATATATGTTTTGCAGTGAACCAAGTGAGTCAGCATATGCAGGCACCAATGGTACATCATTGGAAGATGGTTGATAGGATACTGAGGTATTTGAGTGGCACGCCTGGTCAAGGAGTTTGGATGGGTTGTAATGGCAGTACAGAAGTGGTTGGGTATTGTGATGTTGATTGGGCAGGAGATAGAGTGGACAGGAGATCAACTACTGGATATTGTACATTCATTGGAGGGAACTTGGTTACTTGGAAGAGTAAGAAGCAAAAGGTTATCTCTTGTTCAAGTGCTGAAGCTGAGTATAGAGCCATGTTGAAGCTGACAAACGAGTTGGTGTGGATCAAGGGGATCTTGAAGCATCTAGAGATTGAGCAGAGTACTCCTATGACTATGCATTGTGATAATCAAGCAGCTATCCACATTGCCTCCAACTCAGTGTTTCATGAGAGAACAAAGCACATAGAAGTGGATTATCATAAGGTGAGGCAGATGATTATCTTAGGAGTGATTCTGCCATGTTATACAAGGAGTGAAGATCAGCTTGCAGATGTGTTTACCAAGGCAGCGAGATTGAAGACAATGGAGTCCATACTATCCAGGCTTGGACTCATTGATCTTACTCCCAGGAGCTGAGCCCCTTAACCATGGAGTCTCCACTCTTTTTCCCTCATCAAAGTTTTATCCCAATGGGTTTTCTTTGGTGAGGTTTTTAATGAGGGAGGTCTTCATGGTTTCCAAGCTTGACTTGTTTCACATGGTCAAGCTTGAGGGGGAATGTTGAGATGAGGTGATGAGGAGTGGATACATTGATAGAGGAAGAGTATTGGGGTGGTCAGTAAGTTTGGGATTTACCACAGTAACTTTAAAGTTACTGTGGTAACTAAGTGAAAGGAAGAGAAGTTACCAGGATGGGTTAAATTGGAGTCTAACTGATGTTAATCCTTTCTTATCTTAAGAAGGACGTGGGAAGAGGATAAGGAAGGATAAGGGGTTACTTTGACAGCCTGTATGATGCTGGAAAGGAGAGGATGCTTTTTACTAGTGCAAGCATGTGAGAAAGCACAGCCAAGTGATTCAAAAGGAGTTCCAGCCTGTCCATTGACTCCACATGCTTATACATTTCGAAAACCCTTGTTGCTCTCTCTATTAATACTTGTAAACCTCATCAGATATTAATTAATGGAGTTTTGAGTCTCTCTCTCTCTAGAATCTCTCTATTCTCTCTAAATTCTACTCTAATCTTCTCTGATTATTATTAAACACATTCTAAAACACAAAAGTGTTTAGAAAGCACCACCTTCGGGGCCGTATGTTTTGGGAGAGAATGTCGGGGAGGAGTGTGGAACCGCAGATCCCCCAGAGATTGCAGTCACTCGGAACAACCGCAAGCGCTCCAGTAAATGGAATGCTCCATTCCTATGAACCCGTCAACTGCTTAGTCTATGCGCTTTAAAATAACTACTACTATCTTTGTTTCCATTTCAGACTTTGCATAATTTTCCTTTTATCTTTTTTCTGTTCGGATTTAATTTCTCTTTGCTTATTAATGAAATGTTGACGGGTCCTTATTTGATACAATCTTATGTTTATGAATATATATATCTAGGCTATAACCTTATATTCATCGTACGAAGAATCGGTAAAACCTCAGGGTTTATGCAACCAAAAGGAACTATACATGGTTATCAAAAAAATAGTTGTGTTGAAGACGTTGATGTTCATTTCTGATCTACGCTTTCTTTACGCCTTTGTGTTTGGTACCTTACAAAACATGAAATTTCCTCAAAATAATAGATTTTTGCACCATGATTACTCATTCCAAATCTTAAAACTAACTACAAAATAGAAGATTGTTGCTCCTCCCTTAGAAGATGAGCACGTCACATATGCGGCCAATTGTGCCACTATAAACCTTTTTTATGCTTTCCGTTTAAGATCTTCGTAACACCTTTGGCGTTTACTAATAATCCTAACTATATAACACTAAAATCTCATTTATTTCATTTAATTGTCAAACTAGATTTTACCAGCTTTTTCAACTACTTTTTACTATCATGTAAAATTTAGATAACAATTACTCTCTGCTACTACTCTCTTCTATCGAATACAGCTTGGCTCCATTATCAAGCTCAGTTTAGTTAGTGAAAATAGAAAAAAATTAGAAAACTACAAAACAAATCAATTTTAGTGGTAGTTTACAATATTTACAAAACTACTACTCTCCACTACAAAACCAGAACATGAGTACTCCATTCAGCTTCCCTCACGTACGACTCTTTAAACTGTTATTTTAAAACGTTTGGGTTCTTAATTACTCACACTTAAATTATAACAATTTCTCTACACATGAGTAGAACCCGTTACATGGTATTAGGAGTCCGTGAATACAAACAATCTCCAATAACTCGCTTTATAAATAAGGTAACAACTCATCAACCAAACATTACGTTCCAGTAAAAAAACACCATGCAAAAGAAAACAGTTAACTCTTCGGTACCGCTCGACGACCGATGGAGCCAGGGGAAGTAAACCAGAGCGGGCTTGAGTCCTTACCGGTTCATCCTCATCCCTCGACGTCTGCAACGCTCGGCTATCCTGCAAAAGCCAAAAGTTCGATCTGAGTGATAGAGCTATTGCCAAAGTTCTGAAGCTCTCCCCCTTGGTCAAGGACCCAATGAGAGCTAAGTTTTACAACTCTCTAATTAACTCTTGCTTGAAGGAGGATAACCTAGATGCTCACTTCATAGTTGGTGTGCTAGAATTCTTTGGAAAAAAAAAACAAATACCTTGGCCTGCACCATCTCCTCATGTGTTTTGGAAAGGATAAGAAGGGTAAGACGGTGATCAACAACTTAACCGAGACCAAAGGCATCACTGTTGTTGAGGACTGCTGGGACACAATCCAGATATTTTAAGATAAATTACTATCGGGGTTATATATATATTAACAACTACATACGTACAAAGAGCCATAAACTTAACATTTATTCCATGCACACGCTATATACATTAACGTTATATCAATTCATTATGCAAACTCTCACTAGTTCCCATCCATGCTTTCATCGCGATCGGAAACCCACAGTAGTGAACTCCTTGAGTTCCAGTGACAGTACAGTTATGTCTTGGAAGGTACATCTCCCACAGACATCAGATTGGGTTTCCGTAGACAGCAGTACAGACACGCCATGGCGAACTAGTCTAGTTTCCACCGACGCGACAACAGTTACGTCTTGGCAACTCTCTGGTTCCCACAAACGTCAGGACAGAACACGCGATGACAGACAATCACGTCTTGGAAACTCTCGGTTTCCATAGACGCCAGAACATACAATATCAGAACTGTTATGCCTCAGGAACCCCACTCGTTTCCTAAGGACATATCATCAACACTAACACTAATGGTTTCAGTATTCCCACTTGTCCAGTTAATCAGACACTTAGTCTGGTCCAGCATTATCATTCCAAGTCATCGAGCAGCCGTCTTACAATCAAGCTAAGTCTTAATGAGCATCTCAGCCATAA
This sequence comes from Brassica napus, assembly GCF_020379485.1. Lineage (NCBI taxonomy): Eukaryota > Viridiplantae > Streptophyta > Magnoliopsida > Brassicales > Brassicaceae > Brassica > Brassica napus. The sequence goes on along the minus strand of NC_063445.1, from coordinate 14,076,412 downwards.
GCACCTAGACTGATCTAGACTCTCGCATGAAAGGAATCAATAATCTAAACTCAAATGATCGTCCCAAATCATCAAACCGTCATCCAAAATCCAGCAAGCCTTAGCAAGCATCACAGCCCTTAATTACATTGTGTGATCTAGATGCTCATGGCAGGAACCGATCATTTACCACTTTTGAAACTCCGATCACAACTCATCATCTATAGCATCTTATACCTCCGAGTAGTTTCTTGCTCACCTAACAAGTCTTTGGCAAGTACACCTGACTTCCAATCTTTTGTTCCGATAATCTCAACTCTCGGACCGCTCAAACCTACTAAGACAATCGAGCTTAGTCATACTTGACAATTCTCTTGTCCAGTTCTTTATATCCAGACTTGCTTACAATTGCCATTTGCTAAGTGTAAGTCTCACTCAGATTTTTCCAAAAATCTTTTTATGAAACTTCCAGTTCCATTTTCCCGGACCAGCTTGTCCATTACCTTGAAAACCTTAGAATCCGTCTAAGCATTCTCAACAGACGTTCCATTCAAATGTAAGTCTCCGTAGTTCACATTCCAGCATCAGTGCCTTGGCCATTAGTCCTTAGGCTCTTCCATGGACGACTAGTCCAATTCAGTTTTCCAATTTCCTGACTCTTTCAGGTTATCTCTTAGCAAACCATCCATTGTCTTAACCCGTCCTTAACCCGTTCATTGAGATACTATCTCAATTCTCAGACCACCTGTCCAACTCAGTTCTCGTTTACAACATCCGGCTCATCCACTTGGCTATCTTGCCTTGAAGGCCTTCCGTCTGAAGTCCCCCTTTCAGATCCAGTTACGGACGTCTTGTCCATACAGAATTAAACTCGTCAGCTCCTTGGCTCCATATCCGACATCATTGTCCTTGACAGTTCATTGTCTTTCTTTGACATTTTTTAATCATCTTTCGCTTTCTCGAACAGCTTGGTTCTTCTTGATTCCAGTCTGCTTAACCTTCCTTAAGCTTCAGAAATCTCTTAGTCAATCCTTCCTGTTTCTTCACTTCAGAATCCGGATCCATTGACTTAAGTAAACCTCTCTGTTGTTTCCAACACTTAGAAAAATTTATTGGATAACTCTCTTGAGTAATCGAGAACACCTTAAGCAATCCGATCATTCCCCAAATGATCTTTAACTCAGACTTCATTCAACCAATCCAATCATTCATCAATGATCTTATCTCCAGTTTCTTTCCAGTTAAACTTCTAACTTACATTTGCCCATACAAAGTGTAAGTCCGACTTGATCACTCCCAAGATCAAGTCTCTCGTCAGTTGTCCAATGCTCGCGCTTAGCATTTTCTACGTCTGTTCGGTCTAGATAAATCTTGAATAATCCTTCGAACTCTGTCCTAAAACCGTAATCGCTCTGATACCACTTGTAAGGCCCCGACCCGGTTTCCTTACCGCCAGTACGACCCCAGTTCACTCCCCTCGATCAAACGTGATCCATACCCGATTTTTCCCTAACTTGCAATTTTTTTTATTACAGTTTTCCTCTATGAGGTTCAGATCAGTCCCCAGTGTTCACTAAGCCTAACCAGCATCCTCGCAAATCACTAAGACTGACAGTATAATAAACATGTACCTTACTGCCTTGGTCCTTGTTTGACTCATGGTTCCTCCACGTTCCGTCCTTGATGTCTCCATGCTTCCCATCCGTCTTATCCAGCCAGCTCGATCAGATACTTAACCGAATCCCCTTGTTCCTTAGTCACTCAGCCAACCATCCCCACATGACCCAAGTAAACAAAGAGAGACGGCTTGGTCTCCAACCAGCCATCCTGAACAGACAGTATGCTAGCCATGCTTAGCGCCCCAGAACCAGTCCCTGATCACATCCGGATCAGTCAGTACACAGTCGGCTCCACAGCCCTCGATCCAATCAGTTCTCCCCACTGCCATCCTGCTCCTCAGTCATTCCAGTATCAGTAACACGCCCTCTTGTGCCACACGCATCAGCAAACTCGATCCTATTTCCAGTCGATCCTCCTTCAGTATGTCGTTGGTCCCGATCGCCTCCAACGATCCAATCAAACCGATCACTTCAGTACCGCATCTCTCCATGGCTAGGATCGTTCCAAGCACAGTATCCGATCCTTCCTTCAGTTCATCAGAACAGACTGATAGCATATGCTGTCGCACACAGACCACACCCAATCCGTACACAGTATCCGATCGGGATTGTTCAGATCAGGACATCGAACCCAACAGGTACGCTGTCTCCAGGCCCGCGACCAGTGCATCTCGATCTTAACCACCGCAGGCTCTAGTATGCGTCGCGATCCATCAGTACACAACAATGACTGCACAGATTAAGCCAGCGGTCCCTTTCCCGCGGCTTGCGCACCGTCCCATGGACTGTAACCACCATATACCGCAGTAACTACATCGAGAACCATCGTTCCATCTTCAGTCCGTCTGACACGACTCAGACCACACCGAACACACCATCGCTCGGCTCTAGGACAGTCGGATCAGAATCCGAACGATCCTTTCCGGTGATCTTCGTCTCTCTCCATCAGTTTTCTTGTCTCTCTCTCTCTGTTCTGTTATTTGTTGTCTGTATCAGAACCCGTGTCCCCCATCAGTCCTCAAAGTTCAGAATAAAAAGGAAGTTCTGGACGGTTTCTCCTCTTCCCAACCGTCCTAACTGCTCCCAGTAACCGTCCTGGCAGTTTTCCTTTTCTCTCCGCTCTCTCTCTCCTGTTGTCTCTTCAGAACCGTCTCCAGAAGAGATGTCCCTCTTATGATCCGTGAAAATCAGATTAAATCAGTGGTTGGACAGTACCCACCCCAAAACCGTCAGTAACCGCTCTCGGACAGTTCCTTATCAGTCCGTAACCGTCTTTGACGGTTTCCCAGTAACTCCCAGCAGTTCCAACTGCTCTTTAACTGCCTTAGCGGTTCCAGAACTCAACTGTTCATAAACCGTCCCAGTCTGTTAAGCCGTCCAGTAACCACCTGGAAGCATCATGTAACTGTTCCGGTAACTACTTTGTAACCGTTCCAGTAACTGATCCCGCCATTCTCCTTAGCTAATCAATTCATGTTCAGCTCAGTATATGTTCCCGTCAGAACGTATACCAGTCAGTCCACACATTGACTAACTGATCTCAGATGACAAGTCCAGCTGCCTCGTCTGAATCGTTCCAGCTTAGTCCGACAAGCTTGACTGCTATGTTCGGACAGACAATATCGTCTTAACCTGACCAGTACTATCCATATGACATGTCCAACATGCATGTCCCGTCTGATCAGTCCGACCTTGGACTGATCCAGTTCAGACTGCGGGATGGGGATGCTACACTGTGCCCCTAGTTATAACAAGATTTTAAGAGCGTCGGATTGTACAAATGTTACATGTAATCTAGTGGTTATGCATTGCTTCTCTGTCTATACAGTGACAGGTTTGATACTAGAAGGCTGCAATTTATATTGGGCCAGGCCTGTTTCGCAGACATTGTTACTCTTTTTGAACCTCTACCATTGAAGCACCCAAGAAACTTTAAACTTTCAACACTTGAATTCTTTTCTTGATCTTGGACGAATCCGTAACAAACAACCATAAAGGCGATAAAAAGACAAACCAAAATTAAAGTCCCTAGAAAGAATAACTAAGATTACTTTAGAAGAAGATCTTATTTTTTGGAATTACTGATTGATTTTATATTGAAAAAATAACGGATGATATACTGTATTTTTTATGATTCAGTGTTTTAGTTAATATAAGTATTGTTTTATAAATTTCATCATGAGCATCATTTAGTAACATATAATGGTTGTTGGGTCGTCATAACCTTTATAATAAAAAAACATCAACCATGGAATAATATAGTTGAGAAAGAAAAAGGAAAAAGTAAAATCCGAGAATGTCAACCATAAATGATCATGATCGGTAGTAAACTAATCGTACGGCTCCAGTGATTTGGTGAGAAGAGACCTACTAATCGTATGGCTCCTGTGATTTGACGAAGAAGAGACCTACTCTAGTTGAAATCTCTCTTGTGCTGCTTTGTTGTTGTTACAAAAGAAAAAGAAAACAGCTTTGAGTTTGTCTTCTTCTTCTCTCTCTCTCGAATCCGCCGTCTCCGATCGCTTTTCGCCGGCGCTGTAAAGCTAAGGTAATAAATTATCGATCTACTCTGTTTCTCGACTTGGTCCTTGGATTTATCTTCCCCGGATTATGATTCGTCTGTTAGATCTAAGATCTGAGAAGAGTGGTTATTGTTTTCCAGTTAGCGAGAAAATGTGGGGAATCTTGGGGAGAAGAGCCGTCGATGGAGGCTTCTCTGCTTCGGTAAGAGCCTTTTACTCACTTTTGCTTTTGATCTGGGATTCTGATTTTCGAAAATGGGGTTTTGAAACAGTCTTTCAGAAGGATGCGATCCGGGTTGGTTTCCGCAAGGAGCTACGCAGCTGGTTCAAAAGAGGTATTGTAGAGCTGCTGATTTCTCTACTAAGCTGCTTGATTGATGATCACTGGTGGCTGAGTGAGCAATAGTCATTAAATAGACGAAATGCTAAGATAAATCAATCATGTAACAACTGTTAATGACTCTTTGCTTTCTCTCCTGGTGTTTTTTTCATTTTAAAACGGTGGATTTTAGAGAACTCACAGTCACACTAACTTAATATGTTGTGAGTTTTAGTTATGATATAAAATGAAGATATTATTCCTTCGTACATGCCATTTTAAGACCACTTACATTTTCCTGTGCAAATCCTTGTTTAGATGACAGTCAGAGATGCCCTTAATTCTGCAATCGATGAGGAAATGTCTGCAGATCCTAAAGTCTTTGTCATGGGTGAAGAGGTTAGTTGCAGGCTGACATTATTGATATTATCTGGCACTTATTGATGTTTCCAGGTTGTATCTTTTTTTCTTTTTTGTAGGTTGGACAATATCAAGGTGCCTACAAGGTTAGAATTACAAGATAAAACATTACAGAAATTAATAGTTTTGGCCATTATCTTATTATACTGGAGGTTTATTATGTACTCACAGATCACTAAAGGCCTTTTGGAGAAATATGGTCCTGAGAGAGTTTATGATACCCCTATTACCGAGGTTTGGATTTCTTATTTCATTTTCTTGCACTGCAATTACAAATCCTTATGTCCATGTTACTAGACTCTGAAGATTTCTGACACACATCTTTTTTTATCATGTTTTAGGCTGGATTTACTGGAATTGGAGTTGGTGCCGCCTATGCTGGCTTAAAGCCTGTTGTAGAATTTATGACGTTTAACTTTTCTATGCAGGTTAGCGTTTTATTTTTCTTTCCTTGACTTGATTAGTAGGCATCATTGTTGCGTTATGGGATCATGCACTGTGGTGCAAATATGTTTCCAGGCATATCATTGACACTGAAGTGCACAGACATTCTTTTTTTTTTTAATCTCAATATGTATCCTAAGATCTCTATTGCAATTTGTTTCAGGCAATTGATCATATCATAAATTCTGCTGCAAAGTCAAATTACATGTCTGCTGGACAGATAAATGTACCCATCGTCTTTAGAGGACCCAATGGTGCTGCTGCTGGTGTTGGTGCTCAGCATTCTCAGGTAAATGCTAACGAAAATTTCTGTACAACAGACCTTTTTCCTCCACAAATTAAAATCGCTATTTTTCACTCTTTCAAACATAACCTTTGGCTTCTGTTAAAATGATAATCCAATAAGATCAAGGAACTGGCTCGGGCTTTAAGCCTTTAACTTTGATCAAACTTTCCCTAAATGAATTAGGCATTTTGAAATGATTGATTAAGAACAAGGTTCTTAGGACAGGATGTGCAACTTTATTGCTTAAGTCTGGTAATGATCACATCGAACTATGACTGTGTGTCTCAGAGAAGGGCCTAAATTTTTTTACATTTTGCAGTGCTACGCAGCATGGTACGCCTCAGTTCCTGGGTTGAAAGTTCTCGCTCCATATTCAGCTGAAGATGCTCGTGGTCTTCTTAAAGCTGCCATTAGAGACCCTGACCCTGTTGTCTTCCTTGAAAACGAGTTACTGTAAGTAGTCTACCTAATTTGAGATTTGGTCATGTAGTTCACTTAGGTAAGGCCCTCATGCGAAACCCATCATGCAGATATGGTGAATCATTTCCAATTTCAGAAGAAGCACTTGATTCAAGTTTCTGTCTTCCCATAGGAAAAGCCAAGGTACTTTCACTCACCTTCTTTTTTGTTTTTGTCTTTATATCTAGTAAGTTAGATCCCATAGTGTTGTTTTGGGCTATAACAGATTGAACGAGAAGGAAAGGATGTAACAATAACCACTTTCTCGAAGATGGTCGGTTTTGCCCTCAAGGTTTGTCATTTTCCCGCATTCGGCAACACTTTCTGTAACCAAAACTGAGATTAGAAAAAATGCTAGTTACCTGCCTATAGCTCAAATATACCTCTTAGATGACAAAATTGGTGCTTATCATTGTTCCGTCTCTGAATAAATTAATGTACATGATTGATTCTAGGCAGCTGAGAAGCTCGCAGAAGAGGGAATAAGTGCTGAGGTATGAAGAGTCTTGTGTCTAGTGATTCTGCTTAAAACTTCTGATACGTAAGCCTCTTAAAAACTTTTGTTTTCTTAATTAAATGGTTAGGTAATAAATCTGCGGTCAATCCGCCCGCTAGACAGAGCAACGATCAATGCTTCAGTGAGAAAAACAAGTAGATTGGTAACAGTTGAAGAAGGTTTCCCTCAGCATGGAGTCTGTGCAGAAATCTGGTTAGAAACGAATCAATTTTGGATTACGATATCTCTATTGTCAGAATCATTGATTAATGTTTGTGTTATGGTGGATCAGTGCGTCTGTAGTAGAGGAGAGCTTTTCATACTTGGATGCACCGGTGGAGAGGATAGCAGGAGCTGATGTGCCAATGCCTTACGCAGCTAACCTAGAGAGATTGGCTCTTCCTCAGGTAGAGGATATCGTTCGAGCAGCAAAGAGAGCTTGTTTCAGATCCAAATAAAACAATGACCATCTTCAGAATCCAACCCCCCCCCCAACACATTCCTTCTTTGAGAAAAGGAAAATAAGGAAAGAGGAGAAAATGATGTCTCTTTTGCCACAAAACCACCATTCCCCGTGATTTTTATTTGATCTTTTGCTACTATTATTCTTGTCGATCCTCGCTGCGGTTATCTTTTTGTCCTTCAAATTGAAAATTATTGAATCTTTTGGGTTAATTGATAAATCGATCGAGAAAGCTAGTAAAGAATCTCACACCTGTTTTTTTCTAAAGTAAATACATAAATTTGGTTTAAATTTTCAATTTTGTAATGTATTCTTAAATTTATAGTTTATAATTAGAAGAGAAACTTTTAAATATATAGAGATAAAACCATTAACTTTTAAAATTATTTTATTATATTTTAAAATATATAATTAATTTTTTTACCAGGGCCATAATATAATTTGAGATGACCCTGTCTAGGCCTAGACATTCGGGTACCCGTTGGCGTTCGGATCGGGTTTTTCGGATTTTGGTTCTTTTTGATAACATCTCCTAGGTTCCATTCTTGTAAATTTACAAGTACGGGTCGGGTTCGGATATAACACATCGGGTTCGAATCGATTTTGTATCACATCATAGAACACATAAAGTAACCATATATCATTCAGATTCGGTTTATATCGGATCGGTTCGGATATACCCGAAATGAAATCTAAAATTTAAAAGCAAAACATAAGAAATATATACTTATTCATATATAATTAAGTATTTAAAGTAGTTATTTAAATTTTAAATACTTATTGTTAGATATCATATCAAAATAAATATGAAATTGAATATTTGAAATATATATTCATGTTTCATATAATTACATTGTATATTAGTTTGGACATTTGGACCGGTTTTTTCGGATATCTTTTCGGATTTTTTGACTTTTTCGGTTTTTCGGGTTACCCATTCGGGTTCGGTTAGTAAGATTTCGGGTTCGGATATGTTTTGTACCACCTTACAAGATCTATTCGGGTATTTTTTATATTTCGGACCGGGTACGGATCAGATTTTTTGGTTCGGGTTCGGTTCGGATTTTGGATTATGGATTATGGATTTTATGCCCAGGCCCAAACCCCGTCTATGATAAGAAACAGAAGCGCTTGCATTCTGGCTTCCACTCAACTAAGTTTATCGTTTACCTACTCTACCCTTTCAGGAAAGACCTTCCACGACAAAACGTTAAGGGTTTAAAAGGTATTTAGTATTAAAAGTCGACAACAAAAACAAGATGACCGTTTGATAGATCCGCAAATCTCAGGCGTTTCAAAATCATTAATTAAAGTTTTTCCTTCTAATTAATTCACAAATCTAAAAACTTGCAACTTTTTATCTATCTTTACGTTCTTTTTCCAGTTCCAACGCTTGAAAACAATTCAACTCGAATCCGATTCGGTTTCAATTTGCCAACTTGCATTGATCTCCAAAGTTAAATTCCCACCGAGAAGAGGGTGTGATCTGATTCTCTAGTCGCGTAGAAAAAGAAACAGAGAGAGGGAATGTTGATGGCGAATTGTGGAGCTGTGGAAGAAGACATGACGGAAACTGAATCCGAAGTGATGTTAATGGCGGCTACTACTACGCCGGCGACTCCGAAGACGAAGAGGGTGGTGGTGAAGGAAGATGACGCTCATCACCCTTACGCGTTTCACGTCTCGGGACCCAGAAACGTTGCTTCTCCTAACTGGAGAGATCTCATCAGTTCCAGTTGGTATGATTGCTCTCTCTCTTATTTCATCTGAAACTAGTTTCTGTTCTTACCTTGTTGTTAACGACAGTTTTTAGAAGAAAAAAGAAAAAAAAAAGACAATGTTTCTCAGATCAGAAGAGATTCAAACTCAGAGTTGGTTGAATTTTTTTGTTTAGCTTAATTTGTTGCTTTAGACAAAACCATTTGAAACTTGGAACATGTTATACTTAGATGGTGTAAGTTATTAACTTTCATGTCCTGTGAGAGAACTGAGAAGTTTCTAAAAATAACTACTTTTTTTTTTAGTTCTGCAAGTATTTTTACTTTTGATGAATCGGATTAGAGTATGAAAATGTCTAATGTTTTAACCTTTTTGGGTTGATTTTGTGTGAATGTAGGAAGGATCCGAACTACAAGAGAACAGTAATGGCATGCTTTATCCAAGCAGCTTACTTACTTGAACTCGACAGACAAGAGAACAGAAACGCTCAAAACGCTCTCGCGCCCAAATGGTGGATTCCTTTCAAGTACAAGCTATCGCAGACGCTGATCGACGAGCGAGACGGATCAATATTCGGAGCTGTTCTCGAATGGGACAGAGCAGCTGCGATGTCTGATTTAGTCGTCATCAGACCAAGCGGGGCACCAAAAGCAGTACTCGCTCTCCGAGGAACCATACTAAAGAGCCTTACAATGAGACGTGACATCGAAGATGATCTCCGGTTTCTAGCCTGGGAGAGCCTTAAAGGCTCGGTGAGGTTTAGCGTGGCTCTCGAGGCGCTGCAGTCGGTAGCTAAGAGATACGGGAGCAGCAACGTGTGTATTGTCGGTCATTCTTTAGGAGCTGGTTTTGCTTTGCAGGTTGGTAAAGCCTTGGCTAAAGAAGGGCTATTTGTGGATGCTCATTTGTTCAATCCACCTTCTGTATCTCTCGCTATGAGCTTAAGAAATATAGGTGAAAAAGCTGGGTTTGCTTGGAGAAGACTCATGTCAATGCTTCCTCAAAAGAACGAGCCTTTGATACTAGATGGTAATGAAGCAGAGACGGCTCCTCCTAGTCCTGGCAGTGGTTCAGGGTTTAGGAACTGGGTACCGAGTTTCTACGGGCAGAATCAGAAATCTTCAGTGGATTTGAGGAAATGGGTGCCTCATTTATATGTGAACGACAGCGACTACATCTGCTGCCACTACACTGAACAGGATGGAGTCAATGAGAAGAGAGAAGTGAACAACAAGGAGAACAGTAGTCCTGCTGTGAACACTATTCCTCAAGCAGCAGCAAAGCTTTTCGTGATGTCCAAAGGGAAACAAAAATTTCTCGAGGCTCACGGGTTAGAACAATGGTGGTCAGATAATCTAGAGCTTCAATCAGCTATTCACAGCAGCAGGTTGATCAGTCAGCAGCTCAAATCATTATACAGTATTAAGTAAATATCAGCATGATGGTAACACTCCCATCGTTCAAATAAACACATTTGCTCTCTTTATTGTTTGATCTAAGAACATTTATTCCAGGAAATGTAACGATATAAATGTAAGAAAGATCAGTAACTGATCTGCTCCCAATTTGTAGAGAAATAAACTGAAGATAACTTAATACTTTTTTTACATCATTTGTGAACTAAATGAATCCAAGCAATGTGAAGATTTCAGATTTGTGATTTTAATCATTGGACTAATTCTGAGAACTTAACAGCTGTATACCAATCATACGGGGTCAACAAAAAATAAGTTTTAAGATTTGTGAATAAAGGAATAAACAAAACAAATGCCATGTGCTTTCCGACCAACATTATTTGAGATATGTTCAGACAAGACATATTCCAACTCAAATATGCAAGAAAACAGTTTGAGATTGCAAACACAAACACAAACACTGAAGAAGCATTATTCTGTTCCTAGATTTAGATAAATCAATCAAACACTTGATAGAAAGGACCAGGTTCTTGAAGTTTTAGAGGACATGAACAAAAGTTGTGAAAGATCAAACTCTGATATGATTAGCTCACCAAGAAAAAAAAAAACAGACGATTACATACTCTACAGAGATTATTCTTTGTCAACAGAACTAATCAACAATTAAACTCTCCCTACTTCAATCAACCAAACCTTATGAACAATCAATCATCAAACAGCATATAGAGAAAAGCGACACGACAAGATTCGTCAGTGTTCCTTACATACAAGTTAATAACGTATCCAGTCTCTTATGGCCTTGCGAAGACGCCCCAAATCTTACTCCGAGCAAGATTCTCTGCCAGTTTCTTAGCTCCTTCAACATCCATCTCCACAAGCTTTTGCAAATGCAAGCAAGCATCAGCAGCAACGACTTGTTTCCTGCATTTCTTAGAAGTTACAAGCAGTTCCAACGCAGAGACTGTGTATCTCTTATCCAATTTCGCAATCTTCGGGTCCAAGAGCCGAACAAGACTAAGTACACCCTTGTCACTCTTCTTGAAAATCTTTCTGTTGCTTGTGCACACCAATAACGTCGACAGAGCTTTCGAAGCGGCTTCTTTCTCTTCCATAGCTTTACCATCTAACATGTCAATCAATGCACCGATGCATCCGCTTTCACCAATCTCTTTTCTGCTTTTCGAGCTGAACGCTAGCGAAGAAACAGCTTCCGCAGCTGCGATTCTAACACCAAGAACCCCACAGCTCAACACTGGAACCAAACGTGGGATAAACCCTTCCGAGGTAACAACATCTCTTACGATAGGACACAAAGCTAGATTCTTTAAAAGCACAACTCCTACCTCGAGACTCTTAGCATCGGAAACAGAATCCCAGAAACTCTTTAAACACTTAATCCCTCCTTCTCTAACAATCAACATCATCATATCCTCATCCCTAGAGGCTAAACTAGCCAAACATCCTAGAGCATTCTCTCGAGCAAGCGCCGTACCTGAAGAACCGAGAGAGACAAGAACAAAAACAGCGTTCTCCTCAACAAAATTCTCCTTAATCTCTCCAAACGAAGCTAAGTTCCTCAACACGCCCGCGGCGAAAGCTTGGGAGCCAGGTGTCCCCGCCTGGCAGATTTCAAGAAGAGACGAGATACCTCCTCTACAGCCAATCGCTCTAGCGTTCTCCTTGGACAGACTCAGAGCTTGCAGAGCAACACAAGCCTTGTCTTTACCAAAACCACTCCCTGATTCCAACACGCGAAGGAGGTGATTCAGCAGAGACAATCCTTCAGCTATCAACACGTGTTTACTACTCTCCACGGACGAGATTCTTGAAATCACAGCTACAACCTTCTCCTTCACGCTCAGGCTACACGAATCGAGCAACCGAACAAGAACGGGAACAACTCCTTGAGCTACTGAGATCATCACGTTCTTATCATCTTCCTGAAGCAGCTCGAGTAACGATTCGATCGCCGAGTTCTTCGATTCCGGTTCACCGATCTGTAACCGGATAACTAGATTCCTCGCCGCAGCTTCCTTCTTAGATGAAACAGAAACGATTTCGTTGAGAAGACCGCTTCTGATCAGAACCTCAGCGTCTTTCGCGTGGCGATCGAGCCGAGCCGTGATTGAGTCGACGTCGCTCTGCGTTTTGAGCTTTCCGTCAGATAAATCCGGTCCCTCGCACCTCGCCGCGACGGAGGCGGCGTCGTGCAGCGTCTCTCGAGCGGAGAGGAGGAGATCCAGAGCTAGCTGGTTGGAAGAAGAAGAAGAAGAAGAGGCGGCGATATCGGAGAGGTGAGTGTTGAGATCGGCGAGTTTGACGCGGATCGAGGACCATTTGGATTTGAAGCTGAGAAGCTTGGGGATGCGGTCGAGGAGAGAGGAGATGAGCTCCGTTAAGGTACAGTCACCGTCGTTATGCAACGGCATCGGAGAAGCGGTGAGTGTGGAGAGAGAGAGAGAGGTGTGAATTAATTGGGAAGTGATGCTGCTTGCTTTGTGCCAGTTTGGAAAGAGCGAAATACAGGAGGGGTAAGTAAGCGCGTGAGTTTCTTTTTCATTGTTTACACTTTCTTCGTCAACCCCCAATAGAATCTCATGCATGTGTAATGTGTTACGTGGAAACACAATTTCTAATTTAAAAGTTTATTACTATTAGTTGGACTTTTAGATTGTAAAATGTTTCCAGTCGGCCTCTCTCCTCTCCTAGAGAGAGAGTTCTCTCTCCACCATTCTTCCTCTCTTATCTTCAAAAAAAAATTTCAGAGAGGTTAGATTTTGTTTTGAGAGTGAGAGAGACCATCGTTTTTTGGTTTTTCGGTTTCGGTTTCATCCGACCGGTAGACTGGCTTTTGTCTCCGGGAGGTGATGGCTCCTTCTAGCATCGCTATCGCCGCCTAAAGTCCGGGTTTTTCCGGATCCATTTGATCTACGATTCTGTTCTCTTCCGTCTCACTGCCTCTCTTTCTGAAGCTCTGACGATTCTCCTTTCCAATCGTTTTTGGGTTTTTGCATTTTCACGCTTACTTTTATCTTTAAAGATGCCTGCTTGATTTTGCATGATAGTCGGAGATGTAGGATCGATTGTAGGCGGTTGATTATCCTTCGTCGTTTCGTAGATCCGCCAGATAGATTTTTCAATTCGAGCCTCTTGGAAGACCATTCTGATGGTTTTCGTGGTTCGTTTTCACCGTCGGCGGAGCTTCGCCGTTCTTCTCTCTGGTTCCGGTGGAAGGAAGGGATTCGTGCCTTGACACGTGTTCATTGATCGCAGGGCGATCGGACATCTGGAGGGTTATGTGTGCTTTCTTCTTCAACGGGTTTTTCCAATGGGCTTTCGGCCCATGGTTAGCAAAGTGTTGTTTGGCCCGTTTGTTTTGGGCTCTTTCGTTTGGCCCGAGGGCCTTTACTTTGGTCTTTCGTTTGACCTTTTGTTTGTATAGTACGTTGGGCTTAACTTTGTTGGGCTAAGTTCTTTTCCATAAATTCCAGTGAAAAAAAATTTGTAAAATGTTTCCAACATTAAAATAGTTTGTATTTTGGAAAAGCCAATTTACAATATTTCTACAATTTCTTAGAATGACACTTAAGCAGGCAAAAATAATTTGTTGGTTTTTAAAATAATAATACTGTACATAATACTAACTTGGTTTGAGCAAAGAAACAAAAAAAAAAGAACAAAGGTGGTGTGAAAACGACTTGGTAATAAATGCTATTAAGCATTTGGTCAAAAAATGTTATTAGAAAAAGGCTAAATAAAGCAAAGCGTTTGTATAGCGATTAGCGAGTTGACTAGTAAGGTGTGACTTTTTCGTCATTTCTCTTCTGAGATCTAACTTCTCTCATCAAAAACGAAGACTTTCGTATAAGCACTGTTCGGTGGCCGGTAGCTCACGCCGCCGGTTACCATCTTTAGCTTTTGTCTTTTTTTGTTGTAAATATTTTCTTCCGGTTAGCGGATCTTATTTTTTAAAGTTTTTGCTATGACGATTTTTTGTGTTTTCAATCTCTATCGAAGCAAATCTTCATGGTTTTACGTTTGTTTCTTCGATGGATTTTGATGTTTTATATAATCCTCCTCTTTTGCAGTCCATAAATCAAATACCGTTTTTTTAAGTTGAGTTTCTTCTGTTATATCAGATTTGCACGTACTCCTTTTTTAGAGGAATCAATCTTCACTCACCCATGAAGTGGTACCGTAGAATCGGTTTAGAGGTGAAGTTTCCTTGATAGAAGTAGGAGGTGGTGATGGATTGATAATAGCTGATACTAATGGCGATTTAGAAGAATTGGCATCTTTCTATATGAAGATGGTCCGATAAGTGTCTTTTGGAACGATTGTGTAATCCCAGAAATTTATTATCCGGTGTAGTGATGGAGACTCCTCCAAAGACAATGGCTTGAGCGAAAGATAGGAGTTAAGGGGAGTTCATAAATGTGTCCACAAAGAAGATGATACAGATCGCCGTTTTGTGACGGAGCTGCGTCTCAAACTTTCCATTCTCCGCGGTGGCGCGTATAGGCGCGTGTCTTTGGTGATTATACAACAACACGTGAAGACACGCGGCAGGGATAATTTCTTTAAGAGACGCGTGGAATGTCTAGTACATATCCGAAGAATCTCGAAGTAAAAATAAGTAAACTGGGCTTCATATAAACGAGTTTCTTTATTTAATTGGGCCTTACGTAACTTTTCTCTGTAATGCCCATTTGGACTCTCTTATAAAAAGAGAATGTTGACAAAAAAAAAAAAGCGTATTGAACTCCAAATGGGAAGACTAACCATTGGAAATTTAATTATTGAACAATTAGGCCTAATAACCAAAACTCAGACCAAGATCCGTACATTTGTACCCATGTCCAAAGAGATATATCCAAATGCCCAACTCTATCAGATACTAGTGTAGAAACAAAAGACAAAAACAAAAAAAATCCTTGATTAGACTCCAAAATTGAAAATTGCTTCAATTCGAGCCGAGCGAAAGGGTATAAGGGAGATGCAGAGAATCTCCATTTCCATCTCCGGAATCAGAAGATTCTCCGTCACCTCCCCCTCGCCATCTTGCGCTTCAAACCACGTTACACTCGCCGGTAAGAAAGCCTTCTCCTTTCTAGATTCGGACCAGACATTTCCGAGGAACTATCACCACCAATCTCCGCTTTATAAAGTTTCATCCTTTCTTGGATCATGCAAATCTCAATCAAACTCCAAAAGTGTTCTTCTTCAAGCACATGCTCACATCCTTAAACTCGGTTACGGAACACACCCAACTCTCGTTGCCTCCATCGTCGCAGCTTACAGACGCTGCAACCTCCCACACATCGCTCGCCGCCTCCTCACTCGGTTCCTCTCACTCTCTCCTGGCGTCTCCAACACAAACCTAGTCATCGAGAGTCTTATGATAAACGGCGAGTGCGGTTTGGCTAAGAAGGTTCTTCGTAAAGCGAGCGATCGTAACGTCATCACTTGGAACTTGATGATTGGCGGTTATGTCAGGAACGTGCAATACGAAGAAGCGTTGAAAACTCTTAAGGATATGATTAGCTTTTCGGATATTAAACCGAATAAGTTCAGTTTCGCTTCGGCTTTAGCGGCTTGTGCTCGTCTTGGAGACTTGAATCGCGCGAAGTGGGTGCATTCGTTGATGATGACGGATGGTGGTGTTGAGCTTAATCCGATACTGTGTACCGCACTTGTCGACGTGTACGCAAAGTGCGGACATATTAAAACTTCGAGAGAGGTTTTCTATGGAGTTGAAAGGGACGATGTGTCTGTTTGGAACGCGATGATCACAGGTTTTGCGACGCATGGACTAGCCGAAGAAGCGATCAGAGTGTTCTCAGAGATGGAAGGACAACATGTTTCCCCGGATTCGATAACGTTTCTTGGGATGTTAACAGCGTGTAGCCATTGCGGTTTGCTCGAAGAAGGGAAAGGTTACTTTGATCTAATGAGTCAGAGGTATTCCATACAGCCGAAGTTGGAGCACTACGGAGCCATGGTTGATCTGTTAGGACGAGGAGGGAAGGTTAAAGAGGCTTATGAGTTGATAGAATCAATGCCTGTAGAGCCAGATTTGGTGATATGGAGGTCTCTTCTTAGCTCCTCTAGAACTTACAAGAACCCAAAGCTAGCTGAAACCGCCATACAGAATCTTTCAAAAGCAAGGAGTGGAGACTATGTGCTGCTCTCGAACATATACAGCTCCACGAAGAAGTGGGAGAGCGCGCAAAAGGTGAGAGAGCTGATGAAGAGAGAAGGAATCCGCAAAGCGAAAGGGAAGAGTTGGGTGGAGTTCGGGGGAGTGATACATCGGTTTAAGGCGGGAGATGCATCTCATGTAGAGACAAAGGGTATATACAAACTGTTGGAGGAGCTGATACAGAGAACAAAGTCTCAAGGCTTTGTGCCCGACACTGATTTGGTGTTGATGGATGTCTCTGAAGAGGAGAAAGAGGAGAACTTGAACTACCATAGCGAAAAGCTCGCGCTGGCGTTTGGGATCTTGAAGAGTAGTCCAGGATCAGAAGTTAGGATTCAGAAGAATATAAGGATGTGTAGTGATTGCCACAACTGGATCAAATCAGTGTCCAGGTTGTTGAATAGAGTGATTATAATAAGGGATCGGATACGGTTTCATAGGTTTGAAGATGGGTTGTGTTCTTGCAAAGATTATTGGTAAGCGAGAAACCATAGTTTGAGTGTTCGAAGAGTGAAGTTGAGCTTCCATAGATTCTTGTCTGTTTCTACAATCTGAAACATTACTGTTATTGAAAGTTTAGGAGGTTCTGGTTTTGTGGGGTTTATACGGAAAATCTAAAAGTTTCAGAGACTATATTTATAAATTTTAAAATCGGAAAAGAAAAAACTCCGACCTGCCGGAATCGAACCAGCGACCTAAAGATTACAGCAACAACTACAGTCTTCCGCTCTACCAACTGAGCTAAGGTCGGCTTGTTATTTGAAGTCTGTTTTGTGTTTTATATATACTTGTATATGTCTTCCTAAACAGTACAAACTCTTTTCAACAGGAAATTATATTCGAACCTTGATGATGAGTCACAACTTCCTAGACTATTTACATCTGAGAACCATAAAACCAGAGAGAACTTCGTCGTCGTTGTCATCTCCCTCTCGCAAGATTCATCTCGTCCTTTTGTTTGTGGGTCAAAAAAGGTCAGCTGTCTCTCCAAGGTTTTGCGTGAATTCTCTCTGGCCTCTCGTTTTCTAATTTAATTTTTTTTTGCATTTTGGTTCAATTCATATTTATTCGATATTAACCGACTGGTTTTTCTGCGGTTAAAGATTTCGGTTTAACGAAACTGTATTCCAATGTGGTCAGGAGAAGGACACGACAAATGTAGGCCCATTACCACTTTTGTTGTACTTCTTTGCCTTGTACATTCGCTGCGGCACGATCGAGAAGAGCATCAACAAAAAATGGCCAGCCGAAAAGCTCTGATTAACGTCCACCGGATCATCCGCTCCACTGCGGTGGTTAGACGGAGCTCCGTCACCCCTTCCGCTGCACCTCCTATTTTCCAGTATAATTTTTTCTTCCACCTTTTACGACAAGAGATGATTTATCATTAATTTCTGGGTTTTTTTATTTGGTCTTTTAGAAATGGAGTTGATTTGGGGGCAAGATTCTTCAGCGGGAACACCTCGAGTCCACAAAACATTGATATTGATCTCTCCAGCGAAGAGAAGAAGAGGATAACCATCAACAGGCATGGTTAATTTATTTTTTTTCAATTTGTAACAAAAAATATTAGTGTTTGGTGATTGAGTTTTGTGTGTGAATAGATTGTTGTATAGGAGCAAGCAACGAGGGTTTCTGGAGCTTGATCTGGTTTTGGGTAACTGGGTTGAGGAGAATGTCAATTCCATGGATGAAACCGCTGTCAAATCCCTCATTCATGTCCTTGATTTGGTATGTGTTCCTTTTGACTCTCTTATCAGTTAAAAATTTCACATCCCAGAGGTTTGTATATGGATCTGCACATTGTTTTTGAGATACATAGATGAATTGTATAGCAGTTTCTGTAGTTGTGTATCTTCTTACAAGATCTTTGGGGGTTAGGTTGTGTGTCATAGGGTTCAACTGTTTAGTTATATTATGTATTGTGGTAATTTTTTCTCCCAAGAGGACTAGCCATGACACAGTTTGTGTGATTATAATCTTTTTTTGAACTTAATTGTTTGATAATAGCGTTGTTGGCCCTCTGCAGGAAAACCCTGATCTCTGGAAATGGCTAACTTCTCAGGAACAGCCTCCCGAGATAGTGAGCTCAAATCCGGTAACCGTTAACCTCATGATGTATCCTTTGTTTAAAAAGCATAATCTGAAGCATAATCAGTCGTCTCTTTGTTGTGATTATTTAAGGTATTTCTGGCGTTGCACAAGAAAGTCATGACGAATCTGAACAAACATGCAGCCCCAGAGACGCGTGCAGCAGCTGGACAACCCTGGGTCAAAGGCTGGGATGATTTCAAGAGAGGCCGTGACGCTCCCATCTCCGGGAACCAGTAAAATCTACAAAAAAACACACTCTCTCTTCCTTGCAAAAGTAACAAACTGCAAAAAACACGTTTATAAAAGTTATCTTATAAATATAATAAAGTGCCAGGCCGTGAAGAAGGCCGGGGGTATAAATGTGTCTCTGTAGTGAGTGACACGATGAGATAGATAATTGGAAGTTCTTGATATGTTATCAAGGGATATTGTATTTTTTTTGAAATTGCGGTGTTCTCTCTTCAGCTTATGCTGACGAAGAGTTTTGGACAGTTCTTTAATGCTACAAACCGCCTCCGAGTACAAGCAAAACTTTTTTTAGTAAGCAAAATATTTGCTATCCATTACCAGTTCAGATTTAGTATTATGAAAACGAAAAGGGAAATGGATCGTTCACTTTATTTTTTTTCTAGAGAAACAATAATGCATTTAGATAGAAACACTATAGGGAACACCCATTCCGGTAACACCGGGTTGGGAGATGGGCTTCAAAAGCTCATACTTAACAACACCTGCTCCAGCTCTGTTCTTCAGAGAAACGTTCACGTTCCTCTCATCTATCACTTCTTCTAGATGTTTGAGCCTGCCTTTGAACCGTTCATATGCAGCAAAGATAACAGGATCGTCGACCCAAGATGCTTCTGGCTCTTCTCCAAGATACTCTTCGTCTGGTGAATGGGTCGATAGAAGATCGAGAGTCACCATCGCTTGCGTCGCCTGCTTCTGCGACGGGAATGTCTTAAGCAGCACCTTCTCTGGCTCCTCATAGAACTCTTTTAGCTCTTCCTCTGTTGGCTCTTCCACTGGCATTCTTATCCTTGTTGTGGTTGGTCGGTTGGGAAAGTACCCTCCATACCCGTACTGTCCAAAGTTTACAGCTGCATGGTGACCTGAAGCCACCCACGCAATCGTGGTCACGACGCCAATTAAGTCATCTTGTGTTCTGAGGACAGGCCACCATGGTTCGTCTTTCTTGTCTCCATGCCCTATGTTCCTCACTTCACTCCACCATGCTTGGAGTTCCTCGTCACACATGATCAGTGCCGCATCTGGATAATAATGCTTCACATATTCTGTGATCCATTCCTTAAGTGCATCCCACAACATTAAACCGTCATTCGCAAATGGGTAGTCTGGTATCGTTAGCCGCAGTCCGTGTTCTGCGGTCTCATCTTCCACAGCCAGCCCCCTGTCAATGTACAAATTTTTTTTAATGTTTTTTGTTAGCTTAATTAGTAATTTAATTATTGTGTGACAAAATATTACACAAGAGCTAGAGACAGAACCCTAACAGTAAGTTACCTGCTGATGAGGTCTGCAGGTAAACCTTCCCTGTCGAACCTCCATAGTTTAGCATAAACATCTGAACTTAGCTCTAACGAATATTTGCCTGGCCAGAAACAAGTCTCAATGATTCCACCTGCGTTGACGAGACTTTGACGTGCGCGAGCGTTGATCTCCAGGGTGTAGCGGAAGTGGGGATGCAACAGCCTATAGATAGGATGCATGGCACTTAGTTGTCTGTTTGCAGCTATTATGTATGGTTCCATACAACAATGAGTCCTCAGCCTGTAAACATTTCCCATCTCATTATTAGAATAACATGTGTAATGCAATTAATATATATGCAGTTTTTTTTTGTAACATATATGCTTCTAGAATTCAAATATATGCAGTAATATATATACAGTTAAGTTCAAAAACTTGTTGTCTAAAAAACCTTATGTCTGAGAGTCTATTCTATTGTGTTAAATACCAGTGAGAAATAAGCTGATGATAACCGGCATCGTGAGCAACAGCGTGAGTCTTAGCAAGATTCCATAGCCAGCAGGAGGTAGCATCATAGCCTGGTGTGAAGACCTGACTCCATTGGGGCCTGTTGACATCAGGGGGACGAGTCAACTCAATGGCAACGGGCCTCAATGTGCTATCATCGCTGAGGAAGAATAGTGTTCTAGAAGCATATAAGGTGGTGTCATCCAACTCTCTCACTTTGTTCACAGACGGTAGAAGCAAATCGTGGTAATCCAACATGAATAATCTCTTATTCTTTAGGCCCTGCATGCGTACAAACATTATTTATTCATAACGGAAATCCTCTATATATATGCAATTATTCATATTTGTTAAACATGTAGATATTAAATATCTTACTTCATCAACTGACATGACTCCTCTGATTTCTTTTTCCACAATGTCCCAAGTAATGAGTGACTTGGGATCACCATAAACCGCGGGGTCTAGTTTGCTTTTCAACGGCCACTCCTAGAATAACAAGTAAACTCATTAAAAGCAGAAAATGTTTTTTTTTTTCCCACCGACCATTACACATGCATGGATCTTGCTTTACTGGAACAAGTTAAAATATTAGTTAAAACGTATATAGCTCACTGTAACTAGCTGAATGCAATATGGATTAAGGCCTGCAAGTGTCTGGCGAGCAAACTCGTCGTCTCGGATCCACGAAAATCTATCCTCTGAATCAAAAATCAGAATGAAAGGAAAGTCAGATAAATTGTAGTATAGAATTGGATTTGATATAATTAAGGGAGGACTAATTAAAGAAGAAACAGGGAGGGAGGTTGGTACTGTTAAGAAGAATAGGGGGCTCAAACTGTAGAAGATTGTCTTGAGCTTCAGCAACAACTTTGATAAGTTTGGGGATCATAGGTAAAAGGCCAGCGTCCTTGGGAATGTCGATGCCAACTTGATAGAGATCTTCTATGGACTTGAAGTGTGGGAAAGGCAAGTTGGGATCAAGCAGAGCAGCCTCGATCTGTGGGAACACGGAGGGAAGAGCTGCTAAGATGGCCTTGCCCGTGAATGCAGTGCCCTTTGTTGTAGAGAACTCCTCGTCTCTGGGGACATAGAACTCCCCTTCGCGTTTCTCTGAGGAGGCATCTTTCTCGCAGGGTTTGCGACCAGTCTTGCACCGTCTCGGGTACGGATAAGAGAGACCTCCCATAACAGGACGGGCAAGTCTTTCATCTTTTTCAGGGTCACCCACATCGTTGTACACATCATAGTCGTAAACGCGTTCGTGCTTGGCGAATTCACCAACTCGCTCGCGGTTGTTGCCTTGCAAGGTCTCCAGCTCTTCCTTCCGCAGCTTTTTGAGAGGCTCCGGAGTTGCGGATGGCAAGTAGGACTTGTTGGAGAAAAATATCCGCTTGGTTGGGTCAATGGACTTGGGGGTCACCCATGAGTTACATGTAAACGTTACGGAGCCGCTGGGTAACTCAAGCTTCATCTCCCTGATGAACATTTCTCTATGGTGCTGGTTTTGTACCCTGATGGCCCCCACAGTTCCAAAGTCTTCGGGCATGTCGAACACGCACTCGTACTTCTCATTACGGGATTCGAACCATACACGTTGTGCATAGTCTTCTACTGGATCCTCCTCCATAACCGTCCCTGCCAAGTGTTTACGTACGTGGGGTTATAATTATTATTACTTTGAATTGAGATATGGTTTCGTTAACCTAAATATTTAGTACTCCTAATATGTTATTTAGCTTCCTTTTTTTTCTTTATTAAACAAATGTTTGTTTGATATTTTTTTTTAACTCACGGGTGTCAGTCTCGGCGCTAATAAGCTCGACGAGCAGTGATCTGCCGCGGATATCTGTAATGACATCGAGAGGTCTCGACCAACTTAAGCTCTCCAGCAGCCCTTCTTCAGCAGTTATGAATCCCTTAACTTTGATTCTCTTAACTTTCTCTTTCAGTAATTTACCTTTCTGTGCAATATTGGACTGTGAGGCTGTGATCTTACATCGTCCACGGAAGTTTTGACGACGACACGGGTTGTCTCGACGTCCTGTCAAAATGGGGTTGATGAGTGCTGATGGTTTAGGGAACAGAGAGCTGAGGCTCTGTGCTGTGCTCAAGGTCTGGAGACTCGGCGACTCTTTACAAAACATATTTTATCTCTTTGCTTGTGTTCCGCATACCATCCTCTCCATCCCCGCTTCATCTCTTTATACATGTCCAAATATTACCCTAGCTTTGTCTTTTCTAAAAATAATAAATATAAAACCATCAAACTTGTCTACCTTATTTTTTTTCTCTACAGTATTTTTTTTTTTTGATTAATTTCTCTACTGTATCCACCGATTTTTTGTCCCTTTTCTTTTATAAATTATTTCACTAATTTAGATTCTAAATCTTCAGTAATCGGTAAGTTAAGCCATTAAAATCTACCACCAACATTAACCTCTCTAACCAAACCATATTGCAAATAATAATAATCTATAGCTGTGTTGTATTGGACAGACATCGATGTATATGATTTGCATAGAGAATACACCTTTTCAGCTGACTTATTGTATACTAATTTTCCTAATTAATGTGGTACTTCAAACACATGCTGAATCAGATCAAAAGAAACTGAGTTTTATGCGCAGGAGTTTGCTTGTGGAAGACACGGTTACACTCCTTCCAGATCTGATAAGACTGAGATGCTTCATAAAGAAGAAGATTCATACAATCCCCTTCAGTTTTCTCTCCACTTTCGATTGGCCCTTTTTAATGTAATCTCTGAAATTTCTTACATATTTTATTTTATTTTTGTTTTTATTCTCTTTACATTCTTCTGTTTTCGTTTGACGTATTTTTTCTTTAATTTCTTTCATCCAAATTGCATTCTTTTGTTTATGCTGCTGCCCTTCTCCTCTATATAACTGTTTCCACATTTTTGTTCTTCTAAAATATCACAAATCAATATCAACACAACAATGGATCAAGCTGCTCAGTAAATACACATTTAGTTAAGAAAATAATATATATTGGAGTTTTTCAAAATATGACTCAAAATTTGAAATAAAAACAAAAATGATCCATGCTTTTTTTTAAACTTTCATTTGTTCTATTTACACTAGAAATTCGATTTATTCACGAAAATGACATTATTTTTTTTTTTTTGAAAATGAATGTTTTATTCTATCATCCTCATCTTCACCGAGTATTTACAATATTGCTATCAATGCACCAACCACCATGAACAACCAATTTGAAGCTTTTGATGCACCAAAAAAATCATTTTTTCTCTTCATATCTCATTTTTATGCACACAAGTCACATCTCTTTCACTTTCTCTCAAAATTCATTCTAAACCCCCAAGATTTTGACTCCAAACTTTGTAAGGTTCATAGAGACATTGAAGCTAATGATTCTTGGTCATTAACGAGTTGGTAGCTTTCGTGGTGAAGTTTTGGATGCTTGGATAAGCTAAGCAAGTCATCTCACGGGTTCAAGGTATGAAATTGTTTCTTATTTCAGATCTGTTCGCGAATAAGACTTCTAGAGAAGTCTTCTAGTCAATGCATAGGTTAGTTTTGAAATTGACTTTTTTGTTTGTTTTTGTTTGTTTGTTTCTAACTTTTCTTTGTTAACAAAAAAACGAGAAGACTTCTCGAGAAGTCTTCTCGGATAAACATGTTAGTTTTGCAATTTATGTAGAAGTCTTCTCTGGTATTTTCGAGGATTTTTAAAATTCAAAAGTAAGCCAATATTTACAAAGGAAGACTTCTCTAGATGTTTGATGTACAGTAGACTTCTTAAGAAGTCCTCCTTTGTAAATTTGCAATTGCAAAAATGACCTAAACGGAAGACTTCTACGTCAATCTTTATTAAACTTCAATTTTCTCAAAACTTAAAATAAATTTTTAATATTTTCTTATTAATTCATGTGTATTAGTCAATATTGGAACTCCTGAGTGTAATTCATAACTTAATTGGTGATAATTACGAGGTTACAAACAATTTTTTTAAGTTGATGTTCTATGTTTGCTAATGTGTTTTAATCTGATTATTTTGCAGATGATTCGTCAGTTACACATAGTCAATGGAGAATGGGTGGTCAAAGATAATTGTTGGGATTTTGCGGTTAATAATGTGAAAGGAGCCATAATGGTTTTTTCAGTGATGGTTCTACACGTGCCGAACTTGTTGAAATTGCTCAAGAAGATTATAACATGGACATGAACATAGATGATGTAGAGTTATCTTACTTGTTACCAGACGCGATGATGCAACATATGGCACCAGATACTCCTCCTATTCATGTCACAAGTGATAGACGAGTTTAGAACTTAATCAAGATATGTAAAACGCATAATGTACGTCTTTGTGTATCAAACCGAGGCAAGATGAGGATTGTTAATGATGCCAACATTGATGGAAAGCAAGCATGTGAAGATGTTAATGAAGTTTCAGATGAAGGGAAAGAAGAAGATGATGATAAGTAAATCTAAGTTTTCATCATTTCTAAATGTTTATTATTACATAATTTCATTTTTCTCCCATATAAATATTTTTTATGGAAATTTTAAATGATTTTTAAGATCTAATGTACGAAAAGACTTCCAAAAAGGTATTTTCACGCGGACGGTTATATTAGTAAAACTCAATACAAGTTTTTTGTTTGATCATAAAGGGTTCGTTGTAATTTTACTACTTTTTTTTGTTACATTTGCATTTGATTAAATTTGAGGTACACTTTTATAATTAAAATCAAGTTTTGAGTCATTTTCGGCAAATTTCCGTATATATATATCAATATACTAGAAAGAAGATAAAATTTACTTTTTCACATTAAAAAGTAGAAAATTATGAAACGTAAGACTACTTATATCAATGTGAAAAGTGGATAACCAAATATTACTAGAGATTTTAATCTGGTATGGTATCACGGTACGACACTCAGTGCCAGTCTCATGTTTATACTGCCCTAACCCAAATTTAAAACTATGTCCTTGTACATATTTTATTAAAATCATAAAATGATATAAAACTTTTAAAGTTTCATAAAAATCAAAATCCATGCTGTTTATAACGAAAACTAGCTTTCCAGGACACTTATTATTGAAATATAGCTCTTCTTGCATCTCTTTCCGTAAAATCATCTATCAAAACTCATATAGTCAAGTCTTTCAACCGTAGTCATCTCAATTGACAACATAACCAACTCATTTAACCTCTCTTGAGCATGACAGACCGCATATATTTATTTATCGGCTTCAACTTCAAAAAACACTTCTTTCAACTGTGGCGATCGCTACCAGAACTGTCAACAAAATACGATAAGCAATTTCTTTGTTTTGATAATAATCCTCCATTTTTTTTCAAAAAATCAAACACTTCAAAAGGCTTTCAAACTTCCACAATGTATTGATTTTCAAAGAATCTTTAATTCTTTTTTTTTTGAGGAACTGAATCTTTAGTTCTATAAATAAATCATCACCAACTATGTCTGAATGTGTATTATTTTGTAAGGAAGCTTTCATATTCAAACATGATGCCCTTAAAGTATCGGAACTTGCATATGTTAGTTTTTAAATGAAGATAAATCCTAAAGATCTCCACTAGTGATAATAACCAAATTTTATAAACTATCTCAATGTCTTCATCATAGTGTGTTTTCCTTCTAATGATACTCTAGAAAATTCAGCTTCAGTCTCTATATTTTTTTCCAATTTGCCTAGCCTTAGCGTTTGCTTCCTCAAAACCCATCTTCCGATATTTTTGAAAATATGATACAAACCCTTTCAGTTGGTGAATTGTAACAGCAATATCAATAATATATTTAACTTTAACAGATTTATAAATATTGTTGAAAAGTCCATAAACATTATTCTAACTAATTAATAATGTCCAATAAGTAATTTTTAGATAAAAACCTCTACATGTTTGTAAATACCAATAAAACATTTTCAAACAAAAATATAACCTTTAATTTTGGATTCCCTAATCGATGATTTGGGTGGTTTTCCCTCTGGGCTGGCCCTGACGGCAATAGCACAAACCATTGAATCATATATATGTTTTGACAATTTTTCTTAAGAATGCAAAAATATTTTTTATCATAAATTTGTAGACAAAGGAAAAATTATTAAAATAGCATTCCTTAAAAAATTACTTTCCTTAAAGAATATACATGTAATATGATAATATTTTTAAATATTTTTTAAAAATATTTTTTTTTCAACTTTATATATTTTTTTTTCAACTTTATATCTTAAATCATAAATTCTAAACCCTAATTAATTTCTTAACCATAAAACCTATCTCCAAAATTATGAACCCTATTCTTAGCCATTAACCCTAGGAGTATGTTTCTTTATATCTTTTGATAAATTTTGTTTGGCAATTTTGTTTTAAAAAAAAATTAATAAAATAATTTTATTATTATTTCAGAGTATTTCTCTATATGTTTTGTGGTTTATTATTAAAATATTTATAAAAAATTTCATAAAAATAATTTAAACAATATTATTATATCTAAATTGATGATTTATTATTGAAATATTTCCAGTAAAATAATTTTTAGGTTCATTAGTGGTGATGCGCTAACTGATATATATATACACTGTGATAAACATAGTATATTGCTACCAGATATTATTAATCCAAGAATGAAAATCATAAGTATACAATAGTATATATTTTTTCATTTCGTGAAAATATTGTTTTGATACTTTCACATAAATTAAAAAAAGAATTATTAAAACTTTTATGTACTTAATAACTATAATTATTTAACTAATAATTTTTTAAATACATAAAATTATTTATAAAATAAAACAACTTTAATTACAATTAATATTAAATTGTAAATAATATAAACTGTATTAAAATTTTAAAATAATAATTTTTGTATAATAGTAAAAATATTAAAATGATACTATTTATGAAAGGGAATGAATATATAGTAGTTTAAATGTTTCTAGATAATAATAATTGATGTATTTGTTAATCAAGTCGTTTTGGCTTATTGGTAAAGAAGTTCCAACTGGAACTTTCGCCATGAGTTTGATTCATCTTGGCCACCTAGCCATGCCATTTAAATGGACTAGTTCCGTATTCGAAAGCAAGGTTTTGTAGGATTAGTTGTTGGATCTAGAGAACTTTTGAAATCCCTAGGATTATTAAAAAAAACTGATGTAATTTAAAAAACCTCGTCATTAATGATAAATTTGGCAATTACGAAGTTGTTGGTCGAAATAAAGTTATGTCACCACAAAGACCTTATAAGATTTAATTCACGGTGAAAACTAAAACTTGTTAAACAAAGTACTGTGCCGCTAAGGTGCGGATTTTGGATTGTTAAGCAATTTGAATATCTACTACGCTTCAATTTGTGATTATGTGGATATAAAACCATGTTTTAAATTTCATTTAAATATTCAAAAAGGTTCTATCTTTAATTTTAGTGTAAGATTTTATTAATTAATATTACTATCATATTTTTATATATGTGCTAATTATTTACAAAAGTTTTATGGATTTATATTAATTATGAAAAATATAAGGAATATAGTGTAAATTACAAATAATTTTGAAGTTAAATTTGAAGTTTTGTTTTTGGAGAAGAACACCTTGAAACTTCAAATATAGAGTTTGCAAAACTCTAGGTTAATAAAAAAGTAGTATTGTGCCGCTTTTTGTAAAGTTTATGGATCGTTTTCTTTTGCAAC
This sequence comes from Brassica napus, assembly GCF_020379485.1. Taxonomy (NCBI): domain Eukaryota; kingdom Viridiplantae; phylum Streptophyta; class Magnoliopsida; order Brassicales; family Brassicaceae; genus Brassica; species Brassica napus. Next base: position 14,048,280 of record NC_063445.1, on the reverse strand, counting down.
TTCAGTCCCTTTTTATAAGGTTCAGTAACGGGGAACACTTTCCTTTTAAGTTGTGCAAGATCTCGTTTCTTTTTTTTTTACATTCAATTCGTCAAAAAAGAAAATTAAAAGAAGGATTAGGTCGAATAAAATGCATGCTTGATGGATTTTGTTAATGGTGTGAATCTGATCTCCAACAATAATAATCTCCCATAAAATAATTCTAGACAAATATGAGAGGCCAAGATACACGCTAATACCACGAATTTGGTTGATATCTAATAGTGATACTTTCTCAGGTAACTAATCAGCAAAATGAATTCAAAATTCACTTTCTCGCTAAACAATGAGCGTGCAAAAAGACACAAAGGTTGTTAAGTTATTTTTGTTGTTTTCAAGATAAGTGAAAAGGAGAAAGCGCACGTTTTTGTTGTTGTTGCCCAATTTCAACTAAAATATTACCCCCACACCATCCTGTGGTACATTGACGAATGAACACCTCTTCTTCTTGTCTCACGTGAACGCTAACCAGTACCTTCCGTCACATTGAAAGAAGTCATAAATCACTCATACAGGACCAGCTGCAATTCTAGTACACTCATTTATTGAGTTTGGAGCATTGCGAATAGAGATAAAGACAAAAATAGCACTAAATCAAGTTTTTGTTCCCAAACTAGCACTCAAGGTCAAAAGTCACAAAAATAGCACTTAATGTTTTATCAAAAGTCACAAATTTAGGCTTTAGAGTTAAAGGGTGGAGTTTAGGATTTAGGGTTTAGGGTTTAGGGTTTAGAGTTTAGAGTTTAGAGTTTAGGGTTTAGATTTTAGGGTTTAGGGTTTAGGGTTTAGGGTTTAGGGTTTAGAGTTTAGGGTTTAGGGTTTAGAGTTTAGGGTTTAGGGTTTATGGTTTAGGGTTTAGGGTTTAGGGTTTAGGGTTTAGAGTTGAGAAATGAGGTTTTGGGGATAAGATTTCAAATTTTGAAAAATAAAAAAATTAAAATTTTCAAAGGATAAACTTAGAAAGGTGCTATTTTGGTCATTTTAATTTTTGAATGCTATTTTTGTGATATAAACTTAGAAAGATGCTATTTTGGAGATTTGCCGTTGCGAATATGTGAAGATGATAGCTTGTTATGATGTTCCAGCTAACATTTACTGCACTCATTCATTTTAACAAGCATTGTGTGACTTTTTTTCCCCGAGATATTGCATTCTATTGATGTCTGTATTGCTATGAATGTTTACAGTGTTCCGCATATTCCACAGTGCGGGACTAAGCTGCCTCCATTCATCCAACTTTTTAGCGTATAAATTTTAATTAAAAATTATAAAATAAAAGTGAAATGCTAACTGCGGTACTATTACTATGACAAAACGCAACTAAAAGCTAAAGAAGCAAAAATGGTGTGTTTACTTTTACAATTCAAAGTAAAATTCCTTTTTAAGATTTATTTTTTTGTCAACTATTACAAAACAATTTGAATGTTGATAGTATAAATCTCAATAGTAGCACCTTTTCTTTTATATTATATTCCTGGGAATTTTACCAGAACCCAAAAATTCGAACCGGAACCGATCCAAAAATACCCGTCCCGATACCGGACCGAAAATTTACAAGTACTTTTTGGGTCCAAAATTCTTTTACCCGAAAAAACCGAAAAGAACCTATCCGAATAGATCCAGATCTGAAAAGAACCGATCCAAATAGACCCGACCCGATAAGAACTGATTCATATCCGACTTAAAAATATGAATATCCAAAACTATGATTTTTTTGTTCTATTTCCTATATTTTATTTTACGATTTAGTTGAAATATGTTTTTGTAAACAATCTTTGTTATTATTTCTGTAATATTTTCATGTAATATGAAACTTTAAATGTAAAATATAGAGTGTTTAAAAATGTTTTATTTTAGTTATTAATAGTTTATTTAAATTTATTTTGTAAAATTTTAGATATATATGATAGATTTTGACTAAATTTGATGTGGTTTCATCTTTAATACCGAACCCGACATGGACCTGATATGTACCTAAAAATTACTGGTATTTTACGTGTATTTTAATTATAGACCCGAACCCAAGAAGAACCGACCTGAACCCGTGCCAAAAATTTACAAGTACCTATTGGGTGCAAATGTTTAGGACCAAAGGACCCGAACTCGAAAAGAACTCCCCCAACCTGAAGACTCGAACGCCCGTGCCTATTCACAACATGTATATATAACTATATATATATTCAATAAAATATTTTATGAGTGATTATCTATTTTTAGTTAACTTTTAATTATTAACTAAATAGATTTGTATACTTTTGTTTACTAGATCTTTATATTATCTTTACATATTTACATATTGTTTTCTATATAAATACAAATATGTTCACTCAATTTCATCAAAATAATTTTTAAAATATATCACTTATAGATAGTTTTGAAGATTTATTTTTAAAATATATTACTCAATACATAGCTATAATAAAATATTTACAATAAGATTTTAATTTAAGGATTCAAAATAACGAAATCGTTAAATAAGATCATTTAAACGAGGACTGCTACACTTTGAAATTTGACAATACAATATATTAGATGAGGAAATATGTGAATATGATTTATAAAAAATTTCATATATACAAAATATTTTTATTAAGTAAATAAAATAGTTGTTTAAATTATATTAGTATCAGTGCTATCTTAATTTGTAAAGTTTTATAAATTAAATAAAATATTTTCAGATATCTTATTTTGATTTTGTTTAAAGAAAACTAGCGCAATTATAATTTTTTAAATAAAATAATTAACTATAAATCTCATTAATAGTTTATTAAATTTTATATTTCAGATATATAAATTACTTTTTAAAATAAATTTATATTTCTAAAAATTATATTAGTATCACTGATTTTTAGTTTGTAAAATATAAATATATTATATATATATATATATATATTATCCCGTGTTGACACTTTTCATATATATCATTCATACTTTGCTTTGAACTGCTTATTTTAGATGAACCGCAGTTGTTCTGTAGCATGTGTTTCTATTATATAAACTGCAGTTAGAATGTACCGCAGTGTTTAATACGCTTATCCCGCACCGCTCAATCCGTTATTACCATTCAAAGCCTATGTTTATATTGTAACATCTTCGGTCGGCAGGACCATGCGCGAGAATGGGGAGAATTGGTCAGAAAATTAAGTTAGACTCGTCCCATGGTCAGGATATGTTGGATTTATATATAAAATTCTAACTTATTTTATCATTTAATTTTAAAATGCATGTGGGAGCTGAAACTCGCACGATCAAAATTTCTAAGAAATTTTTTACCTTTTTCAAAGAATTAGATTTTTTTGCGACAACCACTTAAACAAGAAAAACGAGAATGAAAACGACATTAAATATGACAAAGATGCACAAAAACGTTTTATTGATTATAACAAAAAAAAGTGATTTAGAATAAATTACACAAGATATCGTAAGATTCGTCAGCAATAGAACAAAGCTGAAAAACGTCCAAGTCTTAAATTCGCTAGTCTAACCAGCTACACCCTAAGTTCTCTAAAGCTAGCAGACATCTCTTAAGTATTTTGTCTCTAAATCCCTTGCTTGAAAGCCCAAGGTCATTTTTATATAGTCCCTTCAGATCAGCCATCCCTTGATTCTCTTGAAGAGTTATTTCAATCTTCTTTTCATTTTCTTATCCATTTTCCCTTTTTCTCGCTCTTTCTATTTATAGGTTTTTTATTTTGTGATTATCTCACCTTCTAGACCAAGCAAATAGACTGACACTTTGTTGGGTTCTTTTACGTTTTAGGCCTCTTAATATGATTAAGGGTTTAATCACATACCAATTAACCTATTATGCCAACAATACCACACATGTAATGTCGATTCTTATTTTATTTTGAAATAAATAATTTTTGGAAATTTTGTCATTTGTTAATTTTATGTTAAATTCAAAATATTATTATAGATATTAAGTTAATTATTTTAAATGTCTTAACTTTTGCTAATTATTTACCATATCCGATATTGATTTAATTAAGTTCAAATGTTTTGTAAATTTTGAAATTTTCGAAAATAATAATTTAGAATGATGATTTGTCATATTTTTAACAAAATTGAGATCTTTTTTAAAAAATGAAACTTTCAAAGAATCATAGTGGTAAAATAAAATTAAAATCTGTATAAAAAACAAATTAATAAAATTTAAAATTATTTAATATTTTAGCTTGATATTTATACTAACTTATTGAAAACTTAGCATTAAAAGAATTTAAGGAAAAAAAATCATGTCCATGACTTTCTTTGTATAAAATCTAGTATAGTACAATTTCCAATTTTCTCACATTTGTATTCTCCTATCCTTATTTTGACAAGTTTATTTTTTTTAAAAAAATTCAATTTAATAACAGAGGTTTTCGTGAAAATAAATAGAAATAAATGAAAATAAATAGAAATAAATATAAATAAATAAATTTCAATCGAATGTCCCCCAGCACTACAAACATGGGCACTTTCGAGGATCTCGTCCTCCCCGGCAATTTTTCCATCATCTTCGGTTTTCACCAGTATGGATTATCTATTTTGGAGACTGCCGAAGGAGGATGACTTTAGTTATTTCCCTTGGATACTATGGTATATATAGAAGGCAAGAAATGATAAGATTTACTCGAACAGGAATGGAAACCCGTTGGAGATTCTTCGGCTGGCTGATGTGGAATGTACGGTTTGGATGGAGGCTCAATTATTAGTGAACTGACCTCTGGAAAATTCCCAACGTGAGAACTTACAACAGACGGATTATACGTCTTTGGAAAATACTAGAGTTTGTTCTATTGATGGAGCCTGGAAAGAAGATGACATATTTACAGGACAAGGGTGGTTATGCCGAAAGAGTGGCTCGACAGATGTTATGATGGGGGCGATGAATCTTCGTAGAAGCCTGTCACCCCTGCATGCTGAGTGTGAAGCACTAATTTGGGCAATGGAGTGCATGAAGACCCTACAATTTTTTGATGTAGTTTTTGCGACGGATTGTTCTCAATTGATGAAGATGGTGTCGACACCTGAAGAATGGCCAGCTTTCTCTACACACATGGAAGAATTCAGTCGCAGTAAGACTTTCTTCCCTGACTTTCGGATCAGACATATTCCAAGAGCACAAAACACCTTGGCGGACAAACTTGCACGTGGTGCAAGAAGTTCTCCTTCAGCTATGCTTTATGTCGATTCTATCCCACCGGTTTGGCTTGCTGAATCGATTGGATCAGCTTAGTAGTTCAAAATGTTGTTGTCCAAAAAAAAAAAAAAAAAGAAGTTCTAACGGGTTTCCATATACTTTTATGATCACGGCCCATAAAACCCTAGCTTAGATGAGAACAGAAGGTTATACACAAACGCAGTCTAGGGTTTTAGGCTAAAAACAACTTATCATAGACAAAGGGAACACGAGGCTCAAGAAAAGCTCCACATCTACCGATGTATTTTCAGCTTCTTTGTTCTTTTTATTTACTCAGTTTTTAATCTATACAATTAAATCATGATACTATTGTCCTTTTTACCTTATCTTGTCATTTTATTTACTAACATTGCATGTTTCATTAAGGGTAATCAAGTAATATTAATAACACATCTATATTGAGTCATTTTTTGGATCTAGCCCACTGTCCACTTCAGATCTCTATTGGACCATTTGGGCCGATTAAGAAATCAGATTCAATTCTCACTTTTTTTTTTGGCCATTGAATCCAAGTTCAAATAATTTTTTTCAACCATTATTAATTATTTTTTTTCTTTTCTTAATATAAGTTAAGCATTCATAAAAAAATGAATTTTTTCATTGAAAAGTATAAATCTTTATTAAAAGTATATAATTTTTTTTATTATAAATATTAACCACATAATGAAATTAATTTATCAGACTTATACCAACTTAATTCATTAAAGAAATAAAGTTTAATTTTTCAAATATAAATAGTCATTTAAAATGAAACACGATAAAAAAAATAAAAAGTTTAAATCTTTTATAAAATAAAACACAAATATATGAAATATGACATTTACTAAATATTTGTCAATTGAAAAAAAAAAGGAAAATAAATCCGCGCATCAAAATCTAGTAACTTTTTTATAAATGGTTTCTTTTGCTTCTTTTTCTTTTGTTAGGTTGAACATGCACATGACCTTAGCAATTCCACGAAAGGTAGTAAGCTGGATTTCTTTTGGGTTGGAATTTTATCTCTTTGCCACTTCCTGTCAAAAACCTTATGTGCTCTTTCAGGCGAAAAGAAGCGCAAGAAATCCACCGTTCATAACGCGAATAAGGACACCGAGCATTCGCACAAAGGTTAATTAGATAGTGATCTTTTGGGCGGCTCTTTCTTTATTTTCTCATATCGTATTTAAAACCATCTGCAATTTGGGAGATCATTTATTTGATACAGATCCTTTTGGATACTGGCTTTGTATAAACCAGTGACTTGGCTAATATTTTTTTTTCTTGACTCTGATCATACTTTAAACTCATCAGTCATCTCCAATTTGGAGAAACAAGTGAGATGATTAACAGTCGATACAGTTTCTTTAGCTTGTTGCAAAGTGCAAACTATTATAATTTGGTCGAACTGAATCTACCAGTAGTCCTGATCCCAATAGTTGACTGTATCATGTATACTCAAATTTAGTTTAACTCATATCCTCTTTTTTATGTCAGTGAAAAATGTTCGAGCTTCCAAGAAAATAGCTGCTAATCATGTCGCTATTGATAGACTGACTTCTACCATTGAAGATGCTTATGATGTTAATAAGATTCTCTAACCACGCCTTTACAGCTCGTAAGATTTGTTTTTGCTGCTTTCTTTATTCATTTTTTTCTTTTATTGGCAGGAAATCATAGAGTTGAGAGAATCTATCGAAGAGATGACTGAAACTATGAAAAAACAACAGGAGATATTATTGACAATGGCTGGAACTATGAAGAACCTACTGGTATATGTTTCTTACATCATATAAGTGTTTACTTTTATTTCTATTTTTTGTAGCTTGCTTGACACTTTATAGTTGATCCATGTGTAGGTGAAAGAAACCCCAAAAGAAAAGTCTACAATCAAAAGAGAGTGTGCTTTGGCACGGGATTATCAACCAAATAATAAGCATACCATTTTGGTTAAGGGATATGATCCGTCCATGCGTAGGGATATGATGTCGAAAAGGCATTGATTGAACATTTTGGTTCATGTGGAGAGATCACAAGGGTGTTTGTTCCCTTTAAGTGTTACACCCTTACTTGTGATAACTCAAGTTAAATGCAAACCAAGATATTTATTACTCTCTTTTTTTTTTCCAGATTTGCTTTCATTTTTTTTTTTTTGAACATTTTCTTGATTTGCTTTCATTGATCTGAAAGAAGATCATAGGAAGGCTTTACTACTCAATGGAAGTTACATGGGAGGAAGGAAGCTTGAAGTTACGATGGCTTTTGACAGGGAAGAATTTAATCCTTACGATGACGAATGCTGTTGGACGTTGCATGCTGCTTTAAAGAAAGCTTTTCATGATGACGAATATGAAGAGCCGAAGGAGTCGAAGTTGGGAGTTTTCAACAAGTTCCAAGAGCTGGGATTTGATTGGGCTTCAAGGCTTGTTCACTACATGCTCGGTTTCCAGCTGGACATAAAGAAGAAGTATGAGCTGTGAAGTCTCGTTGGTCCACAACCTGTGAGGTTTTCACTGTTAGAGTTTGAAAACCTCACTGGTATAAACTGCGAGTACATCGAGGACCTTGAGAGACCTCACTGTGTTGTTACAAAGGAGTTGACTTTTTTTTGGGAGATGTTGGGAGTTCATGTCGAAGCTGGGCCATCTACTCAGGAGATAATAGCAGCATATGAGAGATGCGAAGGGTGGTCTCAGGATGATCGCAAGCGGCTCGCATACCTTGCCATCTTCACTGGATACATTGAAGGGAGAAAGTATTCAACCCCTACACGGGTTAGTCTGACAAGGCTAGTGATGGAGCTAGAACGGTTTGAGAATTATCCATGGGGGAGAGTCGCGTTTAAGGTGCTGATGGACTTTGTGAAGGGCAGAGATATTTCGGGTTGTTACACTATTAATGGGTTTGCGCAAGCTCTCCAGGTCTGGGTGTACACAGCTCTTCCGGAATTGGGTGCTACTTATGGTAATCCTCTCCCAAACAATCCGTCTCCACCGATACTGTCTTACAAGGGTCGCAAAGGACGCAAACAGTTTAAAGAGGCTATCCTCAGTCAGGTATTTACTTCAATCTGGACGACTTCGCAGAAGACTTATAATTAAGTCGTCTGATAAGTCTTCCAACTGGACGACTTAGTAGAAGACTTATAATTAAGTCGTCTGGAAAGTCTTCCAGCTGGAAGACTTAGTAGAAGACTTATAATTAAGTAGTCTGGATAGTCTTCCCAGACGACTTAATTATAAGTCTTCTACTAAGTCATCGAGCTGGAAGACTTTCCAGACGACTTAATTATAAGTCTTCTACTAAGTCGTCCAGTTGGAAGACTTATCAGACGACTTAATTATAAGTCTTCTGCGAAGTCTTTTCTTTCCATCTTTCCTAATCCGTCAAATATCTAAGTTCATATCTTCTATTTACTGCAGACTAGAGTGATCAACTTTGTTCAGAAGGACAATGGTCAAATGTTTCCAAAATGGGAGTTTGATGTTGAGGACACGCCCGAGGAGAACATAATTAAACTCATGTTTGTGAAGAAACCGTGGAAGTGGACCATGGATTGCTGGGAAGTCACCGGTACTTGGGTCAATACAAAGCCGGCGGTTGTTAGTCCAGCGAAGAAAAAGGTAGTGAAGGAAGACAATCCAAGACCTCGGAAGAAAGCTCGTAAAGAGGCACCTGCAGAAGCTAGTGAAGAGGCAGCTGCAGAGGCTAGTGAAGAGGCAGCTGCAGAGACTAGTGAAGAGGCAACTGCAGAGGCTAGTGAAGAGGTGACTACGACTGTACGTGTGGATGTGCTCTTCATCATATTCATCATAGATGGGTAAAGAATCTGAAAAATCTTTCAACTCCTCAACATGGGTTTCAGATTTACCTTTGGATTTCTTGCTGATGAATAAGGATGGCTTAGCTACAGGTGCACGTGTGGATGTGCTCTTCTTATGGGTCTGGTTGACGTCCTTGAGGGTTTTCACCACTTCCTCCACAAAGTCATCACAAAACTCTTGGACATCAAACTGAAGCAAACGCCTCTTTGGATCAGCTTCACCTTTGGACGACTTGGACTGCTCTTTGCACCTCCGGTCTGGCACCTTATATGGTTTTCTAAGGGTTGGCCTTTCCTGCACAGTAACAAACTCATCAAAAACATTCAATAAGTTTTGAGATGAAGAATGAAAATTAGCCTGTCGTTGGTATTTCTCTTGGCTAGTCTCCTTGAGAAGGCCAAACATCTTATCCTGAAAATTCTCAACACAAAAGATTAGCAGATAAAAATCCTCACTCTCTCAAGTGTATGATCTTCACCCACACAAGTGTTTCTCTCAGATTTTTGGTGATCACACACAAGTTTCTACTCAATGTTCTAAGAGAACAAATCAAAGAATCCCAATGGACAAATCCAAGCAGACAAAAGGGATTTTTTTTCAAGATAGAAAGGTAAGAGATTTTTGGTTTTGGAATCCGTTTTAACCACCTCAAAGGCTGGATTTCTCCTCAGCCAACAGGCTTTCTCTTCCACCACCAATCGCCAAATGAAAACTTTTCGAATTCTTTTTTTTTTATAGATAGATCTTTTTTTTTTATTGATAGAGGATGGTAATGAGGGGCCCGGATTCAAGATAGATAGAAGAAGAAATGTTTATGATTTAGAAATGGAAGATGAGAAAGATGAATGATTTAGAAGATACCAAACGAGCAGCTCTGATACCACTTGAAAGACCCTAAGATCGGCTCACTCGAATGGATCAGGTCTGGATATGAAATCCGAATGGAGAACTAGATGGATTTAAGGGTCGCACGAAGGTTGCGGAATGGCCTTCGATATTCCCGGCTTCAGTTGGTGCTTGATATGACTCACAAGACCACCAAAAGAAGAATCTCGAACCGTTGCTTGATATGACTCACAAGACCAACGAGTTTGAGGGGTGTTTGCTTGGATATGACTCACCAAGAAACAAGACAAGTTCTAAACAAAGAACAAAGAGTTTAACTCAAAAGCTTTAGCCAAAATCGATTCATTTATTCATTAGAAGAGTTTACATACTTATAGAGTTTTGTAGATCTAGACATTAAATGGAAATGTAGGAAAACAAGGCAAAACATTAAATAAACTTGACTAGATCTGGTCAAGGCACGAAAATAAAGAGAAGACTAGTCAAAGGGACCGATCGGCTTCCGTTCAGATGCATCCGAACCAGCTAAGTCCAAAGCGGTAAGGATTAGCACATAGGCGGGACGATCAGCAAGGGCCGCGGGACGTTCTGATCGGACAAGTTGCGTTCCAACAAAGCCCAAGTCTTCTGATAGCTTAAGGATCCTTACCTTAGAGAAATATCCAAAGGAAAAGTCCATGATCGGATCGAACAAGGTAGAGAGATCATCAGCACGGTCGTCGGTACATGCGGTACGAGCCAACCGGGCCAAAAAAGAGAAGCTATGGTCTGAATCAGAATTGGCTCGTCCTAAGTTGATTCTGGTTTGACCATCAGCCTTATCTTGTGAAGTTGGACGGCAAAGGCAAGCTCCAGTACGGTCAGATCGGTCATCCGACCATGGTTCCAGCCAAAGCTCCTTTCCGGACGTATGCGGGACGGTCCAGTACACTGCGCGGTCAGTCTGTCTGGTACGGTGAAAAACATGAACCTCGGTTGAAATGTTCAGAACGTCCTGAACTTCATGCTGAGCTGGTTCCATGTACTAATCTGTGGACTGCACATCACATCCCAAATGGATCGAATCCATCTGTACATAATCAAAGATAACGTTACACGGTTCTTCGGCAAACCGGGGATGTATTTCTTGAAAGTTTTTCCACTCCGCCGCATCAGATGGATGACACATTTCTCCCTCTTTTGCTTGTTGCTCAGCATGCCACCTCATTGCCGCTGCAGTCTTCTTGCTCTGATACAGTCTCTTCAACCTATCAGCTATAGGGAGATACCACATACGGCTATATGGTACTTTGTTTCTACGGCGTTTGTCCCTAGGCTTCCATCTTTCTGCACCACAAAACTGACATGTTTCCACCTTTCATCTTCTTTCCAGAATATCATACAATTGTTGATACAAACATCAATTGTAAAATATGGGAGGCCTAAATTGCGCATCAACTTTTCTGTCTCGTAGTGTGAGTCAGTTGCCATGTTTCCATCAGGTAAATAGTCATTCAGCATTTGGAACACCGAATCCACACACTTTTCACTCATATTATAATCTGCCTTAGTTTGCAAGACTCGAGCAGCTAAGGATAGCTGCGAGTGACCTTCACGACAACCATCTTACAAGGGATTTTTTGCTCCTTCTAACAAGTCGTAAAACTTTTTCGAATGGTTGCATACATCTTCTACTACATTCTCGTAACTACCATCCTGGGAGCTACCATCCTGGTGATAATTATCAGAACTCACATTATCACGAAATGCATCATTTACCATATCAACATATCTATCTTCATTACCAACTTCTTCACTACCACTTAAAGGTGTCGGATCAACATGACTCGTTCCTAATTCCATATCAATTTTTTCTCCATGATTATACCAAACATAATAGTCTTGCATGAATCCTCTACTATATATATGTTTCCAAATTTTTTACCCCGGAAGAAATTTATCGTTCTTGCAAACACTACATGGACAGAAAAATTTACCCCCATTGCTCTGCGTGATAGGCTGGCTATTTGCAAATGTCATGAATTGATCCACCCCTGCTATGAACTCTTATGAGAAATTTCCCATCTTTTCATCGATTCTCTTGTATATCCATTCTCGGAAATTGGAATAGTTGTAATTTCCCGACATTGTAACACTTCGAACAATCTTTTTTTCTTTTTGTTTTATGAGGATTTTTTGTGTTGTCAAACTTTCTTTCTACGCTTTCTGAGCAAAAATGTGGAAAAGATCGTTTAGATTATATAGCAAAATTTATGTCTTATTAGCGACTAAATACCGACTGCTAGCAAAAATTAGTTACACCAACCATAAAACGTAAACCACGTGTTTTGTACCGGTTTTCACCGACCGATTAGCGACTAAGTTATAACCACAGAAATCGATCGCTAAATAGTCGCCACTTATCGACTATATTGTGTTTGTATTATTCTGACAACCTCGTAGTCGCGGATAAGTCGTAATTTAGCGACGTAACGACGACTGATTGTCGTAGTCATTATTTTGCGACTTATATACGACGGAATTGTATGAGTTGCAAATCAGTCGCCTATCAGTCGTAAATATTAACGACTACCTATACAGTCGCAAACTGTGGTCGAAAATCACATGTTTTCTTGTAGTGATATAACAAGTAACTTTTAGCTTATTCGTTGTTATTTTCTTGATAATGCAGGGTTTGGTTTAGTTTTAAAGTTGGTAACAACTTTCGCTTTAGGCTTTGGCTTTAGACTTGTGGCTATAAATATTTTGGCTTTAAAAGCTATAGCTGTGACTTAAAAAAGTTAAAAACTGGATTGGCATCAAGAACTTTAGAAATTGTGACATTTGTATTATTTTAAAAGTTTTCATTTGATTTTCATATCATTTTTAGATTCTAACAATAATATAAATTTTACAAAAATAATGTTATTTATACATTTATATAATTACTTAATCTAAAATTAAATTAAAATTTAGAACCATATTGAACCGGTTGGACCGGTCCGACCATTGACCCATGACGAGTGTCAATGTTCAGTCTGGTTTTCAAAATATTGCCAAAAGGTATTACCTACTTCTTTCTATCTATTTTTTATGCAAGTCCATAAAATAAGAAATCAGTTAAAATTTATCAATAAATATATTTTATTTATTTATTGTTAAATATTAATTTAAATTGTAAGAAACAATTTTATTTTTATTATTTTAAATAAGATTAAAATTTGTAGGCTTTAACAATTTAATGTCTAATAATAGTAGGTTACGAATTTTTCCTAATGTTAAAAATCTAACTAATTAATAATAATTGATTTATAAATCATTATACTTATTGTTCTGTTTTATTTTTGGTCAAAATTGGACAAAAAAAAAAGTTCACCAATTTTTCAAAAAAAAAAAAAGAAAAAAAAACTTTATAGTAACAAAAGGTGGCTCTCGAAAAAAGTGAACAAAAAACAGTTTTTTTTTAAAGTGGACTTTTAAGATTTTTACAGATTTTTAAAGCCTAAAACCCTAATTGGTAAATTTTTTGACTTTCATGGCTTTACAAAACCACAAAGCCTCAACAACATCATTAACAATCGGACCCTTAGTTTTATAGTTAGCAGGCCCGAAGAACATCATAGCCATTTTTATATAATAATAATATTATTAAGTGATAATAGTTAATTTGAAAATATTATAATTTGATTGGAGGAAAAATATGACATAGTAAATGTGACTAATATTGATTAACCAAATGTGATGTCAATGCTATATATGACTATATTTGCAGAATTTGTTGACTGAATTCACGATTAGATAAAAGCTTTCATTTAAAAATAAAATAAAAATATTAATTAATTTAAGCCAATTTTTTAGACAAACAAATATTTTGGTCAATTATTTTAGAGTAATCAAATTATTATTATATACAAATCAAATCATTACTGATATGTTTCTGTCATGGGTTTTGCCTCTTTGTCAGACTTTTATAAAACGAACCCACACTTCGGGAAGGTTTGGGCAGAAGTGAATAAGAAAAAAAAGAAACGATTTTATGCTACTCGATGGGGTTTCAATGGAGCTCAGTTATGCATTGTTTTTTGTAGTCTCCGACTGAAAACAATCGACGACTTGCACAAGGAGGGTCACATCCAGCGTGACAGAACGCTTCAGTTGGTAACTGCATCGTACTATTGGCATGGTGTTCTCCGTGATGTGGAGCGTTACGTTGAATGTTGCCGAGCTTGTCAGCTTGCAAAAAGGCATGCTTCGAATGCTGGATTGTACCTCCCTCTTCCGGTCATTGCTCAACTCTGGATTGACCTAAACATGGATTTTGTTTTGGGATTACCATGAAATCAGAGAGGCAATGATTATACTTTCGTGTGTCAATCGTTTCTCAAAAATGGTTCATTTCATTTTGTGTAAGCGTATTAGCAGTGAAGGTCGCCCAGCTCTTCTTTGGTGAGGTTTATTGTTTACATGGTCTACCATTGTCGATTGTTTTGGATAGAGATAAGAGATTTTTGAGTCTTTTCTGGAATTCGTTGTGGACGATGTTGGGTGTCAGTTTAGATATGAGCACTTATTATCATCCTCAATCAGATGGTGAAGTCGTCAACAGATCTTTGGGCAACGTGTTACGGTCTCTGATTCCTGAGAACATCAAATCACGCGAATCGTGCTTTCCTCAAGCTGAATTTGCTCACAGTCATGCAACGAACATGAGTTCGGGTTTAGTCCTTTCAAGGTAATTTATGGGGTGGTGTCGTGGTTCCCAGTGGATCTTGCGCCTCTGTGTGATCTGAATCATTTCCATGGTGGTGCTTCAGACTTTGTCACTTCTGATATCTTGCATATTTCTATTGTTTTATCCATTTATCCATGTGCATTTTGATCATATAGATTAGGATTTAGCCATGTTTAGGTTGCATTTTGCATACATGAGCCCTTATCAGGTATTGGAGTACCACATGGAGTTCTTGGAGGCACTTGGAGGCATTTGGAGCTCAAAAATGAGTGTTTAGAGTGGTCATTGGGCGAGCAAGGCATGGGAGCGACCAGTCTGGAGCGACACCACCAAGTCGCTCTGATCACCCTACTGGAGCGACCTAACCAGAGCGACAGGGAGAAGTCGCTCGCGGTTTCATCACTCGGAGACGCGAGAACGAGCCCGGAGCGACCTCTCGGAGCGACACAGCGAGGTCGCTCCAGCTGAGAGCGACGTTATGGGAGCGACAGGGAGAAGTCGCTCGCGGTTTCATCACCCAGAGACGCGAGAAGGAACCCGGAGCGACCTCTCGCAGCGACACAGCGAGGTCGCTCCCGAAGCCTAGAGCGACTTGTCGGAGCGACGGGCTGAGGTCGCTGCGCGTTTTATTTCTACTCGAACTTGTGATTTCTCAAGGGCCTTTTGGTCATTTCATTATGCACGTTTTTATTTTCTAAACCTATGTTTTAATACTCTAGGAGCCACCAAGAGGGGGATCATCTTTGTTCTTAGAAAAACCACCAAAAAACCTTTGGAAAGTCAT
Source organism: Brassica napus (assembly GCF_020379485.1). Lineage (NCBI taxonomy): Eukaryota > Viridiplantae > Streptophyta > Magnoliopsida > Brassicales > Brassicaceae > Brassica > Brassica napus. Next base: position 14,032,912 of record NC_063445.1, on the reverse strand, counting down.
CTCTTTGAATCAATTGATCAGTTTATTATTGAGAATTCTGTGTTCTTATCTATTTCCTGTGTTTCTCTACATGATTAATCTGAAATCCAACATGGGTTTAAGAGGAATCATGGAGATTAGTGAGTAATCACCTTTTGAATTCATGGGTTAGGGAGATTGAGGGTGATTAGGTTAGAACTAGGATGTTTTAGTGTAGATCATTCATATTTCCTTGCTAGTAGAGTGAGCATAAAGCATCTTCTGAGTTGGCCACTGAGTAGTTGAACCTTAGGCATTTCCCCCCCGAAAGGTGTTCGAGGAAATGCCCGAGACAACTCTTCTTAGCTTTTAGCATACTTTGCCAAAGACATTTGTTGTTAGAGGTGCTAAGATAGCCATTGGACTTGCTAGTTATGATTGCTTTCATATTATTCAACCAAAGACATTTGATGTTTGAGATATGTTAGCAAATGAGCATTCATCTAGACATAGAGTTTGCTTAGAATTGTGTCTAGGCTTAAGGTTGATAGTTTGATTGATCATTTGCCATCCTTAGTTCGATACTTGATCACCCAAGGTCTAATCCCTATGCCCATGAGTTCTCTTTTCCCTTAGACAAGAAGTATCATTCTGTTATCGCTTTCTAGTTTTAGTCATAGCTTAAAACCCATCTAAATCATTGGTTGCACTTAGATTAAGTGAGTACTTGCATTCTCAGTGCTTTGATATCCCTCAGAACTGGTTCGACAATCATTTATACTACAGCATTTGTCTTAGGAGCCTTGAAAACTCCTAACATCAAATTGGCGCCGTTGCCAATTTCTGAGTAGATTTAAACATTGAGATTTAGTCAATTGCTTGAGACTAAGTCATTTTTATTTTCTTTTGTTACTGACTCTTCTTCACCTCCCTTTAATCTACAGGTGTATGAACTTGCGGAGCAGGGGTCCATCAAACCTAGTTCCAAGAGCAGCAGACATCAGAGCTTTAGAGAGAGAGTGTGCTAGAAAGAGAAGAGAAGAAGAACATCAGGCTCAATTGCAGAGACTGAACACTGACATGGGAGACGTTCATCAAGAAGATGCAGGCGTCAATGGCGCTAACAACAATGGTCCACCTAACCAACAGCGAGCAGCTCGGCCCATTGGCACTTACGACCGTCCAAACATTCATGGTTATCGATTGGGAATCCGAGCACCCGCTGTGGCAGCCAACAACTTTGAGATCAAGTCAGGACTCCTCAACGTGATCGAGAACAACAAGTATCATGGCTTGGCTCTAGAGGATCCATTTGATCACTTGGACAGGTTCGACAGCTACTGTGGGTTGTCAAAAACCAATGGTGTCTCCGAAGATGCCTTAAAGCTCAAGCTATTCCCTTTCTCTTTAGGGGATAAAGCACGTCAGTGGGAGAAGTCTCTACCAAGCGACTCCATCACCACTTGGGATGACTGCAAGAAAGCATTCTTGGAGAAGTTCTTCTCTACTTCAAGAACTGCTAAGCTGAGAAACGAGATCTCCAGCTTTCAACAGAAGGGCTTGGAAGGTTTCAGTGAAGCCTGGGAAAGATTCAAGGGGTACCAAGCTCAATGCCCACACCATGGTTTCTCTAAAGAGAGCTTGCTGAGCACATTCTACCGTGGTGCTCTTCCTAAGTACAGGGCCAGACTGGATACAGCTAGTAATGGATTCTTCTTGGGGAGAACTGAGGAGGATGCAGAGGAGCTGGTTGACAACATGGTTAAGAGTGATGCAGTCTACAGTGGAGACCACGACAGAGGCAGTAGATCTGATGATAAGCAAACGAGGAAGGAGTTGAAAGCTCTACAAGATAAGATAGACATCCTCCTTGCTGATAAAGCTACCCAAGAGCAGCTGCACTTTGTTGGCAACCCAACCCAAGAGACACCAGCTGTTGTCCATGAAGTTGAAGGTTTGGAAGGTCAGGAAGAGTTGTGTTTCATCAACAACAATGGTAGCTGGTACAAGAAAGAGCCCAACTTTCAGTACAACAACTACCAACAGAAATCCTATTCCAACAACCATCAGAGTGGTTACCAGCCTCGAAACAATCAGCAAGGCAGCTATCAACCACAGCAAAACCCTCCTCCTGGTTTCAACAACAAAGGCAACAATTCTTCCCAACAACAATCTAATCCCTCTACCTCCACCCCTCAAGTCAGCAGCACTGATGCTCTACTGAAACAAATCCTGGAATCTCAAACAAGAAGTGAGAAGCATGTTGGCTATGAGTTGAAGAATCTTCACTCAAAGATTGATGGGAGCTACAATGAGCTCAACAACAAGTTCAGAGCTTTGGAGAACCAGTTTGCTGCCATGAACACTCAACAAAATCGCCAACAAGGTTCTCTACCTGGAAAGTCTGAGCAAAACCCCAAGGAAACCATGAAAGCTATCACTCTCAGGAGTGGTAAGGAGTTACCTCAGAGAGCTCTCACCAAGGATGCTGAGAAACAAAGTGAGGGGGTTGCCATCACCATAGATGATGAAGTGGTGATTGTTGATGAGAAGACCAATGACGAGATCTTGGAAAAGATAGTGGAAGCCAAAGGAAAAGGAAAGGTTGGAGAAGAGAAGAAAACAGTTAAAGATGGTGAAGTTGTCACTCCTGCAAGTGAAAGTTCTTTTGTTCCTCCTGCCTATGAACCTAAGCTTCCATTCCCAGGTCGATTCAAGAGGCAGTTGCTAGAGAAGTACAAAGCTCTGTTTGACAAGCAAATGAGTGAAGTCCAGGTCACAATGCCCATTATTGATGCTTTCATGCTGATTCCTCAGTACAGTAAGTTCCTAAAAGATGCTGTAGCTGCAAAGAAGAAAGAGATGGAGGGCATGGTGATTCTCACTCATGAGTGCAGTGCTATCATTCAGAGGCTGGTCATACCAAAGAAGCTAGAAGATCCAGGATGCTTCACATTACCTTGTGCTCTTGGGCCTATGGTATTCGATAGGTGTCTCTGCGATTTGGGAGCTAGTGTCAGCTTGATGCCCCTATCTGTTGCTAAGAAGCTCGGTTTCACTCAGTACAAGAAGTGTAGACTTTCTCTGGTATTGGCTGATCGTTCAGTTAAGTACCCTGTGGGTATCTTAGAGGACCTCCCAGTGATGGTTGGAAATTATGAGATCCCTACAGACTTTGTAGTGCTTGAAATGGGTGAAGAAGCTCAAGACCCTTTAATCCTTGGAAGGCCTTTCTTAGCCACAGCTGGAGCCATTGTTAATGTGAAAGAAGGCAAGATTGATCTCCATCTGGGTAAAGGGCACGTTCTCCATTTCGACATCAAGGAGGTAATGAGGAGGCCAACAGTTCAAGGGCAGGTGTTCTACATTGAAGAGATGGACGCCCTTGCTGATGAAATCCTTGAAGAGTTGTCACTAGAGGACCCTCTACAGCATGCTTTGACTGTAGAGAAAGAGGCTGAGGTGGTTGAGAACCTGGAGAGTACTGCCTATGGGATGATGCTGGATTCACACCAGGGGTTTTTCAGTGAGGATCAGTACGAGGAGCTTCCCCAGATGGTTCACCAAGAAGTCTCAGTCACTCAACAAGAGGACAACAAGCAAGATGACTGGAGTGAACTTAAGGCACCTAAAGTGGAGCTTAAACCTCTTCCCCATGGTGTAAGGTATGCATTTCTTGGTCCTAATGAAACTTACCCTGTCATTGTGAGTAGTGAACTTACTGAAAGTGAGCTATCTGAACTTTTGAGAACACTTAAAAGATTTAGAAAGGCAATAGGTTACTCACTAGATGACATCAAGGGGATATCACCCTCTCTGTGCATGCATAGGATACATCTTGAGGATGAATCAATGACTTCTATCGAGCATCAAAGAAGGTTAAATCCTAACCTGAAGGATGTTGTAAAGAAAGAGATTCTTAAACTCCTAGATGCTGGTGTTATTTACCCTATCTCAGATTCTAAATGGGTATCACCTGTGCATGTTGTACCAAAGAAAGGTGGTATCACTGTGATTAAGAATGACAAGGATGAATTGATACCAACAAGAACCATCACATGTCATAGAATGTGCATTGATTACCGAAAACTAAACTCTGCATCTAGAAAGGATCATTTTCCATTACCATTTATTGATCAGATGCTTGAGAGACTTGCAAATCACCCATTCTATTGTTTCCTTGATGGGTATTCAGGATTTTTCCAAATCCCCATACATCCCAATGATCAAGAGAAAACGACATTCACATGTCCATATGGTACCTTTGCATATCGAAGGATGCCATTTGGTCTATGTAATGCTCCAGCCACCTTTCAAAGGTGCATGATGTCAATTTTCTCTGATCTGATTGAGGATGTTGTGGAGGTATTTATGGATGATTTCTCTGTCTATGGATCTTCGTTTTCTGCTTGTTTGTCAAATTTGTGCAGGGTCCTACAGAGATGTGAAGACACCAACCTTGTGCTGAATTGGGAGAAGTGTCACTTCATGGTCAAGGAAGGGATTGTGCTAGGACACAAGATTTCAGAGAAGGGGATTGAGGTGGATAAAGCCAAAATCGATGTTATGGTTGGTCTGCCTCCACCAAAGACAGTGAAAGACATCCGGAGTTTTCTTGGCCATGCTGGATTCTACAGGAGGTTCATCAAGGATTTCTCCTTGATAACTAGACCTTTGACCAGGCTGCTGTGCAAGGAAGCTACCTTCAGTTTTGATGTGGAATGCCTACAAGCTTTCAAGAAGCTAAAAGGTGAACTCGTTAGTGCCCCAATTGTCCAGCCACCTGATTGGGATTTTCCTTTTGAGATCATGTGTGACGCCAGTGACTATGCTGTGGGAGCTGTTTTGGGGCAGAAGAAAGATGGCAAAACCCATGTGATCTACTATGCCAGCCAAACCCTCAATGATGCTCAGATGAGGTATGCCACAACAGAGAAAGAGATGCTGGCAATTGTTTTTGCCTTTGAGAAGTTCAGGAGCTACTTGGTTGGGTCTAAAGTCATTGTCTACACCGATCATGCTGCCTTGAGACACCTTTTGGCCAAGAAGGATGCAAAACCCAGGCTTTTGAGGTGGATCCTTTTGCTCCAAGAGTTTGATATGGAAATCAAAGACAAACCCGGAGTTGAGAATGGAGTAGCTGATCATTTGTCCAGGTTGAGGGTAGAGTCTGGTATCCCTATTGACGAAGGACTTCCTGAGGAGCAGATCATGGCTATCGAAGCAGTGATAGCAGTCTGTGAGACTGGTAGGAAGCTGGAAGAAGTCCAAGCAACAGAGGAGAAAGAACCTTGGTATGCCGATTTAGTGAACTACCTAGCCACAGGAAAAGAACCTCTGAATCTTGTGGGCTATGCCAAGAAGAAGTTCTATAAGGATGTGAAAAGATACTACTGGGATGAGCCCTACCTCTACATTCTCTGCAAGGATCAGCTTTATAGGAGAGTGGTTGCAAATGAGGAGATTGATGGGATCCTTGCACAGTGTCATGGATCATCCTATGGAGGTCACTTTGCCACCTTCAAAACAGTTGCAAAAGTATTACAAGCTGGATTCTGGTGGCCACATATGTTCAAGGATACACAAGACTTTGTTTCGAAGTGTGATTCTTGCCAAAGAAGAGGAAACATCACCAAGAGGAATGAGATGCCTCAAAATCCAATCCTTGAAGTTGAAGTGTTTGATGTCTGGGGTATTGACTTCATGGGACCATTTCCATCATCTTTTGGCAACAAATATATCCTTGTGGCTGTTGATTATGTCTCCAAATGGGTGGAAGCCATTGCAAGCCCCACCAATGATGCTAGAGTTGTAATCAAGATGTTCAAGAGCATCATCTTCCCAAGGTTTGGAGTTCCAAGAGTTGTAATCAGTGATGGAGGTTCCCACTTCATTAACAAACTGCTTGAGGGACTTCTCAAGAAGAACGGTGTGAAGCACAAGGTGGCAACTCCTTATCATCCCCAAACAAGTGGCCAAGTTGAGATTTCTAACAGGGAGATCAAATCTATTCTGGAGAAGATTGTGGGGATTACAAGGAAGGATTGGTCCAATAAGCTTGACGATGCACTTTGGGCTTATAGGACAGCGTACAAGACACCACTGGGCACCACACCTTTCAACCTAGTGTATGGGAAAGCTTGCCATCTGCCAGTGGAGCTTGAGTACAAGGCACTATGGGCAATAAAGTTGCTGAACTTTGACATCAAGAGTGCCAAGGAGAAAAGGCTCTTTCAGCTACACGAGCTTGATGAGATAAGAATGGATGCTTTTGAGAACTCAAGAATCTACAAGGAGAAGACTAAGGCTTTCCATGACAAGAATATCCTGAAGAGAGAGTTTAAAGAAGGAGATCAAGTTCTTCTCTACAACTCTAGGCTGAAGTTGTTTCCAGGAAAGCTTAAGTCAAGGTGGTCCGGTCCTTTCAAAGTCAAGGAGGTTAGGCCATATGGAGCAATAGTTTTGTGGAGCACTGATGGAAGAGACTTCACAGTCAATGGACAAAGGGTTAAGCTCTACATGGCTACTGCACCAGAGGAAGATGGAGTTTCAACTCCACTGTCTGATCCTACCCCGGCCTAATCTAAAAGGAGGCAAAGTCAAGCTCGGGACTTAAAACAAGCTCACTTGGGAGGAAGTCCCATGCGTATCCTTGCATATATTGCATTGGTATTTTCATTTTTCATCTTATTGCATAAAAAAAAAAAAAAAAAAAAAAAAGAGAGAAGTTGTGTGCAGGTGCTTGATCGGTTCAGTTTTGAGCAGGAGTCGTGCGTGGGAGCGAGGTCTCACAGCGACACCTCAAGGTCGCTCCAGCTGGGAGCGAGGTTTCGAGAGCGACACTCCAAGGTCGCTCGCGTTTTCGTCGCCGGATCAAGAAAAATCGCCTCAGAGCGAGGTCTCGGAGCGAGGTCGAAAGGTCGCTCCAGATGGGAGCGACGTTATGGGAGCGACACCTCGGAGTCGCTCGCGGTTTCGACGAAACGGACCTCAAAAAAAAAAAAAAACTGACCCGGAGCGACGTCCTAGAGCGACACCTTGAAGTCGCTCCAGCTCAGAGCGAGGTTTCTAGAGCGACACTCCAAGGTCGCTCGCGTTTTAGTCGAAACACGACGCGAGGAAACGACTCGGGAGCGACCTCTCCCAGCGACACCCTCACGTCGCTCCCGAACCGGTCCAGGTAAGTTTCCTAACTCTAAACCCCGGTTTAATTCAAGTAAACCGACCCTAACCACCCTAGACCGAACCGGACGACCCTAAACCTACCCCAACCCCTGCGACTCCATCTCTATCACTCTCCCCTCCTCTCACAAACTCACAAACTCTCTCAAACTCACCCACACCAAAATTCCCAAAACCTTCTCAATTCTCACCCAAATCAACTAGTTCTTGTTTCTAAATCCAAGCTTTCGCCCCTGTAGTCTATTCTTCACTACCCATTCACCATTTCCTTTCATCCAGAGCAAGGTGAAAATGGTTAAGAAGACCAAGGGAAGGTTGGAAGCTGAGAGGCAAGAAGCCGAAAGTCAAGAGTTTGCCCTAAGAGGAAAAGCTTTAACCAGCGAGCCAACTGGCTCAGGGACGCAGAGGACTGTGCGACAGCAGACGTTGGCTGCAAGGAAATCGAAAGAACACGAGAAGAGGGCAGGGAAAAGTGTACCAGTTCCCACCCATGAGGAAGGTGAAACTGAGAGTGAAGATGAGCCGGCACCTACGAAGAAAGCCAAGATGTCAAAGGGCAAAGGGGTTGCTGTTGATCGAGACAGAGCGAAAACTCCATCTGTGGAGGAGCTATATGATCATTTGAAGAATGGAGTCACTTGGGCTCCAACCAGGTTTGCCGACCTCGATTTGCTGAAGGAGTTGGGTCTAGAGTCTGATATTGAGGCGATGCTGGGACATTTGAAGATGCCAAAACTCCTCACCATGGCTTATCCTTTCTACAAGGATGTCACTTGTCAGTTCCTATCCTCTCTTGTGGTCACTTACCACGACACGGCGCATGTGAGACAAGGATGGGGAAAAATCAGGTTCAAGGTCAATGGAAGAGAATACAACATGAACTTCAAGGACATTGGGAGGGTCATGGGGTTCCAAGACCTAGAAGACCACTCACTTCCCAAGTGTGAGAACCTCCCCACAGAGCTCTGGAAGTTGATCACTGGAAACAAGCACTCTACCGGGGCGGACAAGAACTCACACATCCGACACCCGTCTGTACGCTACCTCCACAGATTGCTAGTCCATGCTTTTTACCCACGGAAGCAAGCGGGTACGGTTACTGAGGAAGACATGCGACTGCTCTGTCCGGCTATCCGTCCCTACGCTCAACCTGGAGTGTTACCCCTTCCCAGCACTGACATCTATGCTACCTTTGGGATGGTCAGTTTCTTTGTGGGCCGTCTCGAGCACTACAGAGACTGGGCGTGGTACACCACTGATTCACGCCCAAAGATGGGGATAGGCGGAATGATCACACCACTGCTCCAATTTCTGAATGTTCCCTTGGGAAAGGACGCAGCGGGGCCTAGGTTCATTGATGGCACCTACTTGAGGATTGCCACCTATTTCAGTGGGATGTATGGGAAGGACTACGTCTACCACTACTACTTGCAGGGCAAGCCAGTCGAGGTGGTTCTTCCAAACCGGAACCTGACGAGTTTAGAGATACCTGGAGCTGTCAGCTTCAACATTCCCCAGGAGTACTTTCTCGGAGAACACGGGCCTCTCGATCCAATTCAAGCAGCTCCATCAAGGAAAAGGAGTGTCCCTACGCAACCTGATTCGCCTGTTGCAGACACATCTGAGCATATCTATGGACCTCCGCGCTACTACTTCAAGCCCCATGACGGAGTCCTTCCCCCTGGAGCTCTCCGTGATGCTCATGACCACATTGGTCGTCTCCAGAGGTGGAACAAAGCTCAGGACAGAACGATAGAAAAGCTGAAGGATAAGTGCAAGGCGCTCAGCAAGACTGTGAAGAAGCAGGCAAAGACTTCAGCAAAGTTCATGAAGAAAGTAGCTGATGTCTTAACTAGGGGAGGAATAGCTGGATGTAGCTCAGCCGATTTCGCTTTCGCGAACACCTCAAACCCCCAGCCTCCACCCCCGCCTGATGCTCTTGGCTTCCCCCTCACTGCTGCGCAGCTTCAGCGTAAGTGGAGGAACCCACCCACTCAACCTTCCACTTCCGGCAACAAATCCCCATCCCTCGCTTCTTCAGACAGTGAGGACGAGATTGACGAGGTTGAGAGCCAACCATGGTATGGAGGCTCCGGTTCAGCATCTGGTGGTTACTACACCACCTTCCCTCCTGACGACGACGATGCTGGGGCATCTGCCCCCACCTACTATCCATAGGAGGTACTTCTTTCTCTCCCTTGTATATACCATTTCATTTTTGCATATTATTTTTCTTCTCGGTATCTCTCTCTTTCCTTGACCACACAGAGACTGTGTATCTCAAGTTTGGGGGAGGTACCAAGCATTTGATCATGTTTGCTTTGATTGTGTTTCATTTGAGTCATGCATTGCACACCTATTTGCATAAAAAAAAAAAGATTTTTCATTTAGTTTGCATCATTTGCACCATTAGGAGAGTCTAGAGCATATAGGTTGCATTCACTTGCATTGGGAGCAATGATTTTAAATGCCTTGTAAAGAACACTACGTTGCACCTGAGTAGCCATGCACCTCTCGAAAAGACTTGTATGTTTCGAGCCTTGAAAACTCTTCTTGAAACTTGTTGATTGTAGAAACTCAGTCTTTGAAGCCAGCTACAACCTTATTTGAACTGAATGAACTTAATGCTTCTTGCTTAGGGTCTCTTGTGTACTGAGTCATGGCTATACACACTTGAGTTGTCACATCTTTTATGCCATTCTTTTTGACAAACTCTAGTGGTAGACCACTCCCAAAACCTTTCCTTCCTTTTAAGCTTTCATTGTTTGATGAGTGAGGCCTTCTTCGGAAAGTTTTACATGTGCATAATGTTGAGAGTATCGGGAACGACAATGCTTGATCTTCATTTTTGCTGGATTGGACACTCTATTGTCTAGCTATAGGTGGGAGGGTGAGCGTTGTAATCATGATTTGGGAGAAATAAAAAGGATAGATTCTTGTGCTCAAGTGAATTGATTTATTGGGATAAGTAGAGAACCTCCAGCTCTAGTTTTGAAAAGTCTTGGCTCCCAACCTAAAAAAAAAAAAAAAAAAAAAAAAAAAAAAAAAAAGAAAAAAAAAAAAAAAAAAAAAAAAAAGGGCTAGCAAAGTTGTTAGGAGCTGAGAGACATTTTGAGGTTGTGAAAAATCCCTTATAGATTTCAAGGAAAAAGAGCTGATGTTTTTAGAATCTTTTGGTGAGAGGTGTGAGTTGGGTTTGACATTTGAGAGTGAATGTGTAACTTATATGTTTGGGAAAAGGGTAGAACAATGGAGATTGAGCATTGTATGCATGAGTTGGTCCCTTTCTTAGATATATTATGTGCAATGTCAAGGCTACTTGTTTTGAGAGTAAACCACCTTAAAGATCATATGTTTTGAACCTCTTCAATCACTTGAATAAAAACCTTCCCTTACCCAACCAAATGACTTGGACCAACTGACCATTTGCAAGAATTCACTTGATATCTTATGCTTAATGAATGTGAGAGTTGGCAGATTTGAATGTGTGGATGCTTGATGATGAGTGTAGGGACAAAAGGAGTTGAGATAGGCCTAGAGAAGCTAGAGTGTAATAAGAGAGTGGGCTAATTGTGTTTGCTAGTGGTGTTTCTTTTGGCTATGAGCTCCCACCTTCAACCTCTTTCCCTATGAGTTCTAGAAAGTTCACTTGTGGACAAGTAAAGAACAAGTTTGGGGGAGTTGATATCTTGCATATTTCTATTGTTTTATCCATTTATCCATGTGCATTTTGATCATATAGATTAGGATTTAGCCATGTTTAGGTTGCATTTTGCATACATGAGTCCTTATCAGGTATTGGAGTACCACATGGAGTTCTTGGAGGCACTTGGAGGCATTTGGAGCTCAAAAATGAGTGTTTAGAGTGGTCATTGGGCGAGCAAGGCATGGGAGCGACCAGTCTGGAGCGACACCACCAAGTCGCTCTGATCACCCTACTGGAGCGACCTAACCAGAGCGACAGGGAGAAGTCGCTCGCGGTTTCATCACTCGGAGACGCGAGAACGAGCCCGGAGCGACCTCTCGGAGCGACACAGCGAGGTCGCTCCAGCTGAGAGCGACGTTATGGGAGCGACAGGGAGAAGTCGCTCGCGGTTTCATCACCCAGAGACGCGAGAAGGAACCCGGAGCGACCTCTCGCAGCGACACAGCGAGGTCGCTCCCGAAGCCTAGAGCGACTTGTCGGAGCGACGGGCTGAGGTCGCTGCGCGTTTTATTTCTACTCGAACTTGTGATTTCTCAAGGGCCTTTTGGTCATTTCATTATGCACGTTTTTATTTTCTAAACCTATGTTTTAATACTCTAGGAGCCACCAAGAGGGGGATCATCTTTGTTCTTAGAAAAACCACCAAAAAACCTTTGGAAAGTCATCTCTTTGAATCAATTGATCAGTTTATTATTGAGAATTCTGTGTTCTTATCTATTTCCTGTGTTTCTCTACATGATTAATCTGAAATCCAACATGGGTTTAAGAGGAATCATGGAGATTAGTGAGTAATCACCTTTTGAATTCATGGGTTAGGGAGATTGAGGGTGATTAGGTTAGAACTAGGATGTTTTAGTGTAGATCATTCATATTTCCTTGCTAGTAGAGTGAGCATAAAGCATCTTCTGAGTTGGCCACTGAGTAGTTGAACCTTAGGCATTTCCCCCCCGAAAGGTGTTCGAGGAAATGCCCGAGACAACTCTTCTTAGCTTTTAGCATACTTTGCCAAAGACATTTGTTGTTAGAGGTGCTAAGATAGCCATTGGACTTGCTAGTTATGATTGCTTTCATATTATTCAACCAAAGACATTTGATGTTTGAGATATGTTAGCAAATGAGCATTCATCTAGACATAGAGCTTGCTTAGAATTGTGTCTAGGCTTAAGGTTGATAGTTTGATTGATCATTTGTCATCCTTAGTTCGATACTTGATCACCCAAGGTCTAATCCCTATGCCCATGAGTTCTCTTTTCCTTTAGACAAGAAGTATCATTCTGTTATCGCTTTCTAGTTTTAGTCATAGCTTAAAACCCATCTAAATCATTGGTTGCACTTAGATTAAGTGAGTACTTGCATTCTCAGTGCTTTGATATCCCTCAGAACTGGTTCGACAATCATTTATACTACAGCATTTGTCTTAGAAACCTTGAAAACTCCTAACATCAACTTCCCTACAGTAGATTGATGTTATGTGTTTTTATCGGTTTCAAAACTTGGTTCTCTATCAAGAATGGTTGGTTTTCTCGGATTTTTTTGTAGTTCTTAAGTGATATTACAAGTTACATGCTAGCTTGTTGGAAAATAATGCATTTGGACAGGAATTTGGAGAAAATGGAGCATTGGGTCGAATTGTGCCGGAAAACTGACGAGGATCGATCGACCCACACATGGGATCAATCTTTCTAGTGTGACAATGATCGAGCGATCCACGCGATGAAGTCGCATGATCCAGGTCAAGGATGGACCAATCCACACAACATGAATCGGTCAATCGATGACACATCAAGAGAACTTTCCATATGTGTGAAGAGACACGTTTTGAAGATCTTTTTACCTAGGAAATCGACTAGATTTTATATTTGATCTTGATTTCCTATTCTTGACTGTCGGAGAGATTGAGAGATACTCTTGAAAGCTTTTGTAGACTCTTAGAAAGAGATATCTTCATGTACTCTATATATGGAGAAGATCTTCTATCCCTATCTCTAATTCATACAATCATATTATGTTTTCTTTTGAATCATTTTGTTGTTGTTCTTTGATCATGAGTGAGTAATCTATTAGTTGAGTTAATGGTTTTTTCATAGGGGATTTCATGATGTATTGATATAGAAATTGTAAGATATGGACGTATCAATTTGATTCTTTGTTTATTGTTGCTCTTAAGGCTGAGGGAATTATGATGAAGCACGTGCGACTCGCAAATTTTAGAAGGAATTACGATGAACATAGGTAACACGAAAATCACTTACAAGTTTGCGAGGGATATTTTTCTTGCATAATATTGTAAGTGTTAAGTGTGATCGTAATGTTGTGGTTCAATTTTTGAGCGAACTCGTTCTTTTATACTACTCAAGTCAATTGAGCTATCTCGCGTTTCTGGAATGCATATGTCGTGCCTAACTCTACATATCATGGACAGTTAGCTAACTCTCCTGTCCTTAAGGTGATTCGGTCTTGGTCGTCCTCTGTTTCGACCCTGTCTGTTTAAACCCTATAATCTTTTTATCATATTTTCATATAGTTTTAATTTGATTTTAAAACTTCATGATAAATAGAAATTCAAATTAAAACAGATTTTGAAAATTATAAACACTTTATTTTATTAAATACCCCTGTTCGGAACTACGCTAGGCATTACCCGGGCGGTAACCCCGGGCCTAGCGAGTTGCCGAAAAAGTCTGGGATTAAACGGGGTATATGCGGGACATAGTTTTAATTATTAAACGGGATTATCTGTACCCGGGTTCGACGCCCATGAGGTACTTTTTGGTTATTTTTGTCCGCTTCTTAAGTGAATGGCATAATTGTAATTATGTCATTTTCTTCCCTGCGTTTTATTTAGGTTTTATGCAATATTTTTTCCGCCGCGTTCAACACAGATTTGTCAAAAACCACAAATTTTATGAGTTTTTTTTGTTGTTTATGCATCAAACTCATAGATCTACCTTCCAGCATGCGATTTAAAAACCTAAAACTTCAAAAAGAATGAACTTTTTGCTCAATCCAATTTATTGGCCGAGGATGGTGAAATCGCCACGATGGACCTCCGCCGAGCGCTCCGGCGCCGCATAATCGGACTCCGCGGGCGCGTTTTAGAACAATGTTAAATACTAATTAACTCATAATATCATAAAATATCAATAAATTCTAAACGCAATTTTAACATAAACTTTTTTTCAAAGAAAACACAAACTAAATATAGTATAATCATTTTGTTTTTAAAAAAAGTAAATTATAAAAGTTATGAAAATTTTAAAATTTTAAAATTATCTTTAATTTTTTTAAATATTTAAATATAAAATTTTGTTTTAAGAAAAAATATATTCAGAAACGGGCTTAAATGATGGATATCCATTTATTTAATGGGTATGTCAGTTGACGAATTGAGCCCAAACAGACAGACATGTATAATCCCGATCCGGACACTGAACCAAACAACTTTTCAAGTCACCGGATTATCGGATCGACCGCGGACAAACCATTAGTTAATAAATTAATTAATTTTTTATACAATAATATATTAACTATTGAAAAATATAAGAATATTTTATGTTTTAAAAAAAATTTAGAAAATATTTAACTTTGGTTTTATTTATTTTATTTCCATTTCACATATAAAATATTAAAAAAAACAATTTAACAATTTTTATAACAAGTTAAGTTATGATATATAATAAAATATATCAAGACTTAAAATCCTTAAGTATTTAAATGCCTAATGTGAATAATGAAATTAAACTTTAAATTAAAAATAAACCAACAAAAAATATAAAGTTGTAATAAATTATCGATAACAAAAATAAACAAATACTAAATCACATCAACTAGTTTTGTTAATAGATTCATAATAACATGATCTAAGATTTTTTTTTTTTTTGGAAAACTAAAAAACTAACTTTTTAATTAAAATAGAAAACAGATTCTAATAATATAACTGAAATATATTAAGAAAAGCAAGTAAAAATTTCGTAGTATTTCAACTAGTGGTTTAACCGGTAGCCAGTTCTAAGTTTTAACGATTTTTTTTGTGGATTTTATCGGATTTCTAAATAATAAATTATTTTTTAAAACTCAAATCGGCTTTCATATAGGATCACAGGTTCAAGGATCGGATTTAAAACACTGGTCCATTTTAACATGCCTAGTTGGGAGCTTGCTGTATCGAGGTTGAAGTCATTTTTGGTGGACAAAATAATTAGATCTGACCGATACCGACGGCTGTACAGAAGTAGGCCCAGCTGACACGTCACGTATTTCTTTCCCTGTACAGAAGTAAGCTCAGCCCATTTAATGTAGAGTGAATGTGTGAAATATATCAAAATTAGGTCAATGCCCATAATTATAATTATGGATAACTCAATAAAAAGTAATTTTTGACACTGTACAGACGAAAATATCCTCATGCTTTATCGAAAACAAGTAACTTTAGATTTATCAGCTAAATATTTACATAGTAGGTAACAATCTATATATCAACTAACATATTAGCTAATAATTTCAGTATCATCTAACAATCTATGTATCAAACAAATGTATCGATTAACAAATCATATATCAGTTAATGAAACTATTAACAATTAATTAGTTATCTATCAAATAGCCCTAAAACTATTTGTAATAGATAACACTTATGTATCGATTAAGAATCCATTAAAATCTAAATAATAGTAGGTAAGTAATAAAATACCTACTAACGTATATATTATCTAAAAGTTGATTGTGAGTCGAAATTATAAACATTGGAATTGGGGTGAGATAATAAGATTAGCATTATGGATGTCAAAAGAATCAGAATAAAAAAATAAAGATTTGTGTTGAATTAGAAGATGATTTGAAGAATCTATACGAGAGATAAAGAAATTAGAATACATAAAAATAAAAAAAGAAAATAGATAAAGATAAGGGTATTATAGTCATAATTTTTTTAAAAAAAAAAACAAAGATATATGACAAATTATACAGCATTTTGAGTGGATTGTTACCGATTAATCTTTATTTATTGTAAAAGGACCGGACCAACCGTACCGACGCAACTGAATTTGTATAAGAAATTACGAACAAACCTCTTTCCCCTTTCTTCCCCATCCAATTCCAATCCCTAAAATTCCGAAACTTTACCTTTACGACAGTCGCTGAGTGAGAGATGGCGCTGCAAGATGAGCAAGAGCACGAAGTGTACGGTGGAGACATCCCAGAGGAGGACGAAGGCGAGATGGAGACTGACGAGTATCAAGAACACGCCGGAGAAGAAGGCGCCGCCGCTGCCGAAGACGAGGAGGAGCTTGAGCCAGGCTCTGCCTCTAGGGTATTCTGATTTCTTTCGATCCAGCTTTACTTGACCCTTCCTTGTTTCCTACTGTACTGTATTGAATTAGTTTGTTATGGTTGGATAGGATTTAGAGGACATGAAGAAACGACTTAAGGAGATCGAGGAAGAAGCTAGTGCTTTGCGTGAGATGCAAGCCAAAGCTGAGAACGATATGGCTGCTGCTCAAGGTTTCGGCTTTTCTTTTTTGCTCTATTGAATGAGTTGAATATTTTTTTTCATATATATAGACCTTGGAGCTTGACAGATTAGGGTTTAGAGCATGACTTGTTGATTAGGGTTGTTGTCAAAGGTTTACATATATGTACTTAGAATCTTTGGGCGGAAGTTCTTATGTGCATTTGTTTCAGCTTCAATCTTTGACATATTAGTTTGAGAGGATACCTTTTAGTGAGTCAACGAATCTCTCAAGATATAAATTCACTAGTAGTTTTTTGTTTTGGTGCTTAAATGATTATAACCTTGAATACCCTTAGCTAATCGGATTAATGCCCTTTGTTTGGTTGCATATGAATGAAGATCCATCAAGTGCTATTAGTGCGGCTGAGAAGGAGGAAGTGGATTTGCGTTCAATATATGTTGGCAATGTGAGGCTTCAACTTTTTACGTCTTACATGTCTCTCATTTATTAATGTTTTGTATCTTTTCGAAAGAATGTTTGTTTATAATTGCTTTTAGCATGAGTGAAACTTGCTTGTAGTTGCTAAACTACTTGCCTTCTAAGTACCTAGAACCTTATCTCCAATCTTTTTTATGATCAGTATCTGCAAAAAGCGTTAGTCCTCAATTGATTCTTTAGTTTTCCTATGTGGCTGTTTGGTTTTGTGTATGTTAGGTGGACTACGCATGTACTCCAGAGGAAGTCCAGCAGCATTTTCAATCCTTTGGGACAGTCAATAGGGTTACGATTCTGACAGATAAGTTTGGCCAACCCAAAGGTTTTGCCTACGTGGAGTTCGTGGAAGAAGAAGCCGTTCAGAATTCTCTTGTTTTGAACGAGTCAGAACTGCATGGTCGTCAGATAAAGGTGAAAACTCGTTCTTCAGTTAATTGGGCTTATAGCTAAAGATTTGTCATCCTAATACTTTGTTTCATGCATCTTTTCAGGTATCTGCAAAGAGGACTAACGTCCCCGGAATGAGACAGTTCCGAGGAAGGCGCCCCTTTAGACCCATGAGGGGCTTCATGCCCGGACCTCCATTTTATCCTCCGTATGCTTATGGGTACGTTTAAAGAAACTTCACTACCTCCTCTTTATCAAAAGAAAGTAGCAACGGTTCGATCCGTTTGTTTGATTCAGTGTCTAATACATATTCATCAGTGGTTGTTGATAAGTGGTGAATGGGTTTTATGGTATGTGCAGGAGAGTTCCCAGGTTCAGACGGCCAATGCGCTATAGACCATACTGATTGAAGCAAATTGGTGTTAAAAAGGGTAGCAGCTGCCTTTTGTTTGAGGAAGGCTATTATCACCAATCCGTGCGCAAAGTTGCTTCGCTTAAACAGAGAGTGAGGCAAAAGGAGGGAAGAACTATGTTTTAGATTTTCTGTAACAATATTTGATGAGAGAAGAGCAAATATGTTGGGTTCTTTTCTTTTTTTTTTGTCATAAAACTCAATCTTTTTATTGAGAATAACCTTCACATTACTGAAAACTTACAAAAGTTGTGATTTTTATCACTTACAAAATGTAAGAATTGTTTTTTTTTTATGGCTTCATTGATGCACTTTCTGCCATTTTCTTAGCTATTTAATTAAAAAAAAATTAAATGATGATCCAGATAAAAAAAAATTCTCTGAATTCTATTTTAATAGATAAAATTAGTAATTAATAATTAGTAAATATTTCAGATATAATGTTATTTTTTGATATTTATAGAAATGGGCTGTTGAAATATATTTACCCTCGAAAAAGATATATTATTTAATTAAAAAAATTTTTTAGAGCATAATTATTGAGAAATTGTCAGGTAGAGTTGTTACCTGAATACTGAATATAAGAACCTCAGCCGCTGAGGTTTTTATATTCTGCTAAAAACCCTTTTTCTTCGACGACGCTTCTTCTTCTGACCTCGCTCTGGCGCCGCTTACTCAACCTCTGTGGCAAGCTTCTTCTTCTTCTTCTTCCTCGTGTAGTTTCGTTTCTAAGCCTGAAGCCCATCTCATTTTAAAAACAAAGGAAAACCCTAATAATCTCGTGGGGCTTTTGTTCAGTCGCACAAATGGGTCAGGACAAGGACGACCTGAAGAAGAAGAAAAGGAAGAAGAGGAGTAGAAGCAACGAGAAGAGTGTTGAGCTAGTAGTAGCTAATGAAGCGAAGCAGCTTCAACAACAAGAACAAGAGAAAGTGATTGCTAATGAAGATAATCAGAAGCCGAAGCAGCAACAACAAGCGAACCAAAACCCAAACAAGAAGAAGAAGAAAAACCAAGAGTCGTTTCCATTCGGAAACTACAAAAACTACTATGGCTATCGAGTTAGTCACATTCCTTCATATATAGTCTCTCCTCATCCTTTTTTTTTTTGATGTTTCAAGTGTTTTGCCTGCTGATTTTTTGCATATCTTTTTGGACATGTAATGGTGTTGTTAAGATAAGCAATGATATGGATGAGGATCCACGGCTTAAAGTGTTGAAGAAAGAATGGTTTCAAGGCAAGGTCTGTCTTGACATCGGCTGCAACAGCGGCGTCATGACTATCCATATTGGTAAATATGTTTTCTGCTTTTTCATAATAATAATTATCACAATCCTTTCATGATTTTGTAGATCAGTTAGATGTGTGAAGATTAGTGTTCTTTAAGACTGTTAACTAGTATTTGGTTACAAGTATACGTTGTTTGGTTTCTACTAAACAATAAGCTTCACTTGATTATCGTAAATGCGCCAGTTTAAGTAGATTGTTTCTCTTGCTATGTTAAAGTCTGAACCTTTCTCTGTTGTTCGTTCCTTTTGGAGATACTTTGAAGCTGTTACTTAGCATCTACAATCTTTTATATAATCGTCTTCTCTGATAATTGTTTTCTCCTTTTGGTTTTCTTCAGCTAATAAGTTTGGTTGCCGGAGCATTCTTGGAGTTGATATTGATTCAAGTAAGAATTTTTTGTTTTCACTGTGTTTTATCGTTCAAGTCCGCAGAAAAAATGTTTTGTTCGATTTAATTTAAGTAGCTCATATCAAGTCAAACTCGAGTGAAACACAGAACAGTATATACTTTATCCTGATACGTATGTTTTGAAGCTTTCCATAATGTGCATCCTTGCGTAAGCAATCATCAGTTCTTCGGCCTTGAACTAGATTTTCTTTGATTTAAGGTCGAGTTGGGGATGCTCAATGGCATCTTAGGAATTTTGTTAGGAAGCAGAATCACGCCAAGCCAGGTGAAAAGAAATCTAGTTCAGTGGGAGGGGGTGCAGCTGGTTCACAGGAGCAATCTATTTCTCTCTCTAATGGTGAGATCAAGACAGGCAACAGAGAAACTAAAGACCTGTTTCAGATTGTGTCGTTTCAGAAAGAGAATTTTGTTCATACCCGAAACCTTGACGAGAATCGTTATGATACAATTCTATGGTAAAGGTTCTTTTGCCCCTTCTGTTTACTCGTACGTTTGGCCTCTTGTCTTTTTGGAGATTGAAAATAAAAGAGCAGAAACCAATAGTGTTCAAAACCTCAACGTGCTTCTGAAATTTCATCTGTGTTGTTTGTCATAAGTCTGAAACGAAAGGTAACAATTTACTGATGACAAGTTTCTTTTTATTTTGGGTGCAGTTTGAGTGTGACAAAGTGGATTCATTTGAACTGGGGTGACGATGGTTTGATCACCTTATTTTCGAAAATCTGGCGCCTTCTTAATCCGGTAAGCTACTTTACTGTACTTGAGTGTGTGCCCATTTTCTTTTTGCTTTTCATAATATGCGCTTTTTAAAGTTGTTGGATTTGCTTTTTTCAGGGTGGTATTTTTGTAATGGAACCTCAGCCTTGGAAATCTTATGAAAAGAATCGTCGTGTCTCAGAGGTGTGTGTACTTAAGACACAAGTTTATTTCTAATGTTTCAGAGTGCACAAGCTAGCTATGTATTATATAGTTTGAATCTATGTTTGTCTCCTGTGGTTGCAGACAACTGCAATGCATCACCGAACCATTGTCTTACGTCCAGAACATTTCCAAGAGATACTTCTTGATAAGGTATTCTACTCCTTTTGCTTTCTATTTGATCTATAAAATCTGTCAAAACTATGTGCATCACAACCAATTTCTGCAATAAGCTAGAATTGGCTTCTTATATTGTCATTTGATATTGTTTTGCAAGTTTTGGGGTTGGATCCTCATGTTCTGTTGTTTCTGTTTTTGGTTTTTGGGCACAGATTGGGTTTAGAACAGTGGAAGATCTTACGTCAAGCTTGTCTGGCGTAAGCAAAGGATTTGATAGACAGATTCTTGCATTCCAGAAATGAATATAACAAGCAGAGACCACACTGGAGGAGAAGACCAAGTTTGATCTCTCTTTTTTATAAGCCTAGTGAAAATCAAATTAGCTGTGAAGAACAACTACAAAGTTGCTTCTCATTAAATATGTAATGGCTTTTTGCTACTGCTTAGTCTCTCTAATCCAACTCAACAGTGGTCCTCTTTTTAGCACACTGGCACAAAGTTCATTTCATAAAGTATGGGGGAGTGAGATGAGAGAGAATTTTTGAATCCAACAAATCAACTTGATCAGATCATTATAACAGTACAACCCTTAAACAAGTGAGTTGCTACAACTGTTGGTAATAAGAATTACAGTTTCTTGTCTAAGAAAATGGCAATGTAAGGGAAGCCCAAGATGGATAAGGACACTCGTATTCCCATCCGGTTCCAGAGTAACGAACGCAATGCAACCAAAGAGCCTCATCATGCTCCTCGTACCTGCAAACATTGAGAGACACCGTTTAGCTCAATACAATAAGAACACTGATAGTGGTTTTAGAGTCTTTTATGTATATACCCTTGTGGGATCAGCTTAGGGCAGTTTGTGCACATTGGATCGATGCTGAAATCTTCACTGGAATACATATAGTCCTCTGGGGAGACAAGCTTTCTCTCACCTGCATCAATTCTTTTGGCAATCTTGGTCTCAAGATCATCCACGTGTTGAGTTAGATAAAGCGGGTCATTCGCTATGGGATGCCCTGTATATTGTAGATGCACTCTTATCTACAATCGCCAAAAAAAAAACAAAATGAGAAACAAGGCTAAACTTGTCCCTATGTACTCTCCTCATAAGCTAGCTATGCGTTAAGTATTATGTATAAACACTTGCTTACTTGATGAGTTCTCCCTGTCACTGGTTCACACAAGACGAGGCTATGAGTCCCATTTGTATCGATTCTAGTGAACTTGGTGCATGCGGGCTTCCCCTTCACCTTCTTATCATCACCACTCGAACTGGCGTCCTGCATAACGCAATACAGGCATTCTAATGTTTTTACTTATAAGTGTAAATGGAAGACATTATCTTAGTGTGGCTTTTACCTCTGCTGTGCTTCTTCCTTCGCTGCCATTATAATTTATATTGGCGTCGACCACTTTCTGAAAAATCAAAGCCATGCAGCTACTTCATATAAACTTTCAAAATAAACGTCCCAAGTCTTTGCCTTATTATGCTTCCTCAAGATAAGTTGGTTGATTTTGAGATATTATGTCAGTTTAGATGTTGATTAATACCGTAGTAAATAAAATTCGTGTACCAGCATATGAAGTCAGCGATTAAACCATCAACAGTATTATAAGGAGCTCATACCTCATCTTCTGGAAACACGCCAATAACCTTTGCAATATAGCGTTTCTTCACCAATCCACCCTCTATCTGAAAAGTACTAAGTTATGACATTTTTGATTTTACCAGAGAGACAGTAACATCTTATGGAATATGGACTAAATGAGACTAACTTAACTTAAACGAGTAGTACCTGTTGCCTGAAAAAATCAGCCTTTGCTGCAGTCCTTGCTATGATGAGCAATCCAGAAACCAAACGGTCTAATCGGTGAATAGCTGTGAGAAAAATGATGCAAGGACAACTCGTATTGTATTATTTTGGAAAACGGAGTGCGCTATCTTCACAGGATACTCGTCCACACACCTGTAGGAAGCTTGTTGAATTTTGGGAGAGTTGGATCTTCATCGTCCTCAATCTCCATCATTGCTGTTATGTCTTTGAAACTCATGTAATGAGTCTTTCCAATGACCTTAAACTTGATCTTGCCCCACCCTTGTCTCACATGCTCAACTTCATGGAAAGTAGCTTCAAAAGTTGCAAGGAATTGACATGAAACTTCCTCATAAGTAGGATATGCCATGAAATAGAATCTCTCCATCTTCATGTGCTGCAGCATTGTCTTAACATCTCCTTCGATTCCTAGCTCTTCCATCATCTTGCTGTCAGCGAAGCGTGTTGGAACCCAAGAAACACCTTTAGCCAAGTGATGGTATAGCTCAACAGCTGTTGGTGTCTTGCTCTTGTTCCTATACCAAGAGCAAGACACCAACAGCTGCTGAGCTATACCATCACTTGGCTAAAGGTGTTTTTTGGGTTCCAACACGCTTCGCTGACACCAAGATGATGGAAAAGCTAGGAATCGAAGGAGATGTTAGGACAATGATGCAGCACATGAAGATGGAGAGCTTCTATTCCATGGCCTATCCTATTTATGAAGAAGTTTCATGTCAATTTCTTGCAACTTTTGAAGCTATTTTCCATGAAGTTGAGCATATGAGACAAGGGTGGGGCAAGATCAAGTTTAAGGTCAATGGAAAGATTCATTACATGAGTTTCAAAGACATAGGAGCAATGATGGGGATTGAGTACAATAAAGATCAACTAAGACAACTCGTATTGTATCCTCATCTAATAATGATTGGTAGTTGGATACGAAATAGAGGGCCAAGGTTATGCTCAGCATCAAGGATTCCAACAACCGTGTTCTTACGGTATTGACCACACGGATGCACCTGCACAAGAAGAAAAAGATCGGTGCTGTTACCAACATGTCAATCTTACACCATAAAAGCAAAAAAAAAAAAAAACACCTATATGTATATACAAGGCTTGTTTTGTATCCACAATGTTTTCATATATACTAATGCTTCAGACATTACAACTTCAGAAAGTGAAGAAAACTATGTTTTTGGCGTAGAGTCGTCTAATTTAATCATTCTGATTTCCGAACAAAACAGGCTTCACATTCAACAGAGACCACATGAAGTGAGAAAAATAATCAAAAGGGAATACTCTCTCACAGGGATAGAAGCTGGCTTGCAGACAGTAACAACATCAGGTTCTTTAAGAAGGATCTCTACATCATCAGTCATCACCGGTGGCTCATGCCTGAAACCTTCCACACATTCCAACTTTAGATATACACTTAGACAAAAACACTGGAGCTACTTGTAAACTTTGCAATTAGCAAAACCAGTTGTAAGATGCAACCATGTGAACAAAAAAAGTTTAGCTATTAAGAAGAACAACCACCTGTGGAGGAAATGAGTGATCTTTTGGGAAGATTTGACAATATAAGAAGCTGGTACAGTTTCTCCATCAACTTTGATTCTTCCACTTTTAACAGTACCAACCTGCAAAATGTTTGGATACAAAAAATCAAAATTCAAAATTTGTATACTCATGAGATAATCACATTCCGTTGAGAGGAAGATTGTACATAGTAGTCACGAGGTCTGCCTTTGAACTCATCGGCGAACAAATCAACAATTGTTTTCCCAGTCCACCGTTTATTCACCTACAAATTGGCGTAGCCAATTTTCAAATCTCAATGTGGCGGCTTTAGGGATATTTACAGATACTTACATGAGCGATGAACTCGAAGTAGTACGGCCTCACATGACGTCTCCCTCCGTGGAAGATGTAGTCTTGCTTCTGTGAGAGTTTGGGAGATGATGACTGCAAAACTATGTCGGGAACATTCATGCTGTCTGAAGAGTCTACGGCCTCATCTTGCATCTTTCGTTTCAGGTCCCTTTGCTCTTTTTTATTTAAGAATAAAATCTTTAAGGTCGTTGTCAATGTACAAACCCCAATTCTAATAACTTCTGAACCCAAGGCCTTGTATTAGTTTTGGGTTTAACCCCACTCTCTAATCTTTTTTTTTTTTCTTTGTTCAAATCCCACTCTCTAATCTATGTTTCATTTATACTCAAAATATTCTAAATAAATTTTATATTTAAAAATATATTTTTCTGAAAAACTTATTCAAAAATTATAATAAAATTAAATCGTTAGAAACATCGATTAAGTAATCAAAATATCTACTAAATTATTAAAAAATGAGCCAAATCAATAAATAAATAAAATCTTAGAAAAGTTTATAAGTTTGTAGCTAATCTTTTTTACGTCTTTGTGTGTATTTGTGAATGATCATGACCTCTACCTTTTTATTTAGACATATTTTAAGCTAATTTTCTTTACTTTTTTTTATACTCGACTAAGTTCTTTAAATTTTAGAGTTTATTTTCTTACATATGTTCTGTGGACAACGTAACTTGAATCGATCTTAGTTTATTGAAAGACGTTAATTAAATTTTGTAGTCCATCCATCCCACACCCCACCCCCCCCCCCCCCCCCCCCCCACCCCCCATAAGCCCTCCTTTTAGTCTGTCGGTAAGGCTTACTCCTATTCAACGAATTTCCAAAACATTTTGCTATTGGAACCATACTTTTCGATCATTAAAGGCTTGTGTAATTTTTTTTATAATCCTTATTATTAGTTAATATGTCATCAACCTTAATGGTTTCGCTTTTTCGAAGTTGCGCTGACTTCGTAGTCTTGTATCGAACATTTCCAAAACTATCAAATTTTGTAATATTGTTATCTTTTGTTACCGATACGTTCTCGCAGTCGCTCACTTCTCTCTTTCTCTTGCTCTCGTGTGATGTTGGTTTAAAGAGTAAAGAACTAAAGTACACACACGAATTATAGAGTTCCCCACTTCAACTCCGGGTATTTCTCTCTTCAGGATCGGTGTCCCGGAATTTACTAGAGATTGATCGTTACAGAGAATTAGTTACAGCTCTCGTAACAGAAAAGAAAAGAAGACGACGACTTCAGCTCAATCACCAGCTCTGTCTTTTAAGTCCTTCTGAATGGGCTTCGACTTTCCTGACGCGGCCCGTCAAGCATCTTCGCATCACTAAGGCCCATTAGACCACCGTTTACACTACTAAAACGAGAACTATTCTTCACAAACTCCACCTTGGTTCTTGTTTCTCTCTCAGCACCAGAACTTGATACTGATCTTGTGCACTCCTGATCCTGGTAACACTGTCACTCTCTCAATCACTGAGACTTCCCGAGCATAAGCTCCACCTTCAGTCAAACACCTGTTAACTTTTCCCGCACCGTTAGCCTTATCTGCCTCTGCATCATCTCTCTTTACTGAAACCTCCGAGATAATCCTGGCTCGTGAAGCTTCACTTCAAGCTTCAGAAATGTTCAGTGTCTTGACATGACCACTGAACTTCTCTCCTGGCAAAACTTTCGTAAGTGCATCCGCTGGATTCTCTGAAGTGTGAATCTTCAAGACTTTCACAAATCCATGTGCCACCAGCTCTCGTATAAAATTATACTTGACTCTAACATCCTTTGTGCGTTCATGGAACATACTGTTCTTAGCCAAATAGATCGCACTATGCGAGTCGCAGTATATCTCTGCTGCTTGCTGCTTGAACCCCAATTCTTCGCAGATTCCTTTCAACCACACCGCTTCTCTGCTCGACTCTGACAACGAAATGTACTCAGCCTCTGTAGTAGACCACGCAACCACTTTTTGTAGACACGAACGCCAACTCACCGTGTTGCCTCCCACTGTAAATACAAAACCTGTAATTGACCTGCTCCGATCTCGATCTGATGCGTAGTCTGAATCACAATACCCTCTGACCTGAAAGTCTGATCCTTTTGTGAACAACAAACTCAAACCCGCAGCTCCCTTAACGTAACGCAACATCCACTTCACCGCTGCCCAATGTTCTGTTCCAGGCTTCCCCATGTACCTACTGACTAGTCCCAAACCATAAGCAAGATCCGGTCTCGAGCCTACCATAGCGTACATCAAGCTACCTACTGCGCTTCCATACGGAATATCCTCCATTTTCTTCATCTGATCTGCTTCTTCTGGCTTTGACACTGCCTTTAACTTGAATTGCGAACCAATCGGAGTCTGAACTGAACTTACACCTTGCATTCCAAAAGTCTTTAGGACCTGCTCCAGATACTTCTCTTGAGATAGCCTTAGCACTCCACTACTTCTGTCTCTCAGAATGTCCATACCAAGAATACGTCGAGCTGGACCTAAATCCTTCATCTCAAATTCCGTTCTCATAAGCTTCTTCAATAAATCAACCTCCATCTTGCTATGTGACGTTATCAAGATATCGTCTACATAAAGCAGTAGATAAACTTTCGACTCTATTGTCTTCCCCTTCATGTATACACAGGGATCATATTGACTTCTGATGTACTTCTTCTTTGTCATGAAATCATCAAAACGATGATTCCATTCACGTGGAGATTGCTTTAACCCGTAAAGCGCTTTCTTCAAGAGACATATCTTTTCTTCTTGACCCTTCTTCACGAAACCCTCAGGTTGTGACATATAGATCCTTTCTTGTAGAATCCCATGGAGAAATGTCGTTTTTACGTCCATCTGATCCAGTTCCATGTCGAAGTTCACAACTGCTGACAGAAGCAGCCTGATAGACATGTGCTTAACAACTGGGGCAAACACCTCGTTGTAATCTATCCCTTCAACTTGAGAAAAACCTTTTGCTACCAATCTACCTTTATGCCTTGGTTCTTCTACTCCTGGGATACCGAGCTTGTATTTGTAAACCCACTTGCAGCCTATTACTTTCTGGTCCTTCGGCTTGTCAGTTAACTCCCAAGTCTGGTTTACGTCATGTGATACCATTTCTTCACTCATCGCTCCGTTCCACAAGCCCTAATCTTTACTTCTTGTTGCTTCTTCATAGGATTTTGGCTCTTCAATCTCTATGGCCTCTGAACTTGCCAGAGCGTATGCTACAAGATCAGTATCGCCGAACTTCGATGGAGGCTTAATCTTCCTTCTGACTATGTATCTTGCCAGTATGTAGTCGGTCAAATCTTCACCTGCTTCATCAGTAGCCAACTCATCTTCCTCCTCTGAGTCACTGCTGTCTGAAAGGTTTATTGGGTCCTTTAGCACACTAACTCCACCTCGAGCAGAAGACTCTCCTTCCGTTTCGTTTTCTGGTTCAAACTCCTCCAAAGTTTCTTTGAATGAAACTTTCTTCTTCGGGCTTGTTTGCTTCACAGTTTCAATTGTCACTTCTGTGACCTCTTCCCTTTGCTTGTACAACTTCTCCTCATTGAACACCACATCTTTGCTGATCACTACCTTTTCCTCGTCTAAGAGCCAGACTTAGTACCAAGAGCATAGCCAAGAAGTACTCCCTTTGTCGCTCGAGGACATATCTTATCAGCCACTGTATGGACATAGGAGACACATCCAAACCTTCTCAAATGCTCATATCTCGGTTCTGAACCTGACCACAGCTCTTCTGGAATCTCGAAGTTGATGTCTGAACCTGGTGATCTGTTGATGATATACACTGCTGTTGAAGCTGCCTCAGCCCAAAACTCTGCTCCTAACCCAGTTTCGTGTAACATACTCCTTACTTTATCCATTATTGTTATGTTCATGCGCTCTGAGACTCCGTTCTGCTGAGGGGTATAAGGACATGTCTTGTGTCGCTTCACCCCTGTGTCTTTACAAACCTTATCAAAAGAATTGTTGCAGAACTCGAGGCCGTTGTCAGTCCTTGGACACTTCAGTCTTCGTTGTGTATGGTTTTCAACGAGTATCTTCCATTCCTCAAACTTCTGAAATGCTTCGTCCTTTGTTCTGAGAAAGTATATCTATACTTTTCTGGAGTAGTCGTCGATGAATGTCAAGAAGTATTTGCATCCTGAAAGGCTCGGAGTGACGTTTGGCGAACCCCACAGATCTGAGTGAACGTAGTCAAGTATTCCTTTTGTTGAATGCTTTGCTTTTGGAAAACTCAGCTTGTGAGATTTTCCCATCGCACATGCCTCACAGAACCCCAGAGTCTTCACCTCCTCCTTCTTTAAGTAACCCTTTCTTGCAAGAGTCTCCATTGATGACTGGCTCATATGTGCCAAGCGTGAGTGCCATCTGTTTGTAATGTCGACTGTGTTGCAAGACTCCTTATCCATGTTTCCTCTGACTGACCCTTGAAGGTAATAGAGGCCTTGGTCATACTGTCCTGTCAACACTCTCTGATCTCCTCTGTAGAAATCCACCTTGAAGCCTGCGCCAGTGTACTTGCATCCTGACTGTTCCAATTGACCAAAGGAGATCAAGTTTCTTCTCATGTCTGGAATATATCTCACCTGACTGAGGGTTACAACTGTTCCATCTGGACTGTCAATAGTGATAGTGCCCTGTCCTTTCACCACACAGTGAGTATTATTACCCATGAGGACCTTGTTCCCTACGAACTCTTCAAACTGTGATAAAAACTTCCGTTTGGGTGTAATGTGGAATGTACACCCAGAGTCTAGCACCCATTCATCACTCTTTGAAAGTAAGCTTGATGTCAAGGCTATGGAGGTAGGTAGCTTTGAAGCGACGTTTGCTGAAGTAGATGGCTTGCTGTTATCTTGTCTACCTCTCTTTGGACAGTCGCGTTTCCAATGATTTTCATCTCCACAGATCCAGTAAGCTTTTGGTCCAAACTTTGGTCTTGACTTTGATCTTCCTCTGTCATAATCTCTGCTCCTCCCTCGGATGTTTGAATTTCGAGATCCATTTCTTTCAGACCTCCCTCTGCTTTCCACATACAACCCTTCTGTTCCCTGCCTAGACTTGCTCTGAACTCCCTTTTGTCTCAGCTCTGCCTCCTTTGCGTAAGCCGATGAAACGACTTCATTCACTGTGAGTGTTTCCTTTCCAGTCCCATATGTCAGTGTGTGAACCAGAGGTTCATATGGCATTGGGATGCTTGTAAGGAGTTGAATGGCTTGATCTTCATCACTCACCATGATCTTCAAGCTCGCCAGGTCTGCAATTAGTTTCAAGAAGGTTTCAAGGTTCTCCTCTATCGATTTTCTTTCTTCCATCTTGAAGCTTGCAAAGCTCTGCTTCAAGTATATCCGATTTGGAAGAGACTTCGTCTGATAGTCTTGTTCCAGAGCTCTCCACATTCCCAAAGCTGTGGGCTCGTGCATTATCTTCCTTAGGATAGTATCACTCAGACACGTCCCCAATAGATTCTTGACCCTGATGTCTTTCTCAGCTGCTTTAGGATCCACCTTAGCTTCCTTAACATCTGAGTCATCTGACTTCTCTTCTGAAGTTGGCTCGGATTCTTCCTTCAGTACTAAACCTAGACCTTGAATCTCTAGCTGCCCCAACAGCTTATACTTCCATAATCCAAAGTCGCCCTTGCCGTCAAACTTATCCATATGAAATTTCCCCGGCGTAGGATCCATGCTGACTCCACCTCAATCTGTTTGTCACCTGCAGATAACAATCAGATTTCAAAGGAATAAATCAGTAGCAATCTAATTCCAGATTCAGATCAATGCACTTCTAGGATAAACTAGTTTTGGATGTTTATTATTATACAATATTAGGCAAAATTGATCTAAGGTCTTATCAAAGAAAGGTAAGAATCACTCCCCTGGAGATCTTATAGATCGATCCCCGTCGAATCTTTCTTCCTTATCTCTTCGTCCTTCTTGCTCGCTTCCAGTTAGATCTAGATGATCTTGACTGCTTCTCGTCAGATCTGGATGATATAACTGATCCTTCTTCCTTCGCGAACCCTGAGTCGATCTAGTATCCTTTCCAGCGAAACCAGCACTCTGATACCACTTGTTACCGATACGTTCTCGATCGCACTCGCTCACTTCTCTCTCTCTCTCTCTCTCGCTCTCGTGTGATGTTGGTTTAAAGAGTAAAGAACTAAAGTACACACACGAATTATAGAGTTCCCCACTCCAACTCCGGGTACTTCTCTCTTCAGGATCGGTATCCCGGAATGCACTAGATATTGATCGTTACAGAGAATTAGTTACAGCTCTCGTAACAGAAAAGAAAAGAAGACGACGACTTCAGCTCAATCACCAGCTCCGTCTTTTAAGTCCTTCTGAATGGGCTTCGATTTTCCTGACGCGGCCCGTCAAGCATCTTCGCATCACTAAGGCCCATTAGACCAATCTGACCGTTTACACTACTAAAACGAGAACCATTCTTCACATCTTTGACAACACACTTTTGATTTCCATTCACATCATGACCGCCATGATTTTTTCTTAATTAGACACAAATGTGCATACTGCTCGTTTTGGACATTGTGATAAAGTTTCTAAGTTGTATATTATTACTCAAAAACATCAAAATTGTTGCTGGACATTTGTCCCAATATGTATTTAGGCAGCATATAAGAAAGCTCGACTGCTTTCATCTCCTTAATCATGTTATAATCTACACAAATCATGTGGAGAAAAACTTTCATATTTGATTTGTTTTTCATCAACAAAAACATTTCCTCCTATTACTTGAATTAACAAGAAACTGACACCCCACATTATCCATCTGCCATTATCCAAAAACAGTAAACAACTGCATCATTATTTGTTAATAGAGAATTTTCCTTGGTATTCTAATATAATGATTTCTCGTAACTCTGCATGAAAACACTTTTTGTTTTGGCAAACATTGACGGAAGATTTGTCAAACATCACCAAACCCTTAAACCGTTTTGATAGATTTAATTATGTCAATCTTTGTTTATAGATCTAAGAATCAATAGTTACTCTCTTACATGGTATTTTTCAGATATGGGTTCTTCGAGTGTTATTTTGAAGTTTGCCTATGAGTGAACTTCTTGTAATATGTTCACTTATAACATGTTCTCTTTAACTTTCAAATATAGTTACATTCTTTAGATATAAACGAAGATCGGCTACCAAAGAATGCATATGCAAATTGAAGGCTTTTAAGCAAAGCTAATAAAGTGATTTTTAGAAAATTACCAATGACATCTAATGAGATGACAACATTGGCAGAGTTTCTTTCCTTTATATTTTTGCCAGTAATCAATGATTAACTCTTAAGACAAATATTATATATACAATTTGGTAGAAAGTATGTTACAAATATTTCACCGCTCTGCTTGTTTTTCAAATTTAAGCATGTATGCAAAGTATTGGAATTTGATCTCTATTTCTCTTCAGATTCATGTTTTTGAGTTGTATATTAAATGAACCTTTGTTATGGTTTGATTTGCTATGGTTCACTTCTTGTTAAGGAATTCAATTCGGTTTGGTTATGTAAATCATCTTTGGCATTTCTACATCGTAATTGGATATTAAAACTTGTGGTATATATGCATCAACAAAATATTCAAGAAACCAAAAAGAGATGTGTATATGTCATTTTCTGTTAAACAGTTTGTCTAAAGTTGAAGGTGATCTAGTCTGAAGTTTTTTTTAAAATCTTCTATTATTATTTTATGATAAAATTCTGAATTTGTTTATTAGATAATAGATCATATGAGTAGAGTTTTAATAAAACTAATGAATAATTAGATTTAATTCATGAATGCACTTAATAAAATGCACAGAATTAGCTCAATAGTTTTGAATATTAAAGTACTTGACTATGACAACTTGCACAACCGTAACAATGGTTGTAACACATTTTTCATCACTAGATACAAAAAAGACTTTTTTTCTCAGGCCACAACATGTACTCTTGAGTTACTGTATAGTTGGAATAAATATCAACCAAGAATCATTGACAAACCACGTTGTCAAGCTATTAGCATAAACCTAAATTATTAATCTTTTGTTATTTTTATATGATCATCCACCGAAAGAAGAATGGAGTTGATCCACCACACTATTTTGAAAACCTCATCAAAAGACTTCTAGTCATATCGCTAGTTGTCATTACTATCGAGTGTTTGTCAAGCTTCATATCATTAGGTGGAAAGTAAGGTAGGCTCTTTATATATCCATTAGTTCTATTTTAAATTAGTATAATAAATCAAATAAACATTTCATTTAATCTTCTTTATAATAACAGTATTTAAGATTAATTACTTTTTTTCTCTAGGGGAATTTACTCTTTTAGACATGGACCTTAAAGATAGTATGCTTGAAAAGTTTACCAGACATTCCTTGCTTATTACTGGCATGCTTGATAGTGAAACTTATGATGTTGATTGTGTTTCATGTGTGTAACTCTTATGTGTTATTGTGTTTGATTTGTGGATGTTATTCGTGTTTTGTGGATTATGTTAGTTTTGTTTTAAGGATGTTATTTGTGTTTGAGGATCTTATTTTCTGTATAGCAATGTATTTGGTTTTATTAGGTATAATTCTAGTTATAAGTCAAGTGAACAAAAAAACGTACAACAAGTACATTTCAAAATACTTGTACATCTAGTACAATTAGTATAACTAGTATGACTAGTATACTAAGTTGTACTGTGATTATTTGTGTTTGGTCAAGTGAGCCACATATTTACATATATGATTAGCATGAAAATACTAAATAGGTCTACTACACATAGATTTGATAGTATCTTTGTGATGAAACTAAAAATATTCAACATTGGTTAGATAAACAACATATTTTCACATATTTTACCATATACTTTTAAGGTTAATTTAGAAATATCAATCTCTTAAAAAAGGAAAAAAAATACTATGCACGTTTTAATACATATGTAATAAGTTAGAAACATCATAAATATTGAGTATACAAAAACATAAATACAATTGAAAAAGTTTAATTTCGTGTATGATACTACTACTAATAATATATGTAAACCATCAAAATACAACTCTTTACAAAGTTGTACAACTAAAGGTGTTATTCATTGATGGACTTGAATATAATTTAAATCCAAGAACAATCTGTTGTTATTCAATAGTTAATTTTAAATTCTTTTTATAAATCCAGTGTTATTGGTTCTTGTATTTAAAATATTTTTTATTGAAAGAGTTTAAATCTAGTGTTATTGGTTCTTGTATTTAACATATTTTTTATTGAAAGAGTTCAAATCTAGTGTTATTGGTTCTTGTATTTATAATATCATTAACATAAGAATTTAAAATTTGTTGTTATTCAATCTAATTATGATTTTAAATCTAGTGTTATTCATGCATGGATTGATTTTCATAGTAAAAAGAGTTATATAGAAGTTGAATGATTTTGATATTACTTTTATGAGTAAATTTTAGCAATCAGAATCCAAGCTTTACCTAAAGATTTTCAGTTGAAAATTCAGAGTTATCAACCCACGTTTTTCTTACGGGTGTGTGTCATCTTTATTTTCTTCTTTTTTTTTCTTTCATATTTTCTTGTTCTTCAAATAACAGACGAGTCTTATCATGGTGAATCAGATTTTTCAGTTTTATTCTTGACTCTCAATCAATATTTTCATCCCAAGATTCCCAACAATAGATTTCTTTCTGCAACAACGAAGGTATTCTATCAACTTATTATTTTGACTCCATTGAATCATCTTCAATGCTCTTTTAACTGGCAGTAATAAATGATTACATTATAATTTCACAAGAGTTACGAATCTATGATGATATTTGATTGCTTGAGGCCCTTGAAGTTTAAAAACCTTCTTATTATTTATAAAATTGTTATGATCTGTATTATTATCATATTTTGTGGCAGGTTTCGAAACAATGGAACAAATTATTTATGAGGAAGATGATTCTAATATAGACGTTTTGTTATTAACACTCGTCACTGCATATGAGAATCAAATTGAACGTTCAATTCGGAGACAAATCACTAGAGATCAATAGTGAATCATTCTAAAATCAAGCATATTTGGATTGATAATTCAAAAATATTTTTTTATAAATCTTATCTATTTTAAAATCTATTGGTATTGATTATAAGAAAGAACTATAAATCATTAATGAATCACTCAAAATATTACCCATTTTAAATCTGTTGGAGTTGAGTCTAATATCTGCAACGAATAACACCACCTAAAAGTTTTGAATATAACTTTGTAGAATAATGTTTTTTTGGTAATTTGAAATTGATGACACGTTTCCAAGTTGTTCAGTTTTATTCGATTTAACATGTTTTGTCTTCTTTTAACTAGGAAATAATACTAGTTGTACCAATTAGTACTAGTTATATTTCTAGAATCATTTCTGCAAAAATAAGAACATAAAATGGAGCAACCACAAACTTTTCAAAAAACCTGAGACATTTCATACAACGACATTTCAAAAACCTGCAACAAGCTTTCATACATCACAATCATTCAAAAACCTGCAATCACAATCGTTAAAAACCTGCAACAACCTTCCAAAAGTCGACAACCATAAACCGAGTTTACAAACACATATTCCATCACTCACTTAGAAACAAATGGAGTAACACAGAGATACAAGGTTTTGTCTTCCTCTTAGGCCTTGGCGTTTTCTTCTTCCTAGCAAGTTGTTAAACACGTTTGCGTGAAGAAAGAAAGTTTTAGCCCTCTTCATGCAGCTGCAGCAAGCAGCTGCAGCAAGCAGCTGGCTAAGTACAGAATGTGAGGGCGATTTTGGGAATTGATAAGAAGCTTTGCCGGCTTAAAGGTATTAGATGGGAAGACTCTTTTTCATGTAGCAGCGGTTAGAGGTAAAACCGATGTGATGAGAGAGATTGTATCGAGCTGTGTTGATGGCATAGAAGACGATACTGTTCAAGGTCAAACCGGTTTGCATCTTGCTGTTCTGCCACAAGAGATCGGAGCGGTGGTAGCCATTGCTGAGTTGAGCACAGAGACGAATTAGGTTGAAGTGTTGCACAAGAAATATAAACAGGGTAACACAGCTCTTCAAGAAAAAAATCACCAATCAAATCTGTTTTTTTTTTCCTCTTTACCTTACAGGTGATTGAAGTGTTGTTCAAGCAATTCCATAAGAGTCAAGGACATTTGAGGTGAATGCTATGAACAAGATGAGTCTCTCTCTGCATTGGATTTGCTGATTATGTTTCCAAGCGAAGCTGGCGATAGAGAAAACTATGAGAAACTCATCGGTACCACTAATGTCGAGTGAACCGCTTTTACTTCCACATGCCCAGTGGGAGAAAGGGAGTCACAAAGATCTTGTTAAGTATTTCAGTTTCAAAAAGTATAGAGACTCCCCTTCAGAGGCACGTAGCGCTTTACTGGTCGCCACAGCCACGTTTCACGCCAGTCTGACTCCACCAGGTGTACCCTGGCAAGAAAGTCACATGCCTGATGTTTCTATGAACAGAACGAGCACGAACACACCAAATCAACAACAGAAGAGGCGGCCATGATTAGTGTTGCGCCCTATCATGTCAAGCTTAACTGCGTTTTCATCACTCGGTCTTCGCTGCTACCACACCAGATTTGATGAGGTGGCTCGGTCAACTCTGGAACACCATGCTACAGAAAAATCTGTTGATTCTGATTGGTACCGTATGCACAAAGATGAGCTGGCAAGCATGATGCAATAAGAAGCTGACAAGGCATGAATGAAGATGGATGAGTAGAGTTGGCTGTTAGAGTCAAAGTCAACGATCGGAAGTCTTATATAAGTGACTCATCTTCTTCATTTAGAATTAGACATTTTTGTGAGAAATTGTGTAGAACACAAAGAGAAAGGTATCTAGTGTATGATCTCAAGAAGAAAGTTTCTTGATTTTGTGTATTAACTTGATATTCAATAAACTAATTGGTTATATTGTCTATCAGATTCCTTCAATACACAATATTCATGGAGAGGTTTTAGAGTTAAACGCCATCTCAATATCTATCTTTTCCTAATCACAGCATAAACTCATGCTTCTATGTCCTTACAAAAAAGATACCTGATAGGTCTTGTAACAAAAGAGAGATTATACATCTGGGAGTTTACAAATTCGGCGTGTTTTTTTTGTTTCCTATCTTACACAAAACTTAAGAGGTGAAGATAAGATTCTGCACGAAACCAGCAGCTCTAAGCATCCTCAGTGTAAGAGAATGGAAAGTCCATATTATAGATTCTCTCTAACGTTCTTATTCTCTGTAATTATGATCTCAATATTGTCTTACCTTTACTGTAACCATCGATGTACATATAAGAGCTAAGCTCTACTAATCAATAGAATCATTCAAGTCCAATACTCAATATGGTATCAGAGCCACCATAGGGCTAAACCTATTTTTCTTTTTCCTTTTCCGGCGTTCCCATTCTTCTTCTTCTCCGTTCTCCAAAATCCCTTCTCTATTCTCTCTGTTTCACTCTGTTCCTCTGTGACTATATCCATGGCTGATAATACCACTGAACGTGCTCTGGTCTTTGACCCCGCAAATCCTCGCACCTCCTTACTATCCGTCAATATGTCGGGTGTTACCAAACTCACGACTGCCAATTATCTGATGTGGAGTCGACAAATTCGAGCACTGCTTGAAGGTCACGAACTCCATCACTTTATTGAGAATACAAACGCAGCGCCATCTCCGACAGATAACATTGCTGGAGAAGTGCAACCAAATCCTGCGTATACACCGTGGAGACGACAAGATCGACTCCTCTACAGCTCAATCATCGGAGCTATTTCTTTACCGGTTCAGACGGTGTCTCTAGTGCTACCACCACAAAGGAGGTATGGGATCTGTTAGCATCCACTTTTGGGAATCCCACTCGCGGTCACATACGCCAGCTCAAGAAACAAATCGAAATCTGTGTGAAAGGTACTCAAACCATAAGTGACTATCTTCGCACCATCAAATCGAAGGCAGACGAACTTGCTCTACTAGGCAAACCGATGGACCCAGAAGATCTCACATAGCGCATTCTTGATGGTCTAAGTGATGACTACAAACCTGAGATAGATGCGATCAATGGGCGTGATACTACTATTCCCTTTGCTGAACTACACGAAAGGCTTCTCAACCGTGAAGCCATGCTCATGTGTAAGGAACCCTCTGTCCCTGGACCAATCGTTGCTCATGCCACTGATACTAGAACACGTCAACCATGGAAGCAACACAACAACAACAATAGTCAGTCACGCCACAACAACAATCAGCAGTCCACTCAACAACGGTTTTCTGAACCTTACTTAGACCGCTGTCAAGCCTGTGGTATACAGGGTCACAGTGCACGCTATTGTCCTGAGTTCCGTATCGTTAAAGGCTCTACACAACCTTCGTCGGTTCCTCAGATGCGTACTCAACCACCATGGCAGACTCAGAACCGCAATACTGGATGGCAGCCACAAGCAAATCAAGCCATCATGTCCGATTCATCAACATGGTTGTTTGATAGCGGTGCCTCACATCACATGACGTCGGACTTGGCTAATCTCTCTTTGCATAATCCGTATGGTGGAAGTGATGACGTTCTACTCGGTGATGGGTCCGGACTTCATGGTTCTTTATCTCTTCCCTCTTATACTAAACCTTTCTTTCTTAATAGTGTACTATGTGTTCCATCACTTGAAAAGAATCTTATCTCTGTGTTTCAATTGTGTACCACTAATGGTGTGGCTGTTACTTTCACTCCAACATATTTTCAGGTCAGAGATCTGCTAACGGGGGCTCTACGTCTGGAGGGAACACCTAAAGACGGAACTTACGAATGGCCGATCAGCACATCTCCCAAACGTCCATCTCTTGCCTTTGCTTCAGCTGTGAAGACATCCATGTCTGACTGGCACTCGCGTCTTGGTCATCCCGCTTTTCCAATTCTTCAAAAACTTATTTCTGAATTTCATTTACCTATTAGTTCGAATGTTTTAATGGCTTCTCCATGCAATGCATGTTCTATCAATAAAATGCACAAGCTTCCTTTTCAAAACTCGACTTTACACTCGTCTTTTCGTCTTGATATTGTCTTTTCCGATGTGTGGACATCTTCACTGATCTCGGTTGATGGTTTCAAATATTACGTAATTTTCGTCGATCATTTTACTCGTTACACATGGCTTTATCCGTTAAAACAAAAATCACAAGTTTTCGAAGTCTTTACTAGATTCAAAGCCTTGGTTGAAAATCGATTTCAAGCCAAGCTTAGAACTCTATACACTGATAATGGGGGTGAGTATATTGCTTTAACCTCGTTTTTGGCTTCTCATGGCATCTCTCATATGACAAGCCCGCCTCACACTCCAGAGCATAATGGGATATCTGAGCGTCGTCATAGACATATTGTCGAGACAGGTCTTTCTCTTCTATCTCACGCTTCAATGCCTAAAACGCTCTGGACGTATGCTTTTGCAACAGCGGTCTATCTCATTAATAGAATGCCAACTTCGGTTTTAGATTTTAAAACTCCGTTTCAATGTTTACATGGACATGTCCCTAGTTATGAAAAACTTCGCATCTTTGGGTGCTTATGTTTTCCATGGGTTCATCCATATGCATCCCATAAGCTTGATGCAAAATCCACCCCTTGTGTTTTTCTTGGATATTCCATGACACAAAGCGCATATTTTTGTTTAGATAGACAAACATCTAGAATTTATACTTCGAGGCATGTAGTTTTTCATGAAACGGTTTTTCCATTTTCGGTTTCTACCACAAATGACCAAGAAGATGATGCTGCAGATAGTCTCACTCCTTCTTTTCCTATAGTTTCGGTGGTACCACAAACTAGTCAGCCACCGACTTCTCCCTATCCATTAGTTGTACCACAAGCCTCTACGCCCATAGTTCAACCTGGCCCTCCTGAGACAGAACCTGATACTTCTGCTACTCAACCTGCAACGGCTCCAACTACAACAACCCAAGCTCCTACCTCCATAGATCCATTACCTACAGCCTCTCAACCAACTCGTGTTAGTACTAGAACCAGAAAACCTGTTCAGAAACTCAACCTCCATACCAAAATATCTCCATCTCTAGATAAGATACCCACGTCAACAAAAGAAGCACTAAAGAGCCCCCATTGGCGCAAAGCAGTGAGCGAGGAGTTCAATGCTCAAATAGGCAATCGCACTTGGGATTTAAAAACTTTAACTGATGCAACTAACAAAGTCAATGTTGTAGGTTGCAGGTGGATCTTCACAATCAAAAGGAATCCTGACGGCACGATCGCTCGTTACAAAGCCCGTCTAGTCGCCAAAGGCTTTACTCAGCGTCCAGGAATTGATTATCATGATACGTTTAGTCCGGTTGTAAAACCTGCGACTATCCATACTGTTCTCAGTATAGTTGTTTCTCGTAACTGGAACTTACGTCAACTTGATGTTAATAATGTTTTTTTGCAAGGTCACCTCAAAGGAGATGTCTACATGATGCAACCACCGGGGTTTCTTGATAAAGATCATCCTCAAGCTGTCTGCAAATTACGCAAGGCAATATACGGCCTTAAACAAGCTCCCCGAGCGTGGTACAATGAACTGCGAACGTTTCTTCTGCAATCAGGTTTCAAAAATTCTATTGCAGATGCGTCTCTGTTCATCTACAACACGAATGGCGTCCTCATCTACATGCTAGTCTATGTCGATGACCTCATTATCACCGGCAACAACTCAGACCACACATCACGGTTTATCGAATCCTTATCTCAACGTTTTTCACTTAAAGATTTAGATGATTTATCCTTTTTCCTTGGCATTGAAGTGCAGAGAACTAAGGATGGTCTTTATTTAAATCAATCTTGTTATATCTCAGATTTATTACATAGGACAAATATGACAGATTGCAATCCAATTAAAACACCTATGTGTTCTAACACACCTTTAACTCTGTTTTCAGGTACTCCTCTTGCTGATCCAACTGAGTATCGTGCGGTCGTTGGGAGCCTGCAATATCTTTCCCTCACCCGGCCAGACATCTCGTTTCCAGTCAATAAAATGTCACAGTTTATGCACAAACCAACAACATATCATTGGCAAGCTGTGAAAAGAATTCTACGTTATCTTTCCGGGACGATAACAAGAGGCCTCTTTCTCTCTGCTCACAATACTCCTTCTTTACATGCGTTCACGGATGCCGATTGGGCTGGTAATAAAGACGACTACACCTCCACTGGCGCATACATCGTCTACCTTGGTCGCCACCCGATAGCATGGTCCTCGAAGAAGCAAACTGGTGTTGCTCGCTCGTCCACAGAAGCGGAATATCGATCACTTGCTGCAACTACTGCTGAGGTTTGCTGGCTCCAGATGCTACTACATGAACTTGGCGCTCCTTCCTCTACCAAACCAGTTGATAAGCCATGGAGAGTCTATTATCGTAAGAAGAAGCATGAAGAGAAGAGTATTCAAGCAGGAAAGAACGTCACAGCTGACGTGGACAATATGGAGTCAGATCAATAACGGTTATGGGTTGTTACAGGCAGTTACAGACGTTAGATAATTGAGTCATTCGTCTATTATAAATAGGAGTCTGTTTGTAAAGTCAAGTATTTTTTGAGTACTGAGTAACTAGGATCTAGACTAGAAGGTCTTGATCACTGGCTCTTGACGAGTGAGTCGTCTTGAGAGTTCTTGTATTGGCTTGTAACTCTGCGTGTAGAGTACAAGAGAGGGAGGCTGGGCGGTAATTCAATAAACATATATACATTCTCTTATCATTTGGTGCGGTGAGCTCTCGGATCTCGCGACGATCGAAGGCGATGACGAGATCAACGACTCTCGAAGAATCGATACAACGGATTGGAGCTCTGGACTCCAACGTCGACGATTTACGACGGCGATTCGACAGCTTGGATGAGAGGTTCAGTCGATTCGAAGCTGTTACGGAGATAAACAATCAGTCGAAGGAAGCGAAGTTGGATGAGAGATTCGCGATCCTCGAATCAACTTTAACTTCGTTTATCACCTCGATTCAACAACATAATTTCATATCTACGCAACCTGAGTCGAGCGGAGCGAATCAGACTCAGCAAGCTCCGATTCACACGAATCAGGTACTTCCTTCGACTATCGATCAACACCGGGGTGAAAACGAGTTAGGTTATCGGCAAATAGAAAATAGAGATGAGATTCGTAGAGGTTTGTATAAGCGTGTTGAGATGCCGATATTCTCTGGTCAAAATCCGTTTGGGTGGATTGCGCAAGCAGAAAGGTACTTTCGGGTGATGAACGCTACTCCAGAGTACAAGTTAGAGTTAGCTTCCTTGAGTTTAGAAGAAGACGCACTCTGCTGGTTCAACTATGAGATTGAATATGGGGATTTTGTAGATTGGATGGATTTCAAGAAGAGGTTGTTGGCCAGATTTGCAGAATCTTTTGAGAAAACTCCTGGGAAGAGGTTGTTTTGTTTACAATAGACGGGATCGATTGCTGAGTATGTTCGGGAGTTTCAGGAGTTGGTTTCTCAAATCAAATTGGCGGAAGCACATAAGATTGACATCTTCTTTAATGGTTTGAAACGAGAAATGAAGGAAGTGATCAAAATGAAGGAACCTCAAACACTTTCAGATCATATTGAGACAGTCCTCAAGATGGAAGACAGTGAGTTTTGCAAGTTGTTTGCTTCAGTGAAAGGTCAAGAGAATCGCGTGACCAAACAATCATCAAGCTCCACCTTTCGTTCATTACAATCGTCAGCTCAAAACAGCGTTAACAAGCCTAAACCTTTCGAGCAAGCTGCAAGACAATCAGCTACATCGTTGAATCCGAAGCAAGGTCGAGTTAAACTATCGGATGCTGAGTTTGAGCATAAGAGGAAGAATGGGATTTGTTTCTCATGCGATGAGAAGTGGTCAAGAGCGCACTCAAATACCTGTAAGAACAAAAACTTACAAGTGATGGTGGTAGTACAAGGGAGTGAAGTAGAGCTGGTTGATGAAGAATTCCATGATTCTTGTGAGGAATTATTCGGTACAACGACGGATATTTGTGAACTAACGTTTTACTCGTACATGGGTTGGTCATCTCCAACCACAACAAAGATTGAAGGGAAGATAGGGAAAACAAGAGTGGTGGTTTTAATAGACAGTGGTGCTACTCACAACTTTCTATCTCCAGATATAGTGAAGAAGGCTCAGTTAACAGAAATTCAATCATCATCCTTTAAAGTGTTGGTGGGAACAGGTATCACGGTCAACGGTTCAGGATTCTGTAAAG
Source organism: Brassica napus (assembly GCF_020379485.1). NCBI lineage: Eukaryota > Viridiplantae > Streptophyta > Magnoliopsida > Brassicales > Brassicaceae > Brassica > Brassica napus. The sequence goes on along the minus strand of NC_063445.1, from coordinate 13,990,614 downwards.
GAGTCTCTCTACAACTACAATCAGTGCTTATCAAATCAGATTTTCTGGTTTTGGACCCGGGAAGTGTAGACGTGGTTCTAGGCATACAATGGCTACGTACATTGGGCAGATGTGAGGTCGATTGGGAGAAACAAGAATTGTCATTTTTTACCCCAACGGGAAGGGTCACATTGGTGGGTGATAGAGACGCGAAAGCTAAGGGGTCAGCATTGCAAACAATATCAGCGGGTATATCCCTTCAAAACGGGACTTGCTCCTTGTTTACAAGCGAAGATCAGAAGAGTGGTGTGATTCCACAATCACTAGAAGGATTACTGAAGCAATATTCAAGTATTTTTCAGGAACCTACAGAATTACCACCACAGAGGGGTTATGAGCATTCAATACGATTGATAGAAGGAGCTGGGACAGTAGCAGTCAGACCATATCGCTATCCTCGTGCACATATGGAAGTGATAGAACAGATGGTTTCTCAAATGCTACAGTCGGGAGTTATACGTCCTAGAAGAAGCCCGTATGCGAGTCCTATATTACTGGTTAAGAAGAAAGATGGAGGATGGAGGTTTTGTGTAGATTACAGAGGGTTAAACAAGATAACAGTGCCAGACAAATTTCCAATTCCTGTCATAGATCAATTGCTGGATGAGTTATTTGGAGCCACAGTTTTCTCTAAATTGGATTTACGATCAGGGTATCATCAAATACGTATGAAGGAGTCAGACATTGAGAAAACGGCTTTCAGAACTCATGAGGGTCATTACGAATTTGTTGTTATGCCGTTCGGCCTCAGCAATGCGCCTGCTACTTTCCAATCACTGATGAATGCTATTTTCAGACCCTTTCTTAGACGGTTTGTTCTAGTTTTCTTTGATGACATACTGGTTTACAGCAAGAATATGGAGGATCACCAGGAACACTTGCGACAAGTTTTGGAGACACTTAAACAGCACGGTTTGCTAGCAAATCACAAGAAATGCTCGTTTGGGCAGTCGCAAGTGGAGTACCTTGGACATATCATCTCAGCTTCAGGGGTAGCTACCGATCCGGGTAAAACAGCGGCAATGCAGAAGTGGCCTTCACCGAAAAATGTGAAAGATTTGAGGGGTTTTCTTGGTTTGACTGGATACTATAGGAATTTTGTTAAAGCTTATGGGGTTATTGCAAGACCCTTGACAGAACTGTTGAAGAAAGACAGCTTTGACTGGACAGGCAGAGCACAAACATCTTTTGATCAGTTGAAGCATGCAATGGTCAATGCTCCAGTTCTCGGTTTACCTGATTTCAAGGAACTTTTTGTGGTAGAAGCAGATGCTTCAGGATTTGGGTTAGGTGCGGTATTGATGCAAAATCATCGTCCCATTGCTTATTTCAGTAAAGCTTTGTCGAATAGAGAGCAAATGAAACCGATATATGAAAGAGAATTGATGGCAATTGTGCTGGCAGTTAGAAGATGGAAACACTACTTGATGGGCAGGCGTTTCTTAGTATATACAGATCAGAAAAGTTTGAAATTCTTGTTGGATCAGAGGGATGTATCAATGGATTATCAGAAGTGGCTCACTAAACTGCTTGGGTTTGATTTTGAGATAGTTTACAGAGCTGGGATTGAGAATAAAGCAGCAGACGGGTTATCTCGGATTCCGCACGCGAATAGCTTCACGGTTGAAGGGCTATTTGGAGCTTTGACGGTATCTTCGAACCTACAAATTCAAGATATTTTTGAAGAAGTAGATGCAGATCCGGTGATACAACAAGAAATTCAAGATATTATTCATGGTAAAATGATGAAGAAGGGGTTTACTATCGTAAAGGGAAGGTTGTTTTACAAAGGAAGATTGGTTATCTCTAAGACATCAAAGTATATTGGAATTATACTCCAGGAATATCATGACGGGGTATTTGGCGGTCACTCTGGTGTGTTGAAGACAATCAAGAGGATTCAAAGATTGTTTCATTGGTCTAAGTTAAAAGACGATGTTCAACACTATGTGTCGGAGTGCACTATATGCCAGACCCCCAAATACTCCACATTGAGTCCTGGTGGTCTGTTACAACCAATTCCGCTACCTACAGTGATCTGGTCAGAGGTTTCGATGGATTTCATCGACAGCTTGCCTAAATCAGAAGGTTTTAGCGTTATCATGGTGGTAGTGGATAGATTGAGCAAATACGCTCATTTCATCGGGTTGAAGCACCCATAACAGCGACATCAGTGGCTGAGAAGTTCATAAGAGAAGTGGTAAGGCTACATGGTTACCCTGCGTCGATCATATCAGATAGAGACAGAGTATTTCTTAGTAAATTTTGGAAGGAGTGTTTTCGACTAGCGGGTACAGCTCTAAAGTTTAGCACTGCTTACCACCCTCAAACAGATGGACAAACCGAAGTGGTAAACAGGTGCCTGGAGTCTTATTTGAGATGCTTTACTTCTGCTAATCCGAAGTTGTGGTACAAGTACTTGGCGTGGTGTGAATATTGGTACAATACTTCGTATCATACGTCGATTCATACATCCCCTTTCAAGTTGGTTTATGGTAGAGAACCGCCAGCATTACTTTGGTTTGAGGAAGGTTCGACTGTTAATTCGGAATTGGAGGGTATGTTAAGGGAACGTGATGAGATGTTGAAGCAAGCAAAGGAACATTTACTGAAAACACAGGCAGCTATGAAGAATAGTGCAGACAAGCACAGGCGTGACTTGCAGTTTTCTGTGGGTTCTTCAGTTTTCCTTAAGCTCCGACCCTATCAACAGAAGACGTTGGCTAAGACATTTTGTCAGAAGCTTTCGGCAAAATATTATGGGCCTTTTACGGTATTGGAACGCATAGGAGCAGTGGCTTATCGCTTGCAATTACCTGCAGACTGTAAGATTCACCCGGTATTTCATGTTTCCCAATTGAAACCGGTGTTGGGAAAGGATCATACGGTGACTACACTACCAGTGTCTTTCTCAGAGAATGATGAAGTTATCTTACAGCCTGAGAAGATAACAAGTTTGCGCTATGATTCAGAGGGACATTTGGAAGCATTGATTCAATGGAAAGGTTTGCCAGAGCATGAATCTTCGTGGTTACGTGTACGGGATGTGCATAGAGATTTTCCAGAGTTCGAGCTTGAGGACAAGCTCAGTCTTATTGTGGGGGGGGGGGACGTATTGATAAGCCATGGAGAGTCTATTATCGTAAGAAGAAGCATGAAGAGAAAAGTATTCAAGCAGGAAAGAACGTCACAGCTGACGTGGACAATATGGAGTCAGATCAATAACGGTTATGGGTTGTTACAGGCAGTTACAGACGTTAGATAATTGAGTCATTCGTCTATTATAAATAGGAGTCTGTTTGTAAAGTCAAGTAGTTTTTGAGTACTGAGTAACTAGGATCTAGACTAGAAGGTCTTGATCACTGGCTCTTGACGAGTGAGTCGTCTTGAGAGTTCTTGTATTGGCTTGTAACTCTGCGTGTAGAGTACAAGAGAGGGAGGCTGGGCGGTAATTCAATAAACATATATACATTCTCTTATCACCAGTGATTTATTATGACAATATTGGAGCCACATACTTAGCTGCAAATCCGGTATTTCATTCACGAATGAAACACATAGCACTTGATTATCACTTTGTTAGACAATTCGTGCAGAGTGGTGAGCTTCGTGTCTCACATATTGCATCTGCAGACCAGCTAGCTGATGCACTCACTAAACCACTCCCACGCTCTCGGTTTGACTCTCTTTGTGTCAAGATCGGACTCTCCAATGGCCGTCCGTCTTGAGGGGGTGTGTAAGAGAATGGAAAGTCCATATTATAGATTCTCTCTAACGTTCTTATTCTCTGTAATTATGATCTCAATATTGTCTTACCTTTACTGTAACCATCGATGTACATACAAGAGCTAAGCTCTACTAATCAATAGAATCATTCAAGTCCAATACTCAATACTCAGTTCCCTGTAAACAGCTCCCTTTAGGGAAGTTCTAATATCACCCAACGCCCAGACCAATGATGTATGCGGCCGCGTATCCTAAAGGAAAAGAAAAAATGACGTAGAACCGATGGTTAAGTATTAGTGAAATAGTAAATAGCATCAAGTATTAGTAGCTGCAAAGTAGCATACAGCAAAGAAAATGAACCTTGTAGAACTCTGGCACACTGTGAAGCTTTTAAACTTCATTAACGGCATCAAAATGCGTACTTATCTGAATCAAAGATACAAGAATCAGTCCGATGCCTAAACGAGATACTGAGTATACAAAGAGATAGCAGTCAAGGTCACTTCACTATAGCATACCTCAGATAGTCCTGAAGTGGTGATTTCCAAAAGACTTGCCACTTGTTAAAATCAATCAAGTTGTCTGTGAAGCATGAACCAATTCAAAAATCTCATCGTATACACAATCAGATTGGTTGGTTCATATGGTAGACAAGAATACGATATTGACCTCTTGTGTAACTTGAAGTTTTAGCCAATTTAACTGAACCAAATCAAACCAAAAACCAATATAACACTGAACCAACTCCAAAAAAAAATCCTCGAAAACTAACGACCGGGCTGATTTGATAATGGGCCTCCAACGAAGACCTAAGAAAACCCTAACTACCCCCTGACAATATATATAATTAGACAACATTCGCCGTTAGCCCTCATCATCATCAGTTTCATCTTGCCTTGTTTTATCTTTCTTGAAGATCCTTCTATCGTTGTTTTTGTTAAATTGTTTCGTCTTTGTTCCAAAAGATGTCCTCTCATTTAAAATAGAGAAGGCAGTGACGACTCGGAAAATATCAAGCTCAACAGACCGGAATGAGGCGTTTCTTCCTTAACCGGAGATTCGTTTCCGTGTCGATAATCCCGCTGAACTGAGCCTTCTCTCTTTGTTTTTTTTTTTATTTAATTTTTTCCTTTGAAAATTCGATTGAATTTTGAAATTGTTTTGGTGGTGTGGAGATGACGATGAGGATATAACGCTCCCTCTTCTGAGTTCAGCTGAAGTAATTTGCTGGCAGAATCGAACCTAATATTACTAGCCACCACTGAGTCATATTCTTACCCCACCCATAAATGATTTTGCAAACTTTTATCATAATTCTTTGATTTTAAATCAGATTAATCTTGAATTTATATAGGCGGTGGTGATAATGATGAAGCAATAAATCTAATCCAACACTTGATCTGATTAATGCTATGTGCATTTGATGTTATCCATGTTTAGCTTCTGAATCTTCCCTGATAGACCCAAGTTATTCATTTACTATATCGATGATCATTGTTTTAGTAGTTAATTCGTAATTCCTGTTCTGATTTTATGATATTGAAATATTTTTCTGTATCGTAAATATGCTCAGCATTTTGTTTTGATAGTTTTTATTTTATTACTAAAACCTAATCTATAATCCAGTTGTCGAAATTGCAAATTTTGGAACTTTGTTCAGATTTCGGATTTTGCCCAAAGTATTTTAGAAAATATGCTTCCCTCCCATGATCCCAATAAGTTCATCAGTTTAATGAGCTGAGACATTAAATTGAACTAAAATTAAAACTTCAGACAGTTCAATTGTTAAAAACAACCTTACCGTACTCAAAACTAAAAGGAATACATAAACCATGTGTCAATGAGATTCGGTTAAATCACTAGAATTATAAGGACCGTTATGATATTAATTGAAGTCAAAGATGTACTTCAAGGATCTAATTAACTTTGACCATGTTTTCATGATCATCTGGATGCTAAAAAGCCAGCATATTCCATTGTGTATGATTCCCTAGTTGGATATAAGGACACCGAAGAAAAAAATAAACAAATGAAAGACTGGTTAACGCCACAGCTTTTTTAAGTCATTGATGCTTTGTTCTCCAAGGGATTGAAGAAGAAATTGCCGGAGAATATGGACTCTTTTATCTGTGCATTACAAAACAGAACATTATATAAAAAGCATACCCTTAAAAGATAAAATAGGTTAGTGTTATTCACCTGTTAAAGAAAGAGAACCGACTTCTCCACGGACATATCTTTCTGTTGCCTGAAACACACAAGCAATGTCTCAAACAGTTTGGTATACAAAGCCTAAAGAGAGGGAAACTCATGCTTTAGCTTTAAAATCTGGTTCATCAGGTGTTGTTGCTCCATCATCAGAAAATATGTTCCTACAATCCAATTCCATTAAAGATCTGAGAAAGTTCCAATATCTATGGCTGCTACAATAATGCATTCTACATTCGACTCAAGCTATTTTACTACGTAATCTTTGCCAAATTCAATGCATAAAGCTTTATAGAAGCTTTACCTCCATAACTTGATTTGTAGATCATTTGGTTTAGCGTCCGGAAGTAGCGCCGGGTCATAAACATTTCCATAAAATATTCTCTCAAATTCCTTCATCCACGTCAACAGAAGCAAGTTAACCTGCACTGTCAACAAAGATTAACACCATCTAATTTATTAAGGAATCTTAAAGATTTATTTCGAAACTAAAGCATAGCAAAACCAATTCTAGCACGTACCCCGGTTTTAAATACCCTGACTTCCACATTATGATTGTAGATCTCATACACAGACTGACCAAGATCAACATCTTCCTCTCCCTCTTCTTTCAAGCGCAGTAAAACAATCCACATATGGAGGACAAGCAACAAGTATGTTATTTTGAATATTTTCTCCAAGTTGAATACCGAAAAAACAAAATACAGTTTTGAAGCTGAAACTGTTAATCTTCAAATCTACAAATGTCTAAATACAAAGCTATTGAAATTTAATATGCTTTACATCAGAGGCTCATTTCACTATTAACTAAGTACTACTATACACGCAACAATACATTATTGGAAAAAAACATAGAATATATTAACTTATCACATACTATTATATAATACAATAGAAATACCAAGTAATGCTCTTAACAAATAAAGACGACTGCACAATTACATATTTACATCATCCAAAAAAAAACATATTTAACAACAATAAAAAATATTATGCGTGAAACGCGTATGTGCTCCTAGTATAATATAAAGACATCAATAATACCTTTTTTACCATGAGTTATAAATACAGTATGATCAAACTCTGGGACTCTGACTGACTAATTCCTTTTGAAGACATTTGTGCATTTGGTACCACCACCAAGGAGAATTTTCATACCATATATAACTTCTTTTTTTAATTGCACATTCTGATACTGTTGATCTCCTTCGTTTTCGTTTTTGTTTTTGAATTTTGAATTATTTTTTTTAAGTTCAAAATAATTTGACGAATCTCTTCTTTCTCTTTCAGCATTTCAAAAATACTTTTCTTTTCATAAATTGTTATAATATCTTTTTGTCTATTGAATTCTTTAACATTGATAATTTTCTTTCATTTTTGACAAAACATAAAAAAAATATTGTTTCTTTATGGAGTTTAAACTACTGCCTTTACATTAGCTTTTATCATAAATTTAATTAAAGTTCTATACATTATTTAATATTTAATAGAAATGGTTAGATATATTCATATATATTATCGAAATGGTTAGATACGCTTATAAATATTATAGTATCATTTTACTTTGGATGTCTTTAATATTTTGGAAACATTTTATATGCTTCTAACTATTTTCAAAGTTACAAAATAGTTAGAATTTGTTAAAATTATTGCCAAAAACAATAACAGTTGCATTTTTTTGCATTGTTATTAATGATGATATTTTCTTACATTTTGAATGAAGTTAGGATTTCAAATCAGAATAGAAATCAAATCCGAGTCTTATCAGTCATACAAGGATATTTGCAAGCACACCGTTTAGTACCCGTGAAGTCACATATGCCATCTGCCTTTGGTCCAAATTGAGCTTTGCATGCTTGATCACAAGTTCCACGAACAGGGCAGGGACCGATATATTGACCGCATCCCATATTTTCATCAACTAAATAAAAAATAAATAAAAATATTTATTAAACATCGCAGTGAACAAACCGAACCTAAAATTAATGGTGTACAAGAGTTAAAATTTTGTAAATATTGGGATGAACATAATTTAAACATGTATAAAGTTATACCTAGCTAACGCTAACATGACAATCAGTTACAATATTTGGGTCTTAACATTCCGACCCCCAACAAATACAGTATTTGGGATATGTGCTAATGAATGAAGATAGCACTAAAATAATTGTTCTGTGACAGGAAAAATTGAAAACACTTTCATGAATAAATCTTAATAAATGTATACCTAAGCAAAACATGACAATGAAGATGATTGGGAGAACAAGTGAAAAAGCTGCTCTAGCCATTGGTTGTTTTTTTCTTTGAATAATAATAGACTTGAAAAACCGGAGGCCACTGGAAAAGAGCTTTATAGAATTACAAGATGGTCCATTTTAGAAATACAATTATGTTTAGAATGTTTGACTATATATTTAGAATGTTTGACTATATATATTTGACTTTTGAAAATATTTTTTGGTAATCTTTCAAGTTTATCATAAATAAATTTTCATCTCCAATAGTTATTGATTTTTTTAAATATTCATAATATAAAAAATATTATAAATACTCATAATATAAGAGATGATTTTTGAACACAAACATTATGTTAACAACGTGAATTATGAATTCTTATTTTTTTGTTCAGTTTAACTTATCATTGTTAGGATCAAATTTTGTCATTCAAGATTAATGGCCAAAACTACGAACTAACAATGAAAAAGTTCCTTTTCATAAAAGTTTACAAGCCGAAAATTTTGAGTTAATAAATGTGCATATGTCGTGCCGAATTTAACAACGTTTCAGCTAAGATAAATTTGTATAAATTAAAAAAAAATGCTATTCGGAGAATAAGAGACAAACTCAAAATCTCAAAATAGGAAAGATCGGGGGAACTACGGAAACAAGACAAATAGGGATATACGGAAAAATGGAAAGATAGCCAACCTTGGAGGTGTATATAAACAAGTCTAGGACAGAGAAATAGAAACATAAATTTCGCTGTTGGAACTCTCTACAACTTAGAACTTAGGCTTTATAATTATCAACTGTTTACACACGAGCTGCGATTGCATATGAACTTTAGGCTTATGTGGTTAATCTAACGGAAATTTGAAGCTTTATTGCCTTTCCATACTGTTCTATTGTATTCTCTCTTTCAAACTATCCCCTTGTATTGTTTCATTTTTCAACGCTTTTGCGTAAATTCGGAATAAAGAGCATATTTGTTCTTTTCTCGTTTTTGTTTTTACTTTTAGAATAATTTTTATCGCATATCTTGTCCCTGATTACTTGTTGTTGGCTATCGTAGAATCTGGATCACCGATATTTTCTTATAACTTCCGATTGTGCGGGTTTCCGCTTCCACAACTACTATGAAACTTTCTGATAATACTTGAACTGTAATCAATCAATCTGGTATAGTCAGTATCAGATATTCTTTCCCTTCAAAACGTCATATTCATTCCTTCTTTTCATGTAAATCTCATAAATGTAAGCTCTTTTCTTCAGTATTGTGCATGCACGAGCTTATTCATGGCTTGATTATTCGGAAAGGTAAGTTTCTTAACAATCTCCACTAGCTCGATCTAGAATCTCAGTCATCATCTTCCACACAAAATTTTGTATGCAATCTCAACACTTTTAATACAAGCTCTCATTGTCATTCAAGGATGGTTCATCCTTATTTTCAAAAGATACAAGTTCTATCCAAAGAACTTTTTATTCCAAAAAGCTTCAAAATTTGCCACGCTGCAAGACTTATCATTTAGCTAAACAAAAATGTTGATGTTTGATTCTCTTAATAGTCTCTCAAAATATCCTTTTGAACTTGTCCAATTGGATATACAGGATCCTTTCTATGTTGTTTCTATTGAGGGGTTTTTAGATATTTTCCTTACTCTTGTAGATAATTGAGCAAGAGTTACATCGGTTTATGTTTTACAATTTTTCCTTATTTCCTCAACCTTGTAGAAACACAATATTCAAAGACATTCAAAGCTATTCGTTCAGATACTGCTCCTGATGAGCTTTATTTCAATTCCCTTCTTGCTTCAAAAGGGATCATTCACTATTTTTTGTGATTATATCCCACAACGAAATTCTGTTGTTGAGAGAAAACATCAACACATCTTAAATGTGGCATCTTTTTATTCCAATTTTCATTTATGATATTGGAGTGATTGCATGCATACAAACCTTTGTCTTCCTTATAAATATGTATCTTCACCACTTCTTTAAAGCAAAATCTTTTCAAACTTCTCAAAAATTGATTACTCTTTTTGAAAAACTTTTGGTTGTCTTTGTTATGCATCATCTCATCTTAGAGACATACATAAGTTCACTCCTCTGTCAAATGCATATGTTTCTCTTGGTTATCTATAAGGATATGAAGGATATAAAGTCCTTCACCTGGAAACTAACTCAATCTCTATCACCAGAAATGTTGCTATCCATGAAGATGTCTTTCTATTTCAAACTTCATATCTTAAGTCTTCCAAATTATACTTGTTTTCTTCTTTGATTCTTCCTTTACATTTTCCAGATACAATAATCCATATTCAAAACACCATATCTCCTTCTATTGGTCTAAACACTACAATCATTCCTCTAGATTTATCTAATGACAGTAGTTTCCTAGTATATTTTGAGAATACTATCGATATGAATGCACACAGACCTAAGAGGAACATTAATGATCCATCTTATTCGACTGCAATATGCTTTATCATGAACCATCATCCATTAGAACACATTTACTGTCATTTTTTCTCGATTATTCTCTTCTGGTCATTCATTATCAAAACTTCATTTTTACTATATCTGCTAAGACATAACCAAAGAATTTGCTGGAAGCTGTTAGATCAGAAAATGGATTGAATCGATGAATGAAGAACTACATACGTGTGTCAGGACTTGTACTTTCCAGTGGTTTCTATGTCTGGAGGCAAACACCCAACTAGATGTAGCTGGTTATATAAAATCAAACACAATGCATACAAGACCGTTGACGGATATAGACCCCATTTGGTAGCTAAAGAATATAGACAACTCTAGTGTGTGGATTACATTGATACCTTCTCTCATGTAGCGAAGCTTGTCACTGTCAAACTTATCCTAGATTTTGCAGCTAAACATGGATGGCCACTAACCCAGATGGATTAGACAATTGCTTTCTTACATGGAGACCTCAATGAAAATATTTATATGAAATTACTGGATATATCTCTTCTCCTAGCTAGAAACTACCACCGAATCCAGTTGGAAGTTTAAAGTCCCTATACGGGCTTAAAACAGCCTCACGATAGTGGAAAAAGAAGTTTTTGATGTTTTACTCAAGAACGGTTATGTTCAATCATAAATTGAACACACATTGCTTGTAAAACATGACGACCAGGCCTTAACTGATATTTTTTTGGCTTATAACATATAGAATAGAAACCATGCTTATGTTAATATAAATATTGTGATATTATTTAATTGATTTAAATTTCTCGAAAAACAAAATTTTAAATCCAATGAAAACATAATTTCTTTCATATTTCATTTTTTTCTACTTCACAAAACAATATATAATCATTGATACTATATTATAAATATTATAGTATACTATTTTATTTTATATAAATAGTATAATATATTACAACATTTTTCTTTTTTCTCTTTCTTTTCATCTTTTTTTCCTCATTCTCTTCCTTATACTTTTGAGCCAATTGCATAGAAAATATTAGATAATAATAAAATTTGCAAGGATGAAAAAATAGTAAAAGTTGGATAGAGAAACAGTAAAATGACACTGATAACCCTATGGAAAGAGAAAGATGGTAATTTATAGTCTATAAATTAGTTTAGCCGGCTAATAAACATATGTTTTTGTTTACATCTTCCTTGATTTTATTTCGGGTAATGTTAACTTAAATACAATTTTGATATGTAAATAAGCACGGTTAAAATGTGATTATTTGATATCCTTCGTAAATTAGCACGGTTATATTCCAATTTATCCGGATATTTTACATATTAGCTAGTTATTATGTTATTGGTCCGCTAACTTAAATAATTATCCATACATTATTATTGTTAGTTGGATTTTTTGATCAGTAGCCGATTATCACTATAGACTCAAACTCTAATAAGTTAAGTAGTTTATATCAATTATCCGGATATCATTATTGTTGGCTGAATGTTTTGATCAATGGTCGGCTAAAGGTATAATAACTTTCACTAAGAGTCATAAGAACCTTGAAAGCAACAGGATCACATTTTGAGGTTTTGGGGAAAATTGATGAAAAATCTGATTATTTGAAAGTTTTGGGGCCAAAATCGAAAAGTCACAAAGATCAGGGACCAAACATGCAAAATCGCAAAAGGTGGAAAAACTCAGATCTCCCACGACCCGAAATCTTACTGGAATCGATCGGTTCGTGGACACACCAGAACTGCTCGATCTGACATCCTCGACCTCAAGCTTTGATCCTTCAGTCTCGTATGCTGCAAATCGATTGAGACGTGGTGGCTGATACGTTTGAATAACTTCTTTCAACTCCGCTTGCAACCTCTCGAGCATGACGACACAGAGCCGAAGGTGGTGCGCGATGGTGCTCCGGCTCCAGTTCCGGCGACTCTATGGTTTGTGGTAGGGACTTACTCTTAAACCAACGGGTTCCTTGCCAGCAGCAAAAATTCGACATGGTAACTTGATGGTCTCCATCTCTACTTACAATAGATAACTAGATTTTGATCCGCGGATTTATTTTCTTTTTTTTTCAGTTGACAAATATTTAGTAAATGTCATATTTCATATATTTGTGTTTTATTTTATAAAAGACTTAAACTTTTTATCTTTCTTTATTGTGTTTCATTTTAAATGACTATTTATGTTTAAAAAATTAAACTTTATTTTTTTAATGAATTAAGTTGGTATAACTCTGATAAATTAATTTTATTATGTGGTTAATATTTTTAATAAAAATAATTATATACTTTTAATAAATATTTATACTTTTCAATGAAAAAATCTATTTTTTTATGAATGCTTAAATTATATTAAGAAAAAAAAATTAAGAATGGTTGAATTTTTTTTTTTTAAACTTGGACTAAATGGCCCAAAGAAAAAAAAAATGTGAGAATTGGATCTGATTTCTTAATCGGCTCAAATGGCCCAAGAGAGATCTGATGTGGACAGTGGGCTGGATCCAAAAAAAATGGCCCAATATAGATGTGTTATTAATATTACTTGATTGCCCTTAATGAAACATGCAATGTTAGTAAAGAAAGGGCAGACTAAAGTAAAAAGGACAATAGGATCCTGGTTTAATAGAATAGATATCAAGACCTTAGATAGAAGGATAAATGATATGAGACCTAATGCTGGAAAATAATTCACAACGAAAAAAAAAAATTTAATCGTCCCAATCGGAATAAAGAATGTAAAAAACATATGATTTCGTCATGAACAACATAAGATTTAATGAAGAAAACTTACAATTGACAGAGCCTAGAGAATCCGGTGAGATTAATCTTAATTTGGAACAAGGGTTCCAGCGGAGTAAACAATAAAATTGGGACATATGAGAGATGATAGGGTTGATTTCGAAACGATGAGTGTATCGATTATAGTGTATAGCAGTTAGGCTTTTAGGTTGTGTTGTATGATGAATATGGGTGATACAGACATTAAAAAAAAACACATCAGCGAGAAATGTTGAATTTCATCTATGAAAATTATGTAGTTAGCGGTGTATAGGGAATGCAGTTTCTCTATATATTTTCCTCTTTTTTACCATTTTTTCCGTTATCCTCCTACATATTTTTTCACTTGATCCTCATTTTCTTTGTGCTTATTCTCTTCTTCCTCTTCATTCTCCTTCTATTTCTTTATTATTATTGTTTTCCTTCCTACCGGTGGTATATCTCTTCCTCCTTACTCTCTTCCTACACCTTGTGTTTCTTGTTACCCTTCGCAGTTATTAAAACGAATGGAGCAAATGAATAAAATACATTGTATTAACATAAATTGATTGAACTGTACTATTTGTGTAATATATACAATATAATATGCAAGTTGTATATTTTATAAAATGCAAGCACATGCATGAAAAAAGAACTATGTCCACATTTATGTCAAATTGTCACATCCATCACCCACTTTATTATATAATTATTCAGTTAATATTGTTTCCCAATATAGGTAGTAGGCAAATTAACCCTTATAAATATCCACATAGTTTTGCAAAAAAAAAAAAAATCATTTTCACCAATATCAAACATTAAAATCAATCATGTATCTTTTTTAAATCGGCATCTTAAATAGCGTCATTTTTCAATTTGATTCGTTTTTACGGTATTCTGCTTGATTTGCCTAATAGTAGATTTTCGGTCTCTTCGTTACATCTCTGTAATGGTAGGTACTCTTTGATCATATGCTAATTGGTTTATGCTTTTAACTTTTGTCACTTATACAATTAAGTTTTTGAAATTTACACTTTAACTAAGAACTTGCTTGGTTGAGTTTTTGAAAAACATTAAGCTTTTGATATGTAATGAAATTTTGTTAATAAAAAAATTAGGAAATCACTAAAAAGTGTAAAACTATACATTTTTTATTCTTCAATGCTTTCACATAATAATTTTGACAGAATTTCAATTTTAATATATTATATACTTTAAATAATTTTATATAATGACCTTTTATATAATAATATCAAAATTTAGTTTTATATTAATATATAAAACAGATTATTAATTAATATTACTATCAATTATTATTATTATATAATAGTACTAAATATTTAATCTAATAAAAATTAAATATCAAGAAATATTTCAGGAAAACCATAAAAAAATAATTATATATGTATATATATATTTATAGGATATTCTTGAATAATTAGGTTAAATATTTTCTTATAATTTGTCTTATAAATAATTTACAATTGTGCTAATCACTTCTAAATTTTATTATATAAAACAAATAATTTTGTTTTTGTTATTTAATGATATATTCTAGTGGGAGATTAAAAATATATTTAGAATTCCGAACCGAACTGATAAAAATGACCCTGAATCAAACCCGACATAATACCCAAATGAGTGTTTTTCTACAATATTTTAGGTTTAAACCAAATCCGAATAAGTATCCGATAAAACTTCAAAAAATGAAAAACCCATGAAACCCACATAAACCTCAATTTAGTCTTGAAAGGTACCCAAAAAATTTCAATGAATCTAAAACATGGATAAATAACTTAAATATTTGGTTTAATATATATTTAAATATTTGGTCATATGCTATGTTTTATATATTTTTGAGTTTTGAAGTAATTTTAGATTTTATAATATATTTACAAAACATAAATGGGTAGACGAATCCCCACCAAACCCACTAAGTTTCGAACTAAACCTGAACATAATTCAATCTTTTATGTATATGTGAATGACGTTTAAACATATGACCCAAAAAAATCTCAAACTCTTAACATGATTGTCAATTTTTAATGGGTTTTCTGCAAAAAAACCCTCAAGGTGGTTTTTTTTTGCAAATTAATCCGCGAATTCAAAAACCCATTGGTCAACCCTCCAAGTGCCAGTCAACCCGCAATATAACCCTCGGCTGTATTTATGTGTATATGATTGTGTATAATTTTAACATTTTTTCAATACTAGATCGTTTTGGCGCTAATTTTTTAATGAAAAAAAATTGTTGAAATCGTGGTTTGAAATTTGAACCTTAAATACCATGTGCATGCTATATAACCATCTCGGCCAACAAATATATTTGTTTACTTAACAAACGCAATTATATAGATTTCTAAAACGAAATGACCTTGTTTTTCTCGGACATGAGAGCTTGCGTAAATGCACAATGAAGGTGGGGTTCAACAAATTTTTTTCATTAAAAAATTAGCGCCAAAACGGCCTAGTATTGAAAAAATGTTAAAATTATACACAGTCAAATACACATAAATATGGCCGAGGGTTATATTGCGGTTTGACTGGCACTTGGAGGGTTGACCCGTGAGTTTTTGAGTTCGCGGATTAATTTGAAAAAAAAACGACATTGAGGGTTTTTTTGCAGAAAACCCATTTTTAATATATATATAAGCTAAAGAGAAAAAGACAAAATAACAATAAATCAAGTTTATGTTCCCAAACTAGCATTTAAGGTCAAAAGTCACAAAAATAGCATTTAATGTTTTATCAAAAGTCACAAACTTAAGGTTTAGAGTTAAATGGTGGGGTTTAGGATTTAGGATTTAGGGTTTAGGGTTTAGGGTTTAGGGTTTAGATTTTAGGGTTTAGGGTTTATGATTTAGGGTTTAGAGTTTAGGGATTAAGGTTTATGGTTTAGGGTTTAGGGTTTATGGTTTAGGGTTTAGGGTTTAGAGTTTAGGGTTTAGGGTTTATGGTTTAGGGTTTAAGATTTAAAGTTTAGGGTTTAAGGTTTAGAGTTTAGGGTCTAGGGTCTAGGGTTTAGAGTTGAGAAGATTTCAAATTTTGAAAAATAAAAAAATTAAAATTTTCAAAGGATAAAATTAAAAAATTGCTATTTTGGTTATTTTAGTTTTCGAGTGCTATTTTTGTGATATAAACTTAGACGTGTTATTTTAGAGATTTGGCCTCGGTAAGAATCAGACAAGAATGGTTACTGGCTCCAAAGCACTCTTCTGTTGTTGGCTTCCAAGATAATTCTCAAAATTAGGGTTTTTGTGTGTGTGTGGGTTAGACTGTTCCATCTCCACTTCCTAATCCTCTCTTTCAATCGGACATCTCTTTGAATTCTTAAGTTTTATTCTTTTCTTCCTATTATCCTCAATTTTGGACTTTTTTCCGGAATTTTCGAAGGTCATTCTTCCATTTTCTGTTCTTCTAATTGCTTGGAATTGATTCTCGACTTGTGGATTGTTTTGACGAAAGACCCTTTTTTTTTTTCTTCTCCGCAGGCTGAAGGCGAAAAAGCAATAGTAGTTTAAGATGATCTCGTAAGCGAGAATGCCAGGCATCCCTCTCGTCACTCGTCAAACCTCTTCGTATGTTCTCTTTCACTTGACACACTTTTAGATTTTACAAAGCTCAAGAAATGAGTCAGGAGAACACTTTGTAATGAGGTTGCTTGCAAATCGCAGGTGTTCAAGAAGCACAGATCAGATGTGCAATGAAGACCCCCGTGTGCATTTGTCTGAAGAGGAGAAGATTGCTGCTGAAGAGAGCTTGGAAGCGTATTGCAAGCCCGTTGAATTTTACAACATTATCCAGCGCCATGCTATTAAGAAAGTATGTTTTTCATTTTACATTTCTTTTGAGGGATGTGTATGATTAGTTATGAGTCCATCCTAACTATTTCTTTCCTCCCTCTCTGGTGTAGCCTTTGTTTCTTCAGAGATGTTTGAATTATAAGATTGAAGCAAAACATAAAAGCAGGTGAAGTTTTTTTTTTTTCTTGTCTTCTGTTCAGAATCTTCATTGTTTTTTCTTCTTCTAGTCACCTTAATGCTTTGTTAAGTTTATGAGACTTTCCGCTTTGATGCAGAATACAAATGAGTGTGTTCCTTTCTGGGACTACAGATGCTGGGGTACAAACTCAAAAGCTGTTCCCTCTGTATATTTTGCTGGCAAGACTCGTTTCTCCTAAGCCTGCTGCAGAGGTATGCGTTTGAACCTCAAAATGAATTTGATTGATCATTATCTGATGTCACTAACATTCTTCTTTTTTCCTTTTGAAATTTTCAAATTGTAGTATTCGGCAGTATATAGGTTCAGTAGAGCATGCATCCTTACTAGTGTCCTGGGGGTCGATGGAGTTAGTCAAGCTCAAGCCAACTTTCTTCTCCCTGATTTGAGCAGGCTTGCCTTGGACGCAAAATCAGGATCTCTAGCTATCTTATTTATCAGCTTCGGTGAGTTAGATTTATTTGAAGACATTCATATATATGTCCTGTATCCAACAGATAAACTGATTAAATGATTTTTCTTTCTTGTAGCTGGTGCGCAAAACTCTCAGTTTGGCATTGATTCAAGCACTATACACTCAGGTACTATTTTTTTTATTATAAAAGTTATGTGCTATTTTTTTCCATGTCATATTGTGGAAATATAGAAACCTCAGTCCTGTTTAATAGCTAAATGATATAGCTATGTGTTGACCCTAAGAGTTCTTCAAAGCAGAAAGCAGTAAGACTAAGATGAAATTTACTGAGTATTGAACTCCCAGCCCTATTTTTAAGGAACCAAAGAAACTGAGTTTTCTATGTATACAATAGAGAAAGCTATGTGTAATGAAAAATGCAAGCACGGTTTGGGGATTTAAATGATATCTGATTTGAAATTCTTGTTTTTTTTTTTTGTTCTAACCTCATGCTATTATTGTTATTTTATACTACTTTTTTATCTTTTTATTTTCAAAGTCTCTTTCTTCTATGATAATAAGAGTTTTTTTTTGTTGTTGCAGGAAATATAGGAGGACATTGCCTATGGAGCAAAATACCTCTTCAATCTCTCTATGCAACGTGGCAGAATTCTGCAGACTTGGAATTGGGACAGAAAGTAAACTCAGTCTCTCTTGTTGAAATGCAGCCTTGCTTCATTAAGGTAAATATTATTTCCTAAATCTTTCTATTTAATTACTGTTCAAGTATGTTATGCTCTTCACCATTTAAATGAAACCATTACTGATATAACTTGTCCATTTCTGCAGCTAAAGTCTATGGCTGAGGAAAAGTGTGTCTCGATTCAAGTTCCCAGCAACCCCCTCACCTCGGTAACTTTGCTATACTTCCATCCGTTGTTCTGAAAATGTTGTGCAATGGTATCTTATAATTATTGTACTTCTTGTTTGAAGAGCTCACCCCAGCAAGTGCAAGTCACCATATCTGCAGAACTGGTTGGGGCAACAGAAAAATCTCCGTATAGTTCATTTTCATATAATGACATCTCTGCCTCTTCTCTGGTACAAATTATCAGGTAACTTTAGTTTAGTCTACAATCTTTCTTTCCTCATCTCATTGTGTTTTATTGCAATTGTATAAACTCTGTTGCAATTGTTTTATTGCAATTATATAAACTCTGTTGACCTTTCTTAATCCAGAGTTGTCAGTTTTCTTGAATTGTAAGTGTTACCTACAACTTATAATGTCGACTCTAAATCACTATGCTACATTCGTTGCATAGGTTGAGAAAAGGGAATGTAGTTTTCAATTACAAATACTATAACAACAAGCTGCAGAAGACTGAAGGTAGTATTTTATAATCACTAACGTATGTAGGTAAAGACCATCTTGGTATCATCTTTCTTGTTGTAAGTAACATGTTGGATTCTGTTTGCTTTGTGTCTTGCAGTAACTGAAGACTTTTCTTGTTCAATCTGCTTAGTAAAATGTGGCAGTTTCAAGGTGGACTTTCATTTCCATTCTCAGACAGAGATATAAAGCTATAGTGACTAGTACTTGTAGTGATGCAATCCTTGTTTTTGTTCCCAATCATGTTGTAGGGCCTGAAATATCATTTGCCAGCAACCCATGATCTCTTCAATTTTGAGTTTTGGGTTAGTAACTTCAAAATTCAGTTAGAGATCTTTCTCAGTATTGTTTTTTCCTTTTTTTCTATTATTTTGGCACTAATCTGCTCCGCTTGGGTTTTAGGTAAGTGAAGAATACCAGGCTGTAAATGTGTTTCTTAAGAGTGAGACAATGATCGCCGAGGTTAGAGCATCTCCTTTATTCGCTTTATGTTTATTAGTTTTTGTGCTGTAATTTCAATTTCCAACTTAACATCCTCAATGAGTTGTTGGAGTGGTTAAATAGTTATTGTTCTCATTGACTTAAGAGATTAAAATCACAATGGAATGACTTTGACACTTAACTTTTGATAATATATTCTATGTCTTCGTAGTTTTTCCAATTTGATGATCACTCTTACCAAATTTTCTAAATGTAAATGTTCATAAAAAAAAAATTCTCAGATTAATGAGGGCGGCGTTGACCCAAAGCAACAAACATTGTATTTCTCGTAAGTTATATGGCCTATTATCTTCCCCTTTACTTATCTTACTAGCATTTGGGTGTCAGTCTTACAGACCATAAGAATATTATGTGACAGTTCAAAGAAATACAGACGTAGGAAGCAAAAGAGTCAAGTACGGAGCTCAAGGCAGGGGCGCCAACTTGGTCTAGGCTGCGAGGTGCTAGATAAGACTGATGGTTAGTGGTCGATTGTAATGCAGCTTACTTGGATTTGGCTTCTTTTTCCATGAGAGCCTGTCTAGTTTGATGTCTTACTTTCTTATGTGCATTCAACATCATTGGATCATTTGGTACATCTTTTTAAAATTTTATTATCAGATGCTCATCCTGTTAGAAGTAAGAAGAGCCGGATACCACATGGAAATGGGGTTGGTGAGTCGTCTGGTCAAAGAGTTCCTCCTGCAGATGTGCAATCAGGTGGTGATCCAGATAATGTGCAGTCAGTAGCTGGAAGTACGATGCTGCAGTTTGCAAAAACGAGGAAGCTATCTATAGAACGGTCGGACTTGAGGAAGTATGTTTTTACTTTCTTTGATTCTCTGTCCCAAAGTAGGTGACTGATGTTTTCAATGTTTTTATCTCCTCCAGCCGTAGCCTCCTTCAGAAGAGACAGTTCTTTCACTCTCACCGATCTCAGGTGACATATTTCTTCTTTAGCTCTCTTTCTTACGAAGATTACAACTGATTGTGTTTGTACTATCGCAGCCCATGGCTATAGAACAAGTACTTTCTGACCGAGATAGTGAAGATGAAGTTGATGATGATGTGGCAGATTTTGAAGATAGAAGGGTATGAATATGATGATGCCAATGCAGCCAAGTCTTCCATATTCCTTTCTATTGAACTTTATAGGAGCTAAATTGTTATTAAATAGTATGGTAGGGGTCTCAATAAGAAATATGTGAGCAAGCCTCATGGTCTGATATGGAACAGTAGAACCAGATTAATAATGTGCTTATATAGCACTTGTTATAAAACGAAACTGTCTCTGTTTGTTCTCGGTTGTTACATAGTTTGTCTGATTCCTCACTTTTTTACAGTGAATGATTTTTCTCTCTTTTACTATCTGTAAATCTTTACTTTCTCTCAGATGCTCGATGATTTCGTGGATGTGACTAAGGATGAGAAGGAGATGATGCACATGTGGAACTCGTTCGTGAGGAAGCAACAGTATGTGTCTTATCTCTTTTTAATAACACCTATGATGTTTACTCTTACTGCAAACAAATTTAGAGGCATATCTTAGAGGATAATCTCAGGATAATCATTACCTTGACACTTTGCAGAGTATTAGCAGATGGTCACATTCCATGGGCATGTGAGGCGTTCTCAAGATTACATGGACCAATCATGGTTCAAAGACCCGATTTGATCTGGTAATTTAACTCTCATTTCCTCCATATTCTTAGTTTGAATATTGTTTTCATAGAAGAAAGTGGTTTTGTTGATAAAGGTGAGTACTTGTGTAGGGACTGGAGAATGTTTATGGTGAAACTATGGAACCACGGCCTTCTTGACGCCCGAACCATGGACAAGTGTAATGTCATTCTTGAAGAGCTCCAAACTGAAAATCCAGAAACAACTGTTTAAATAGAAGAGAAATGCCAACATTAAAAAAAAAATGAGAGAGAAGAACAATTTTAGGTTTAACATAAAAAAAAATTCACATTTCTTTATTCAGGAGTTTATTATTTTGCTTTACATATAGAAGATTTGGTAATATTACATTTATCAGAAAGATATAATAATTATTTGGTAAAAAGGGACTAAAGAATTGTCCAACATTATTGAAAAAAAAGGGAATGCAAAGAGCTTCACTTGAAATGTTCTTCAAAGGCATATAAAAGGGACCAAAGAGTAATTCATAAGTGTTGAACAATAGCAGGTTCTCTCGAGCGGTGGTTGAGTCTTTGGTTGAACTCTTAACGAATGAGGAGGATACTCCAGATCTTATGATCGAGTTCCTATTCTTGGTGACCACAATATTTGTGTTTATACTTTTGTCCTTCCCTTATAAAAAATGTGTTCGAGATTGACAGCTTTATGAATTCTCCTCCTTTTTGTTTTACTTCTGTGGCACAACAATACGTAACGACTCTTGCGCTAAGCACCAAACCGACCCAGGCCTTGTTGTGTTGAGGTTCCTGACCAAACGTGGCTTTGCCATCGTCTCTGATGTGATGTGCTCAAAGAACATGAATATAAAAAGTGGCCTTGCCATCGTCTCTGATGTACTACATATATTGTACTGAAGTCGAAGTACATACAAGACATTTTTGTTGTTGCCAGAAAAGTAAACAATACTCATATACCAGAATTCTTTTATGCTTTGCTCATTTATCTTCTTTATAATAAACATAAATATTTCGTTTAGATTGTTATGTTCATTAAGATTGTGTATATCATGAAAATATTAAGTTGGTATTCTTAAGGTATGGGGCGCAAATATACCATCAGTTATTTGAGAAAAATCTCATCTTTTTTATTTTTCTCTGAAACAAGACAAAATTTTGATTTTTGTTAAGAATTTTCAGTTTTATTTTGGATATCGATATTTACATACATTGGAACCAAGAGGAAAGAATAGAAGATCTAGCATCTTTATGACCCCTAATCTATGGTTAATATCATTTACTGATATCGAAACAACGCATAATGGTAAAACAGTATTTCTTACTTTTGTATACGAGGATCCTGTCCAAAAGCTAACATATAGGTGTGGAAAGATTACACATAATAGATCAGAACCCTGGATCGTTATTGGAAATTTAAATGAGATTAACCATGAGAAACAAGGAGAAACTTTAAGGAATGCCTTAGCATTTGTGCAGTTTAATAATATGATTTAATAATATGATTGAATTTTTTGGTAATAAAGATTTGCCTTATCGTATGAGTCTCCTCATTTAGTAACATAGTCCCTGTGTTTACCTCCAAATTGTTAAGACGATGTTAGTAACCAAAGTTTAATAATTTCCAATCTGCATTACAATGGAAGTAATATTACTTGTAAACTCTATATTTATTTTCTTTTCCTCGAAACAAGTGTTACTGAAACAGAGAATTCTGTGTCATTTAATACATAAAATAGCTGACAAATTACAAGCTTAGGTAATCATAAAACTTTGATTACTCTCGGGTAAGTAAGTCTATACAATTTAGAAAATAATAATACTGAATGACGCTCCCCTTGCCTTCAATCTTCAGGGGATATAATACATTGGATTTGCAAGTTTGAAAGATCGTTGAGACATGGAGGAACCCAACAGATCACTCCATTGGTCACCCGAGTTGCCTCTAAGCCTAAATCCCTCTTTCACCATCTCATCCCTCTTCTCAGATTTGTACAGCGTCGCCATCTTGTGCTGTTCATCTGGAGATCTGCAAGTCCAAATAAATAAAGCTTTAAGAGTAAAACCAACGAGCTACATGAGTAAGAGAATATACCTGAGAATGAGCTTGTCCCAGTTCTGGAAACCGGCATTGATGAGGTTCTCAACAGTGACAAGCCTGTGGCTCTCTTTCCTCCCGGTAAGCAAGAAAACTCTGTACCCCAAATCTACAACTCTTTGGTAAAGCTTCAAGCTTGGTGCTATGGCTGGTGCCACTCCTCTCTCTACCCATTTATCGAACTCTGAGTGATCAAACAGCTCAAGCCTGCAACATTGTTCGGTAGTGAGTAACTAAACCAAACCAAGTTTTGAGATTGAGAAAACGTGTAGGTACCCGAAGCCATGGTCGATGTAGTACGGAAGATTGGACAAGAGAGTCTCGTCGATGTCGAAAATCCACGCGTCTTTGCCGTCGCCGGCGGAGAAATCGACGGTGCTCGCGAAGACGGAAGCCTCTTCGGAGACTCTCTCGAGATCGGCGACGTAAGCTTTACCCAGCACGTAGTCCTTTACGTAGTCGGCGCACTCCGCTGGAATCGTGCTCCACGAGGCGAGGTTGTTTGTCTCCGCCGCGAATCTCCAGCTCGTGCAATGCAAATTGACCTCGTCTCCGTCGTCTCTCTTGGGCTCCTCCGACGGGTACTTGATAATCGACGACGGGTCGGAGAGTTCACCGCAAAACGCGGAGGAGAACAAGGAAACAACGAGGAAAATGACGTGAATCATCATCGGAGAATCAAATCGATCAAAACACACAAACTTTAGGTTTTATTGAAAGTTCAATTGGTTCTTTAGCAATCAAATCGAGAAATTTGAATCGAATGAGGGTTTATTGAACAAGGAATATAAAAGTATAAATTGGATTAACGGAGTATCCTAACTCGTAAGGAAGAAGAAAGCTTCGATTTTTTTTTAATTCAATGGAGAAAGAAAAAAAAAAAATCTAATCGGAATGGTAAAGACAGGACTGGCCGGTGACGTGTGTGAGGAGATTAAGTCTTTTTTTTTTAAGTGTCTGTTCGTTTTGAGGGTTCGGATCTAAAGATCAGATCCGATTGGGTGGATGATCCGAATATTCGTAGATGTTCTGTGGGGGGTCCGGTCCACAGCTGGTCATTTGGTTAATGCCTAATCACAAAAGTTGGTCCTACTGATTAATGTATAGGTTCTTCCAAGCTTAGGTGTAGAATTCCAGTTATTTTTTAAATTCTATGTATTTGAATCGTATTTTGTATTATGTGATGAATTTTATAAGAAAATAGAATTGTTCATCTGAAATTTCTTTAAGAGTTATTCATAATCTATATATTATTAAAAGAGAAGTACCCGTTAAAAAATACCCCTAAATTTTCTAACTTATTTACAATTCCAAGCCACTGAGAATTAAATTAAACTACACATTTTAATGCTTGTCTTTTCTAGTTAAATTAATGAGTTTTCTTTAATCAAATTTAAACTTAATGTCATTAAATAAACCTACATATTTTAATGCTTATCTTTTCCAGTTAAATTAATGAGTTTTTGATTAAATTTAAACTTAATGTCATTAAATGAACCTAAAAATACATCATATTTAACGTAGCTTATTACGGACGGGTACGACTCAATAATGAAGTTGAATTTTATTTTTACGAAAACGTGAATCACTTGACTTATGTAATATTTAAAATATATTAACTACAATATAACAAATGCATATAACCTACCTATGCTTTAGTTTGAAATGATCATGCTCGAGTTTTATATAGTCAACTTACATCATGCATCAATCGATGTACAATATTCAAACCACCTATAGCTTTCGTTTTCTTTATAGGATGTATCAACAAACCAATCATCGCATTGATTTTCTAAACTTTATAAAAAAAACAAATCAATAAATACAAACTCAAAATCCAATATCTTCTATTAATCAAAACAAAATATCTTCAATGTCGTATCTTTAATGTACCTATTAAATATAGAAACTATAACCATAATTACAGTAATTATAAGAATAGATTTGATTCCAACCAATTGATCTATTACTTCAGTAATTGATTTGCTTGCAGAAGATGAAACAATAAATTTAAAATTTATAAGAATATAAAGATATAGAGATTCCAACCAATTGCCTATATTTGCGTATGATTTTCGCATAATAAGCTTCAAATTGAACATTGAAAAAGATAGAGAGATTTTTTTTAATCTTTTACCGACACAGAACTTAAACAAAACGAAGAGTTAAAGGTAATTTTTTTTGTTACACTTCCCGGAAAAAAAAAACGGTTACAACATGGGTTTTCATAATATGGCCTTTTAACATATTAATGTTATGAACATTTAATAATTATCTTGACGAAAAACAAAGACTATAAATAATTTATTATTAATAAAATTATGAAATTATTTACAATTTGATGACTAATTCATCGCCCTTTTTTATATGTTAAATTTTTCATAGAAGTTTAAAAATCATTTTATTTTATTTAAACATGTATAACTAATTTATAATCTTTTATGTCATACTAAGTCATAATATAATATTTCTTCATATTTTACATTAATAACCATTGTTTTTATATATCGTCTACAATTCTCTAATTACGTCTATTTGTTCAATTTTTTATATGATATCGAATATTCGTCATAAATGGATGGTTTAAGATACCAAAAAAATTATTTACTTGGTGAATATAATACATCAAATATTACAAATACATCACTTAGTTAAATAAATAAACAAAAACTGAAAATTCATACCAGCGCTGGCGCGCAGGTCTGGGTCTAGTCTCTATTATTAAAAGAGAAGTACCCATTAAAAAATACCCCTAAGTTTTCTAACTTATTTACACTTTCATGCCACTAAGAATTAAATTAAACTACATATTTTAATGCTTGTCTTTTCCAGTTAAATTAATGAGTTTTCCTTAATCAAATTTAAACTTAATGTAATTAAATAAACCTACTTATTTTAATGTTTGTATTTTCCAGTTAAATTAATGAGTTTTCTTTAATCAAATTTAAACTTAATGTCATTAAATAAACCTAAAAATACATCATATTTAACGTAGCTTATTACGTACGAGTACGGCCCAATAATGAACTTGAATTTTATTTTTACGAAAACGTGAATCACTTGATTTATCTAATATTTAAAATATATTAACTACAATATAACAAATGCATATAACCTACCTATACTTTAGTTTGAAATGATCATGTTCAAGTTTTATATAGTCAACTTACATCATGCATCGATCGATGTACAATATTCAAACCACCTATAGTTTTCGTTTTCTTTATAAGATGTATCAACCAACCAATCATCCCATTGATTTTCTAAGCTTTATAAAAAAAACAAATCAATAAATACAAACTCAAAATCCAATATCTTCTATTAATCAAAACATAATATCTTCAATGTCGTATCTTTAATGTACCTATTAAATATAGAAACTGTAACCATAATTACACTAATTATAAGAATAGATTTGATTCCAACCAATTGATCTATTACTTCGGTAATTGATTTGCTTGCAGAAGATGAAACAATAAATTTAAAATTTATAAGAATATAAAGATATAGAGATTCCAACCAATTGCCTATATTTGCGTATGATTTCCGCATAATAAGCTTCAAATTGAACATTGAAAAAGATAGAGAGATTTTTTTTAATCTTTTACCGACCCAAACTTAAACAAAACGAAGAGTTAAATGTAATTTTTTTTTTGTTACACTTCCCGGAAAAAAACGGTTACAACATGGGATTTCATAATATGGTCTTTGAACATATTAATGTTATGGACATTTAATAATTATCTTGACGAAAAACAAAGACTATAAATAATTTATTATTAATAAAATTATGAAATTATTTACAATTTGATGACTAATTCATCGCATTTTTTATATGTTAATTTTTTCATAGAAGTTTAAAAATTATTTTATTTTCTTTAAACATGTATAATTAATTTATAATCTTTTATGTCATACTAAGTCATAATATAATATTTTTTCATATTTTACATTAATAACCATTATTTTTATATATAGTATACAATTCTCTAATTACGTCTATTTGTTTAATTTTTTATATGATATCGAATATTCATCGTAAATAGATGGTTTAAGATACCAAAAAAAAATTATTTACTTGGTGAATATAATATATCAAATATTACAAATACATTATTTAGTTAAATAAATAACCAAAAACCGAAAATTCAAATCCGCGCTGGCGCGCAGATCAGGGTCTAGTTATATTTTATAGGTGATATCATATAACTATGTTTTGACAGATTCTTACACTCTTTATAAAATTTGGCTAGGATCCTAATCAGAACTCTTTAAAACAAAAACAATAGAGCATTGAAAACAGATACTTGCATGCACGCATAGCAGCTACGCGTGAATACCGTGTTAAATTGTTAATGTGTATTGATTGTTAATTAAGTAGTTTGAAAATTAATTATTGTAAATCCTTGTTATGAACAAAACTTGTTTGTACACTATTGGCCAAAACTGAATATAAATATACATGCTTTCATTTGTTTAATTTATGTTCTTCTGATATGATTACTTCTATGACAAGATAACAGATTGGAGACTCATTCAATCATTTTATATTGATTATTACTAATTTACTACATATTGTAAAATTTACAAAAATGAATAATGCAATGTAATGTAATGGGAGAATAGTCAAATGATCAAAACATTTAACATACATAGACTTCCACCCAAATTATAATGAAATGTACTAGGAAACTATTACCCAATAGATCTATGACTCCAGTCTTAATATATGAATATTTTGTATGAGGAATTTAGCAGATAAGGAGTTAAATAACTGAAAAATAAAGAAATCTCTAAAGATAAAAATGTAGTGTGATAACCAAACATAACACAATATGGTATTTGTATAAAATAGTTTCAATAGATTTACTGCAATATGATCCATTATAATATATTTAAAATTACTAATTTATTTAAATTTACAATTATAATAAGATAATTAAAAATATAACAGATTTTGGTCGTGTATAGCACGGTAAGTAACACTAGTTTGTTTATATTTAGAAATTCCAATTGAGTAACAACCCTAATTAATTCAAGTATTGTCTATGCCATGTTATATTGACTTTAAATTTAATTATCATGATTTTATAAGTCATAAAGTAAAGATCGGATGTCAAGAAAAAGTGTTATACAAAATATTTAAATATAATATTTGCACTGTAACTGATAAAAAAATCCTATATATATTGATATGATCAGCACCTTGAAAATAAGGTACAAACCAAAATACTTGATCTAAAACTCAAATAAACATCACAAAAAGGCAAAATTAACACAACATTATCATCTCAAAATTTGTCATTATTATTTTAATTTTAAATCTGTAAATCAAATTAGAAAGAAACACAACTCACGCTTAGCGCGCGGTTCTGGACTAGTTTATGTTAATTACATATTAAGACTATTCTGTAATTTCTATCTTGCGGCTTGAAAATCAAATCCAAAAGAAAACAGAATCACATGTTTGAAATGTAACAAAATAGCATATCAGTTGGGAATATATATATGATTAATAAAAATCAAGTCATGGTCAATCTCATGTGTTATAGTACTAATACATATCATAAAATTAAGGATATATAATCACAACAATTTCATATAATTGCTTCAATCATTCTCCATAATAATATCATAATCTCCAATAACATCATTCCTCACGGTGCGCTCGCTTTTGTTTGCCTTACTGATTTCTACGGCACCACTCGACAATGGCTGCATGAAGAGTGTGGTTGGGCAAAAGGGTCATGTTTTCTAAGGGGGAATCAGTCACCGGCGAGCTACGGTAGTCCTCCATCCACTTCTCTATGGCTTTCCGGTCATAAGTGTATCCGTCAGCCGCAATACATGGATCCTTCATCACATCCTGCAAACATCATAACAACATTCTTCTCTAAACCAACCTGAGACTTCTTTATCAAGCAAACGGATGACGTGATGACCAAGTTATATTACCTTAAGTAATGGGCAGATGAAATGGCTTGGAGGTTGCTTCGGCGCAGAGGCAATCGTTTTTCTTGCTTTCTCAGCAACCTTCTTCAAGTTCTCTAAAACTGGAAGAATCTGCTTTTCCAGGTCTGGCCTGTCTTTAGCTCGGATCTCTGTGCAATGTAGAGCTAATGCAGCTAGTTTCCGGGTTTCTTCCATTGGCCAGCCACCTGCTTTTTTATCAAGAATCTGTATCAGCTCGTCGTCATCATTGTTCTCCATGGCTATTTCTACTGTATAGGTCAGTGCTATAGCCGGCTGAGCGGTGAGAAGCTGGAGAATGATCATTCCCAACGCATAGACGTCTGACTTCGGAGATAACATCCCGGTTCGTTGGTATTCAGGATCGATGTAACATAATGTTCCCACGGGGCTCGTCTGTTTGTACATTGTGAACTTGGTTGATAAGAGGTCGGTTTGGATCATTGTGGAGAGACCAACATCTCCTACTTTGCTTACGAAGTTGCGATCAAGAAGGATGTTGGCTGGTTTAAGATCACGGTGGATGATTGGTGTCGGTTTTGACTTGTGGAGGAAAACTAGCGCTGATGCAACTTCCCAAGCGATTCTGAAACGTACAAACCACGGGAGTGGCTGGCTGTTGTTGACTTGGAAGATTCTATCTTCCAAGCTACCGTTCTCCATGTACTCGTAGACTAGAGTTCCACTCTCAGGGCATGCTCCTAAGAGGAGAACCAAGTGTGGATGCCTGATTTTGCTCAAGATCTCCAGCTAAGAGAGAATATGAAAATGTCAGTTATTTTTCTCTTTAAAGTAGGGAGAAAACGTTAGGAATGCATACGTTGGGGTGGGCACCGGATTTTTCGGATCGAAATGAATAACAAATCGAATCAAATTTAACGAATAAAATGCGCAGCCTTATATATATGTACCTCTTGATCGAATTGCTTAGATAGATTACTTTCAGGGGAATGCAAAACTTTGACAGCGGCGACTGTATGATGAAGACTGCATTTGTAAACAGCGCCATAAGCTCCTTCTCCGATCTTAAGCTCTTGAGAGAATGATGAAGTTGCGGTACTGATTTCTTCCCAAGTGAACTCTTGGTATTGCACTTTAGGAGCCACCTTAGGAGCCACAAGGGAGCTTTCTACAAGCTTCTCCTTCTCTTTGGCTTCGCGGGCTACTTTCATCTCAGCTTCTCTTCTCTGTGCAGTCTCTTTCTCTTCCATTCTCTTCTTCTGTGTTTCCTTTTCTGCTAACCCCTTTGTTCCTTGATCTTTTAGTGTTAGGTCTTCCAACTTTAGCTCATTGAGCTGAAACCATAGAAGAAAGATTTTATTTAGACACACAAACCCATTTCTTCTTTGAAGCTTCAGGAAATACACTAGAGGTGGACCTTTCTAGAAGCATCCAAGGTCTCTACTTGAGCCACTGCATACATTTCCTGAGCTTGTCTAAGTTCATCTCTCAACTTTGTAATTTCTTGGAGTGTGTCCTGATATCAATGAAAACTCACGTCTCATTTCAAATGCTGTCCATAATTTCACAAGAAGAGGTTTTTTTTTTGAAACACCACAAGAAGAGGTTCAAATATGGAAAGTTAAACCTACCTGGTCGTCTGTGAAGTAATCTTCACCTGGATCAGTAACATTTTGATATTCAGGGTTGCTAGATATATGACTGTTTCCGTCTTTTCTGTCATCGAAAGTATAGGATGTTTCTATCTTGCTTACTTCCTCTGGAGCATCCGAACACACACTTCTTGTTTCATCAGAGTCGGTTTCCACACGACCAGAAACCCCTCTTACTATTGTCGGGAGATGTTGCAATCTCTTATTGGACAGACCAAGAGACTTGGATTTGAGTGCATTTGTTGACGACATTGCATCTACCCAAAAATAAAATAAAAAATGAAAATCGAATACAATATTTCCAATCATGCATACATGAGTCTCTCTGCTTAAAAAGCTCCGAACCTGAGATAGTCCCTGAACCTGAAGAACAGCTGGAGCTTCTCTCACTACCAGTATCTCTTAAAATTTCATTTCTCTCTGTGTCTGAAGCTGAAGGTAATTTCTCTTTCGAAAGAATATACACTCCTTTTGAGACAACATAGACTGTGCATAGGTTTGACACATAGTTTGATATTTTCTCGGTAATATCATTATTCCTGTAATTTGTCTCATCACATATATCATGGAGAAAACGCTATGGAATAATCATAACATTAAACCAGAAAAGGATAAGACTTACCCGTACAAGCCAACATTACATGAGCGTCCAATAACAAGCCTGCTGATCGAACGCTGATTAACCTCTCTGGTTATTGCCACTGCAACACTATTTGATTCTAGCACTAAAAGTTCCACTACAACCTTTTGGTTAACAAGATTCAAAACGTGTGAGTTTCATACACATTTAGCTATAAGATATCTGATAAAGAAAAAAAAAACCTTTTTACGCTCGCACATCTTCTTGTAAGGTTTCAGAAGTGTTTCTTTAGTCTCCTCCATAAATTGTCGTCTATAAGTAGCCGCCACGTCCTCTGGTGCCTCAGAGATAGAGACTATGTTTCCGGCTTAGTAAGGAAACAGAAACCAGTTTTCAGGATCTTTAATTAGTCACATAAAGTCTCAGGTAGAGAAGAAAATATGTAGAACTTACAAGGTGTAGGTATAGAAGTGAGCTTTGGATGGATGTGAATCAGCTTGAAAACAATATTTTTCTCGGAAGCAAACTTCTTGAGCGCCCATTTAAGTACATTCTTGCTTTTGGTACTACCACTAATAGCTACCGCAATGGTCAACGATTGAGAAGGAGGCGCATGATTAGAGCCGGTACTCACAGGAAGCGCCGGTTTGGGTTCCAGATACGAATTTTTGAAAAAGAAGTCCATTTATTTCTGAATAGATAGCCTTTTCAAAAGCTGCTTGGAGCCTCTAAAATGTCAGGGTCGGCTCTGCAGAAGAAGTTCTGCAACGGTTCAAGTCGTGGCTTATTTTTGTCTCAAAGCCATTTGGGACATAAGTCAGGACAACTTCACAACTGAAATCAAATCAAGATCCGTTTTGGTTTGGGAAGTAACCGAGGAACATTAGAGAGAAATTGTTATCACATTGGTCAATAAGGAATGCAAAGCTTTTGATAGAGAGAGTGCATAGATCAAGAAGATGATTTGATATTACTCATGATTAAATCTCTCAAAATTTCAATCTGGACAAGTTATTATGAATACTGATCAAAAATTCCAAAGTCAAATTAGATGGACAGCTAGACAATGCAGAAGGTGAGGAGATACTTGCAAAACTATGAAAATGAATCATTTTCAGAACTAGAAATGTATGATCTGAGTAGAGCACATAAGTTTTGAACTTTACCAGAAACCCATCAAGTCAAGCATGATCAATTATAATCTCTAATAAACCAGAAAAAAAAAATCAAAACTTTGACCAACCTGATGATGGATAGAAGATGTCAAGAAACTCAAACCTAAAGAGAAGAAGTTGGGGCAGACTCTCTCAATTTGACATCTTGAAGTTGAATGAGGGATGTAATCTTGTATAAGCCATGCACGTTCGTGCTCCTAATTTCACACAAAATCAAGTCCTTTGAATAAACCACATCATCTTATAACGCTTCTTAAATTATTTTTGTTATTTACTGTTGTTTGAGAATAAAGTAAACAAAGAGATATCTATTCAATTCAAATGGAAATTACAACTTTTTTTTATGTGTGATTTTTTTAAATAGACGTTCTCTAGAAAATCATATTTCATTTATCTCTAATTAGCATTTTGGCATCATTAAGATATCACATCTTATATAATCCACACATATGATAATTCCACCAATAAAATTGTTTTAATTTTACTTTTAACTATAAAAAATCTGTTGACAAAAAATCTAACAAAATATCACTAAAAGTTCTAAATATTTTTTATAAAAAAAACATGAATTTCGTAATTAGTAATATAATAATATTACAAATTAATGACAATTAAGATTTTGTTATAAAAATTATTTTAATGCTATTTTCATAAACTTTTTAATTATATATAGTTTATATTATATTAAAATAGAAATACTATATGATTAAAATATAAATTATATAAAATTGATAAATTAACTTATTTTATTTTTAAAAATATTTCATTTTAAAATATCATTCACCATTAAAACGGGTAAAATTCGTAAACTATGTAAATAATTCTTAATTATTTAAACATAACATCATATTTACTTATAAAATCCTGCTATAAACTAAAACTGTAGATGCTCAAAATATATTTTTAAAGAAACAACAAAGAAATATAAATGATCATGAACTATGTTCTATAGTATAACTAAATAAATTTTAAAAATATTTTTATATGCAAACTGTAGAAATTAAAATATTATTTTGAAAGGAGTTTATCTATTTGATTATTTCAGATTATGAATTTATTGTACCAAACTTTAAATTATATTAGTATGTAATAAGAATTAATAAAAAAGAAAATGTATAAAAAAAAATTTATATTAATAATGTCAAATAAAAAAACCTAAATAATAAGATTATAGAATTACATTATATATAACATTGAAATGTAAACTATGTATTATGTAGATGACCGTAAAAGCTGGGGCGAGCTTGGTCACATTTAATAAAATGTTAAAAACGTGCCCAATTAGAACTCCGTCCGTTTACAATTATGAACTTTGTGGCCTGCCTCAATATTCATAATCTTTCATTCAATTTCTCAGTAAACATTTATATTCTCAGTGACAGTAATCTATAGAACTTTGAACAAATAAACTACAAATTTACCGTATATGGTTAAATGATGTTAAAAATTTATTGGAGACAAGTGATACACATAAAAATGCTCATGCTCATATGCTAAACTCAGAATTCAAAAATCGGAGCTAGCTACTCCTGAGACCACGTTGAAAGTTCCGGTATCCGGGGCAACGAGGAGAATCTCACGGTCATGCGGTTCTCGTTAAAGGTTGAGAACGGTTACCGATTCTCAGAAATTTCAAAAATCGGACTAGCGGAATGTGCCGGATTTAATGGCTGGACGAAGCTAGAATGTAATGGATTGATTTGGGTTGTTTTGTTCAAATCGAGTTTGTAACCAGATTTAATTTTCTGAATTTTTGGGTAGAAACAATATATTTATATTAAAGAAAATTAAAAGGGAAAGGTTGATGAAACTTAAAAAAAAAACTTAAATTGACAAAATATTAAATAATTCTACATTGTATTCATGAAGAGAAATCATATTATATATAAGAGAAATTCTTTAGGATAGTTTTTTTAAGTTTTTGTCACAAAATAGTCTTCAAAGAGGAAAATGACCAAAATAAGTTTTATTAAATGGTAGAAATATACCCTAGGGTTAACTAATATAGACTTAGGATTTAAAGTTATAGGGTGGGGTTTTGAAGATATGTTTCAAATTAAAATTTTCAAAATAAAAAAAAGAATATTTTGTATCATTTTTTTTATTGAAAACTATTTTTGTGACAAAAACTTAAAAATAAATATTTGAGAGAATTGTCGTGTATATAACGAAGAATACATAATACATTTTCAAAGTTTTGGATACGCTATAATGTATCGGAAATAATCTATCCAATCACGAATGCATGCTATGCTGAATTGGATTCAGACTCAGGTAAATTAAACGAGTCCATCTTTTTGACCAACTTTTTAAAAAAATTTGAGAGTTGATTTGAGTTTTGAATTTATAGAACTAAATATATTACCAAGCGATAAAAAGGCCCGTTGCTGTGTGTTTTGTATATTTTACACAACAAATTATTAATTTTCAATAATATTAAACAAAACAAAGACAATTAATTACGGTCCTCAGTTCGTGCAAAGTCTTCGACCGTGTGCCCAACCTTCTCGAACTTCCCTTTCTCATTACTCTCCCTGAACCTCAAATAATCCCCACATTTAAATGACCGAAATACCCTCCCACGTTCACCACCTCCAACAACTTCGTCAGGGGCAAACACGACTTTCTGATCCTCAAAACACCAGAAGAAAGCGAGGGAGAATCTGTTTTCCACGAAACTATGCCGTTTCAACACAACCCTGTGTTGGGACGATCTCAGCCGTCCGTTGGTCCAAGCGTGTAATAAATCTCCGACGTTGACGACTAAAGCCTCGTCTTTAGGGTTAATATCCATGAGACCAATCCCGTCTCTGGTTCTGACTTGAAGACCTCCAATGTCGTCTTGATCAACGATAGTGATGCAGCTCATGTCAGTGTGCATTCCCAGCCCTTCTAACAAGTCAACATCGTCTTCTTGATGATCTTGTTCTAAAGGGATTGTGTAGTTGTTGATCCTGAAGTAGCCGTGGCAGTTTCCAAACTCAGACTTGTAATATTTGTGATGAAGATCCTCTCCGAAGCTAGAGAGTATGGCTTTCATTATTTTCTCGCATAGTTCCGTCATCTTTTCTCCATATTCTTTCATCAACTCGCTTTTAAAAATATAAAATAATTATAACAAAAAAGATTAGGAAATGCAAATCATATTAAACACAACTTTGGTTTTGTTGTCGAGATCTAATGAAGTTTTAACTTTGTGATAGATCAAAGCATCACAACATCCAACTTTCACCTCCTTTTGTATTTTATGTACAAGTATTATACAAAGACAAAAGGAATATATTAGTGCTTGCATTAAATGCTTAATTAAAGAGAATTCAAATATGCAATGCGCACTTATCAAATAAAGAGTAACCAATACATTTGGAATCAGATTTGTCTTTTGTTTGACAATCTTATTATCACGAAATCGTTCTACTATTTATTAATTGATGCAATTCAGCACCAACAACGAATTGACATAATGGTTAAAACTCTTAAATTGCTAAATAAGGATTTTCGAGATTACATGTTCAAATTCTGTTGGAATATATTTACTTTTAATTTAATTTCGTAGTTTGGGCACTGCCCTAACCGGATGTTTGCCTACTAAATTACAATTTCCTAGTCATTGAAAAAAAAAATACTGTGGTGCATTTCGTTCAATGATATTCGTGAATTGATGTTTTGATGAAAAACAAACTGCATGAACAAAAAACAAACAAACAAACTGCATGAACATCTCTAGTATACACTAAGCTACAAAATGTAAACTCATTAACATAAACTCTAAAAACTACAATCTGCCCGTTGGCCACTTCTTAAAAATGATACTCTCTCCATATCATTTTAAGAGAAATTTTTTGTTTTATTTTAAATGATGTTTTCAAGTTTGTATGTAAAAAGTAAATGCAATTTTATGTTTTTGACTATTTGTATACTGCAGTATAATTTTTTATTGGTTGAATCATTTGTATTTTAATGTTGTTTTTATACAAACGAGAAAGATTGAATAAAATTTTGTAATTCCTTAATCCGTGTGCAAAAACCTTAAAACCCACTTATTTTGATACAGAGGGAGTACTAAAATATGAACAAAACAAAAGGTAGATTGCATGTAAATTGGTTGAGAAGGCAGCTTAATCATGGTTTCTACAATTTTCAAAATATTGAAAGACTTTTTAATTCAACTCATTAAATGCCATCGTTTTAAGGGTTGTCAAAGAAAATGTCAACAAGCATCTGCAGGTTTTATATATACACATGTAATATATGTAATGTATATATATACATACCTGAACTCCTCATCGGTAGGTTGGTCGGAAAAAGCATCGATGGAAGACTTGGCCGAAGCATAGAAATCGGGACCGGAGACACGGAGGCTCTCGAAGAAAGGAGATGCAATGAAACGAGGAGTATAATTAGATGCTCCCATCTTAATCTTATCCTCGTCTCTGAGCCCGAAAATTCCACCGGAGAATCGTCGGAGTTTCTGGTACAT
The DNA here is from genome assembly GCF_020379485.1 of Brassica napus. Classification (NCBI taxonomy): domain Eukaryota; kingdom Viridiplantae; phylum Streptophyta; class Magnoliopsida; order Brassicales; family Brassicaceae; genus Brassica; species Brassica napus. The sequence goes on along the minus strand of NC_063445.1, from coordinate 13,953,376 downwards.
ATCGCCGGAGATGCCATGGCTTGTCACGTAGAAGAAACCCCACTCCTTACAAGCATCTTGTAGCGACGTCAGCGATGACTCGTTTAGAGGCTTTGAGATGTCAAACACCGGAAGTTCCACAGACATCAGTTACCTGAAATAATGATTATGATTGATGTTTGGTAATGAATGTTTTTATATTTGTTGCATCTTTATGTTGTGATACAACTTAGTTTCGTAACTTTTGTTTAGTGATTCAAATAGGTTTTTATTTGCGTTTATATATATATATGTGTGTAGAGGTAGCTGATTGATTAGAAGATATATTTTTCTCTATAAGTTTATAATATTTTTTCCCCTATACAATTCTTATATATTTTGGTTGAACTCTTACATATAAATCTAGTATTTATTTCGTGTAATAGTCAGAAACTCTGGATGCTAATTAATCTTTGTCGTCATTGCAATAATTTAAACCAACTAACGTCTTTTTGTTCTAACTATTTCTACATTTTAAGATGTTTGGTCCTAAAGAGGATTGCGAATGGTGAGATTCTTATTCGACCATTTTAGTGGGTTATTTATCGCTAAATTTAGGGGAATAAACATTACAATTTTGAAAATAGTTACACCACTGCTTGCGTGAGAAAATAAGAATCCATCACCACCGTAGAACATGTAGGTGTTAGGTTAGATTTTCAACCCTAATTAAAACGATCACATTACAAAAATGTTAGAGGAAAACCAAAACTGTAGATGTCTTGGGAGTTATTACCATAAAACATAAATAATGAATGCTCTTTTACTGCGGATGAATTTTGTAATCAAATTGATTTAATGATGAATATTTTTATAATAGCATAGATTTATATTTCGAAAATGGAGTATTTATGCACATAAAATCTAAACCTAGATTATTATCTGTCTTTTAATTCATAAACTGAACAACAAAAATAAATAGCTGTGTTCATTCGTTACAAAAATAAAGCAAAAGAGTGGTGGCCTAGCACCTAAATGACATATTATTAGTTTTCAGAACACTAACATTGTTTTTTAACATAACAAAAATATTAATCATACTTTCTTGTGTATATCATCATTGTTAAGTAAGATGTAGTTATTATAGTATATGATACCAAGTCTTAAAGCAATGAAAACTTTGTTTATTTGTCCCCTTGACATACAACGCATTTTTAAATTGTCACAAACTCAGCCGAAATAAAATGGTTAAGGCAAAGACTACAGTTGTCTTCCCGTTGAAAACTGGATTTAATGAGAACATGAACATAATTTGAATTATAAAAATGAGTTTTTATATAGTTCTAACAGTTATTAAATAAGAAGGTCAAACACTTACAGCTAGCTGGTCTGCTACGTTCCGGCTCTACGGAAGTCTGGAACTCTTCATCCTCGAGAATCTTAAACAAATTATTTTCTCTAATTTCTTATGAGGTTGCCGACTTAATTTTTGTTCTTTTATATTGTAAACTATTCCTCTTGTGAGTTTTCATCACACCGGAAGATTTTGGGTTAATAGAGGAGAAAAATATACTAGATTTAAAAAAAAATATTTACAGTGAAATGTATGAAAACTAATTTCATGGAGTGACTCAACTCAGCTCTTTTTATGAGTTTAAACTGGGGGTGCAAATGGGCACAGCTAGAGAAATCAATAGAATATATATAATTAAATGATAAACAGTTTAAATGAAACAATGAAGTTGAGGAATATAACAAATATCTTCACCATCTCCATATAACTATTAGAAGAGCACTTTTAATAACTTATTTTAAGTGGAGCTGGTTTCCAAACTTTTCATCACAGATGGTGAAAAGCTAGAGTAAAACATTAATGTTCCATCCATTTTTATTTCTCTAATTGTATTATAATTTCCAATCTACAGTTTTTTTTTTGAACTGATCAATCTACAGTTTCTTTTATTTAATCACATCGGACGATTATAATCTAGTATATGTTTCTCCTTTATTAACCCATAATCGTCCGATGTGATTACAGAAATAAAAGAACTATATTTTACACTCACTTAAATTATTCAACTACTCACTCCGTTCCTAAAAGATTTATATTCTACATTCAAAATTTTTTCTAAATAAAAGTTCAGCTATATTTATCTTGATTATTTTTTACATTAAAATTTTTAAGATTGAACCTATGATAGAAAAAGAAAAAATGAATTATTCTTTTATATTTTTAATTAACTAGGAAAAGTTTGAATTAAGTACTAATCATTCCTTATCTCAAAACCATGCTAATACAAATGATGCGACGTAAAACATTCTTTTTCATCAGTGTTCGAACTGAGAGCACTAACTCCTACGCTTAAACATTAATACTTAATACACTGGTGATATTTAAAACAAATTTTGTCCAATGCCTTTGTATTAATACTAATAGTAACCAAAACCGGTGATCATATGAAATAAATTCAAACAGTCCAGCAATTAACATAATATATATATTATTTTCATTTATCATTTCAAATTTCTTAGTCTCTCCAATATTAGATGTAATTTAACAATTGAAAATAATTATATTTAATTTGCGAATTAAATTTTAGATATTTTAAAGATAATTTGATGATTTTATAAATTTCTTTAGTTATTTGTTTAAGATTAGCTAGCAAAGTTACTTATTTGGATTACGATTTAAGTGAGTACATTTACAATTAAAATATAATTTTATACAATAAATGAATTAGGATTTTTTTGTTGTGGTTAATCAACGAGAGACAGACCACAAAAGGAAAATCAACAAGCGACATGTAAGAGAATCTCCAAAAAGATTTTATTTTGGAGTTTACAAAACTTTATATTTGAAGTTTCAATATGTTTTTTTTTTCCAAAAACAAAACTTTAAATTTAATTTCAAAAGATATTTGTATTTTACACTATGGTTCTTATATTATTGTCACAATTAATACAAATTCATAAAAAAATATAAAATAACTAGCACATATATAAAAATATTATCATCATATTAATTAATAAAATTTACAGTAAAATAGAAAATTATAAATAGAAATAAAAAATTAAATACTAAACTATAAGAAAAATACCACATTTTTCTATAAAATTATTTCCGCAATGCTCTATCTTAGGTTACACAAAATTTGTTTAGATAATTTTTTGAGATTTTGGAGGTTCCGGAGAAAATTTACTAGACTATTATTGTTGTTGTAATATTTAAATTTGTGTAATAATTATATTTTGCTGTATCTTTTAAAAAAAAATTATTAAGTTTTTTTTGTAATATTCTTGTTGTCTAATTCTAGTTTTAAAATATTTAAAATATTATTTTAAATTTTTTATTTAATTTTATGTATAAAATTTTGAATTTGGTTTTGCTGTCTAATTCTAGTTTTAAAATATTATAAATCTTAAAAATTTTTATTTAATTTTATGTGTAAAATTTTGAATTTGTTTTTGTTTTATAATTCTAGTTTTAAAATATTATAAATATTATTGTAAATTTTTATTTAATTTTATGTGTAAAATTTGAATTTATAAAAATTAATTTGATATATTTATGATATAAAAAAGTTTTAAGCATTAAAATGGTAAATGAGAAAATACTAAAAAATCATGAATGTGATGTGTAATTAATTCTAAGGACCAAAATACAAATAAAAATATGAAATTTTAAATTTGGAATTTTGAATAGTGAAATTTTATATTTGAAGTTTTGAAGTTCATTTTTGGAGAGTAAAAAGCTCTATATTTGAAATTGTAGAGTTTATTTGGAGATGCTCTAAGTACGAGTATTGGTAGGAGTATGGATGGATATTTGAGTGGTGTAACTAAGAGAACAAGAGATCCCCTAACTCGAGTGCAGATCGGCTGGAGATCTGTTGACTAGGCCTTTTTACTTGAGACAATATAAAGTGACATGAAAAAGATGCAAAAGTTAATCTGTGCAGAGCACATAATCTCTTTTAATAAATAAGAAAATCCAAAAAGGAATCAAATTCAGAGAAAAAGTAAGAAAAATAGTTAAACAACAAAAATAAAGGAAAATTACTTTTATAAATGTACCTGAAGATTTCTAAACACAATTCAACAAAAAAAAAGATACATATAATCTATTGACAAATCTCTTAACTAAATCACCACATATTCCCAAACCGCCACTATTTTTGTTCTCCATATCAGTTTAAACCTTTTTAACATTAGTTTAGAAAATATGACCATTATATAATATCAAAAGTAACTCTAATGCAATTTAGGCTAAACAAATGTGGATGCAACTCAAAAATAATGTGTGAACATAAGTCAGGGGCTGATGCTGCCGTGATAGCCAACTTTTGTAACCCTTTTCGTCAAATTTTTTTGGGCACGAGTGATTGACTATCGGACTGAAACTACATAACTATGGCATATAAATATATATATAATTTTTTTCTCTCAAATTGATTTTTGTACAATATGATATGCTTTATAATTTACCACTTGAAACAGAAAATTACAAGTGGATAATAAATTAAAATACACCACAAAATTTAGGAGTGGCAATTAGGCAAACAATATATACAATTAATTGTTTCGTTTGTTGACAAAACATTGCTTTTTAATGGGAATTTTCATTCTATGTATATTGAATTAATTAGCCCTTGTGTTTATTTATTTATCACTGGTTTTAGTACTTGCTATTTTAATTCTTACATATAAAAATGTAAATAGAACAAAAATAAATAAATAATTGTTGTGATTTATTTATTTTTGGCTAACTACATAGCTATAACTATGCAATATCACACACTATAATGTATATTGAATCGTGGAAGTCCAAATTACTCAACTACTGCTTTACCATAATGCATGAGCATAACCGTACTTTATTTTAGGTTCAAGTATAAGTATGTGTTTTAGATTGATATATTTATGATCTAGAGAACAAAATCGGTGTTGTTATGAACATGATATCATGGATATTAAATTCTTTATCATTGATGGAACATGCCTAACCTTTTTCAATGTGCATAAACTACCATCATGTTTCCTTAACTCGATTAAGCCAATCCCAGCAATCTTGCAGAAAAAATTGTTTGCCAATCTATGGTAGCTTTGCGTACTCTAAAAACCACATTATCCTTGGTGTCATATGGTAGGACACCCATTTATCTAGAACCCACACATTAGAGTATGTGTGTGTGTGTCCATGCACAACAAGAGCAATGTCGTCATACTTCATACTTCGTCTAATCCTCGGCTACTGCAATATATATACCCTAACTGCTGCTCCTTCTTATTTGGTCAGCCTGACTTCTAATGTCCCTTCTCTTTGCAATAGTTGCAAATATCTCATGGCTAAGGACCTCTTGGGAATGACTTCATGTCTTTCAACTTCCTTTGGTTCCCACTGGATTTTACATCATGACAAACAATCGTCAAGCCTGATTGTATGTCCCTGACATGGATGATTTATGGCGCAATCCCGACTATGAATCCTAATCTAACTTCTTCCAGTTTCATTGTCTCTTTGCGAATAATGAATGATTGCACGATGTTCTCGAAGAAGTTTGGCAGATATATCGACATGATTAGTGCAACATCTTCATCCTCCAACTTAACATTGATGTTACACAGCTCTATTAATATCGATTTTAACTTGTTAAGATAGTCTAGAATCTTAATACCTTCTTGCATACGCATAGTGAAGATGTGTTGCTTCAGAAGTAGCTTGTTTGTCAGAGATTTTGTCAGGTATAAACTCTTAAACTTCTTCCACAAAATAACATTGAGTTTCTCATTCGGCACTTCGAAATTATGTCTGCTAGACATAACAAAATTGCTGAGAACACATTTTTTTACATAGCCTCCAAATCAGCAACATCAGATTTCTTTTGCTTCATCAACGCTTGAATCTTAATCTACCAAAGACTGAAGCTATTTGTCACATCAAACTTGTCTATCTTCGTGTTTATCCCATAATCTTCTCACTAGATCAAAAAAATTACTCTGATACCAGTTTGTTGGTACATACGTTAGAAGGGATAAATGCTGAACAGATGTATAAAGTTGTGAAATAAACAAGAAAGTGATGTAATGTGATTCACTAATTTGGCTACATCCACGGACAAACAGAGATCTTATTATTGTAGGCAATTTTTAGTATTTACAGAATGCAACGTTAGAGTTACTTTGAATACAAGATATATAGTAATATTTGCATCCTATAACTCTAGTCCACAAAGACTCATAGACATAAACCCACGATCATATGTAACATTCATAACAACTCGATGCAACACATTTGATGCAATCCGTTGGTATAATGTACTTGATGCATCATCCATCTTCTAAGTGCAACATCCAAATTCAAAGCAAATCAACAATCGGAAACGTACTGTAAGTAAATATTGAATTGGTTTAAGTGTAATATGGATGGTTCTTGGAGAACATGTAAAAATTATGTGGAGTACAGTAGATTCTTAAAGAAAATAAGGGTCAAATATTGCAAATGAGGTAATGCTCATGCGACACAATAGTAATTAGCTTGGCTTTGGAAACATAAGCTTGGCTTTGGAAACATAAGGGGAGGCGCTGGGGGGGGGGGGGGGGGGGTGCACAAAGCCGGGCTTGATACCAAACCAAACTGATTAAGCATTGTGTTCAGGGCAGTAAATTTGTAATCATTTCAGAATGCAATTAACAAAAAGGTTAGCTGGTTAAGTTGGTTTAAAGTTATTGAATATTGGCTTACGCACCTGAGATCAAAGTGGAAATTTTCATTGTTTTTCGTTATTTTTTTAATCAAATTACTAGAAAAAGCAATAGAAATTACAGAATTATAGAAGCAAATCACACTTTCCATATTTTTTAATATTATAAGAAGGGAAAAGCAACAATCAATATTGATTAACAAAAGTCATTCAAAATAAACAATTAAACCTCCCCTTTTGATAACACGAAACAAATATCCATTTTATTTATTTTTTTTGGTTTTTTCAAGTATATTTCTGTTTATTAAGTTTTTGTTTTAACGTTAATATTAAAATTAAAATTAAAATTAAAACTTTTTCGATAAAATTGTTTATAAAATTATATAGGGCCAAAATTTTTTTTACCGCATCTTACTTTATAAATCTCAGGATCAACTCTGAGGGCATTAAGAAATGTTTAGGAACTTTGGCTTAAAAGGTTGTATTCATATCCGATATTAAAAATGTGATACAAAGCTTATTTGGACATGAAGTTTGGTACATGCACACTCTAACCCTTGCTCAAAATATTGTTGTACTAACTACACGGTGATTTTGACAATTTCAAGATGGTCTTTTCAGTCCAAAGATTGAATCAGACAAAGAAAATGGCACTGAATCAATATTTTATGGTTCCTTATACAAGTAAAGTGATTGCAAATTTCATGTACACGGTAACACAAGCGACAAGAGTGATTTTAGGGCTTAAGCAGAGCCGTGTCTGTTCAATTTTTTTTAATAAAAGTAATGGCTTAGGGCATTAATTGTTTGATCACAAACAAAACTTAAGGGCATGTTTACAAATGCTTTCTCATATGTTCCAAAGTTCTTTTCCTTACAAAACTAACCTATATGCTCTTCTAACAACATTAATTTTCATTTCTCTGTATTTACTTACACACTTGTTTATATTTAACTAATTGCATGGAAATTTATTTTTCGTAAATTTTTATTTGGTAGTCGATTTTTATTCCTTTTATGTACTTAAATATTTTAATTATACATAATATTTTTATATCAGTTCTTTTTCTCTATTTACTTTTGTAAACAGTTTACCCTTTGTCAAAAAATAATAATTAATAAATTACTTTCTTTAAAAAAATTATTTATATATTTTAACATATTGAAACATTTAACTATTTTATTGTGCCTATGGGAGTAAAAGCTCTAAGCAAGGCTCTTAGCAAACACACATAAAATGTGCCTCTTAATTTGAGATATATAATGTTTATTTTGAGGCTTCTTTTCAGTATTTTTCTATATTCTTCTACGGTATTCCTCCGTTAGTACAAATTTACCTTTTGGAAGCATAACACATTTCTAATTTTTTTTCCAACTTCTATTATTATAAAAAAAAATTGAACTTTGTGAACCGAAAATTATAATCGGAGAACCCATCGGAAAGACTAAAATTTTAAACCGTAAGTTAAACAGTACCACGGCTGAATCTAAGAGGTCCGTATTAGGGTTAACCCAAAGAACAGAACCGGACCGGATCAGTACAACATTCTCAAACTATTATTTCTACAGTTCAATGGGGACGTAACCAATCTGCGTGATAGATTATCAAAATCAATTTTGCATGAAATGAGTTTTAAAATAAAAAGCCTTGCGAATTGAATAAGTATATATAACCGTATCAATAATAGAAATGGTTCAGTAAGACAGAATCATTTGGTCCCATTGTTTCAATCTTCAAAATATTTTCCTATGATATATAAAGTCCATTCAAGACATCCCTCTATGAGACATAAAGTAAAGAGGAAAAATAATTCAAAATCCCAATTATTGCTCCCATAAGAATAAGGGTCCCTTCTCTTATTTTCCGTACCTTAAATTCTATAATAAGTGATAGTTGTAAAAACCTGCTCGCTTGTGGTTTACCATTGAGAGCTTACTTGTAGGGCAAGTAAGATCTCAAGACTGATGACAGCTTTAAAGGTCAAAGAGATTTGTTGGAGTTTCTGGAGAACGAAGGGTGAATGGAAAAGGCAAGACGGGAGATGGTCGGTGACTAGGCGAAGAAGCAAACTCATCAGTATCAGTTGCAGCAACAAGGGCAGACAGTTTAGGCCAGGAGAAACTCGCCACAGGCCTGCAGATTCTGAAACCAGTGTTGTGTATAAGTGATGGTTGTTCTTGTCGATTATGATTCCTAGCTTTTTGAGGTGACTCCGTGATTTGATTTTCCTTCACTTCTCCTTCTTGTGTCTTCAACATTGGTGAATCCTCTAGTAGAAAAGGCATCTCCGTTGAGTCTGGCATTCTAGGACAGTTCTCGTCCACTGTTTTCTTAAGCCATCCCATGTCTTCCTGCAATATTTGCATCCATCAAACACACAAATGTTTCATCAGCAAAGTGACATCTTTATAGAAGGTTTCACTTTTGAGTAAGTTCAGCTACAACTAGCCAGAAGAGTGTTTGTGTTTGGAAACACAATCTTGGGATATATTTACCTCCATTTTGCGCAAGGTATCTGCAATTATCACTAGCTGGTCCTCAATTTTGGATTTTTTCTTCAGCAGATCAGCGTAGATTTCCTGAGACGAAGCAGCAGAAATGTTCAATAGACAGTTATCACAAGGTAGAAATGTTTTTGAGTTCTTTACCTTTGCTGGAGTCATCATGCTATCATGGTGTACGTTCTGACTAGTAACACAAGATTTAGGTGTAGTCATGATAGCAAGCTCCTCCTCTTCTTTCTTTGACGTGAGTTTCTCCATCTCTCTGCTCAAGACCAAGTCAAACATAAGCGGACAGTTGCTACAAGACAACAAAGGAAAGAGAGATGATCATATAACCAAGCAAAATAAGTTGGATTTGTACCTTTTAAGGCTAGCTAATCCTTCTCTGATGTCACGGATATCTCCAGCGCAGACAGGATCTTGAGTAGGACTGTCACCAAGCTTCCAACCAAGTGGAGGTGTCCAATAAGGATCTTCGACTCCTGCTTCTTTCCTTAAGTTAACCAAATCAGAACTCTCCAACCAATACTCCATAGCTCCATCTGCATTGTGCTTTCTCCTAAACCGGTCTTGACCTCCAGGAGCCACCTTCCCTGCCATGTGCTTAAGCAGATGATCTAAAAGACCCGTGTCCCCAATCAGCTTCCTTGCTTCTGACCTCAACTCTGCCCTGAGCATGGAGTTACCAACCACAGCGTTTTTCTCCTTCATCACTTTTAACATGTTCTTCTCAGCAAGTTTGTACCTTCAACATAAAACAAAAAATCAGATGAATCCAAAAATTCAGAGATGATTAAAGATATGCTCTTTTTTTACCTCTCAACAGACCATCTGTCAATAAAGTTCTTCTCTGATCTCCTCGTATAAACCACAATCTGATTCTCCTTCTTCTGCTCAGATACGTCGGCCCTCTGAGCGAATCTTCTCTTCTCGTTTGCATCCTTCTCAGGTCGAAGATCACTGCTTTCAATCTCATCCCCTGTTTTCCTCTTATAAACCACGATTTGACTTTCCTTCTTCTGATCAAACACCTTAGCCCTCTTAGCGAGAGTCTCAGCCCTGGATTCAGTTAGCTTCCTCTTACCAGTGACATCATCTTCCTCCTTGAGTCTACAACTCTTGTTGTTATAGTCAATATGGCGGCTCTGGTAACGAACACGCAACCTCTTCCCCCACTTGATCATCCCTCTCGATCTCAGCTCAGACCAGCACTTTCCCTCAGGCGAAATCGCGCGATAGAGTCTAGCGGCGTTGTGCTTCGCCGGATGAGAATCGTCGGAAACCCAAAAACTCCAGGACTTTCTACTCAGAGAAACCTCGTGAGGTGGGATTCTTCTGTAGAGCAAGTCTCCGGCTAGATCCGCCGTCGTCACATACCCCTCGTCAAGAACCGGAAGAAGACTACCACCACTCTTCTTATTCTCCGGTTTAGTCCGGTTAGTAGCGGCGAAATCGAAATACGATATGAGTGAGTACATGCTCGGGTACCGGAGAGACACGTGACGTCCCGTGATTTTGTTCACCTGAGCAAAATAAAAATAAAAAATAAATCAGTCTTTGAGAAAACGTGAGGAGAATTAAGGAAACGTGAGGTTTTATTACCATGACGATTCTGATGGATTTGAGCTGCTCCGGCGTCGATGATCTCAGAGGGAGGACGGAGGAATCGATTTCGTAGTAAGATCCCACTCTTATGTGCGCCACTGCAACTATAACCAACAAAAATAATCAGAGAAAAAAAAAGGGAGTTTGAAGAGAAAGCGAGAACAAGAGTTATTACCATTCAACGGAGGCGGTGGCGGCGAAGGGTTTTTACCGGCGGAGGCTCCTCTGATCGGATACCTTTTCACGAACATCGTTTCCTGCACACGAGCGTACGTACACTCAGAGGTTTAACTTTTTTATTTTTTTAATTTCCGAGGAAAATCAGTTGATGCCTGCCTGGAGAATATATTTCGAAAAAAGCTGACTAACAATAAACACACACGCGCTATCAGGTGCGCGCGTGGGAGACACTAAGGAAACACTGTCAACATCACTTGACCAACGACGATGATGATTTTATTTCGATCGTCATGAGAAAGAGACCCTTTTTCGTTTGTTTGGATTCATTAAATACAGAGAGAGAGAGAGAAAGCTTACAACCATGATCGTCTGCTCCCGATGATCCTTTTCTTCCCTTCGATTTCCCTGGAAAATCAGTAACGGAAACTGTAAATCTGATTCAGTGAACATGAACGCGTTGGAAGAGAGAATCGGAAACAAACGAACAATTTTATTTTTCTGACCGGAAAAAAAAAAAGAGCTTTTTCTCTGCTGAGGAAGGACGAAACGGAAAAGAAAAAAAGCTTCGAAATGTCGCTTTCGTTAAAATCTACGTATATATAGAGAGAGAGAGAGAGAGAAAGGGAGAGTGTGGTGTGTGTGCCTGATATGCGTGTGGCATGTCACGTGAGTCTTTTGCCTGCGCTGCAAGCTGAGTTTAATTGACATTTTTACCCTCAAACCGCCTGTAACTATGTAACTGTGCTCCTTCGCGGCGATTTATTTGTCTGTGCTCGTTTACAAGGTAGAGAAAATATTGGCCTGTGCAGTGAAGCGATGGATTTATGCCACGTGTTACTTTTTGAACTTGTGTGATATTTGACGGTGTTAAAACATGAAGGAATGTGGAATCGACTGTACCTGATAATAACTTTGTGTTTCCGTGTAGTTTTGAGGTGTTACACACGCGCCTGCGGTTCTCATTCCGTTATTGCCTACTACTAGAGTCTACAGCGGGGACCGACTACACTACACTTGAGAATTTCAAAATCTTTTTATTTGATTTCGTACATATGTATTCAATTATTCATTATCATTGATTTACTATTTTTAGACAAAAGAAATATTGTAGATTTATATAAGTTTTGTTTTGGAAAAACCAAACCTAATTTTATTCACATATATTTTGTTCAAATTATATATGACTTATATTCCTTCATCCACACTAAATTCGTTTTTTTTATTATTACAACAACACTAATTCGTTAAGCAAAAACAAAAACAACACTAAATTCGTTTATCATTAATTTGTTGAAATGATACTATATTACTTTCTAGCTTCAATATTATTATTTTTGGGCTCAACTTACCCACGCGGCGTGCGGTTATCATTCCGTTATTGCCTCCTACTAGAGTCTAGAGCTGAAATCAGATTTTCGTACTATATCTGATTTGATACATTCATAATCATTGATTTATATTCAATAAAGGAAAAATATTGTTAGCTTACAAAAAAACAAATATTGTTTTATGTAAGTTTATTTTTTTTTTGACGAAACAAGTAAGTTTCATTTTTTTTGTCAAAACAAAATTACAAACCTAGCTTCATTCATATATATATTTTTGTCAAAATGAAAATTTTTCATTCACACAAATTCGCTTGTCATAATTCAATTTGCATGAAAATATGGTATATTTAATATAATGGTTCAAGATGTATTTGATCCAATTGAACATTAGACTAAGCCTAAAGACTTCGAAACATTAGACTAAGCCTAAAGACTTCGATTGCTCCCAAAAATAAATTCTTTAATTCCACTATTGCTTTCTAATGAAGTGATCAGAAGAAACAAATTTCCAGATATATATTAGCTATGACCTCGTCTAGGACTAGGAGGTGTACTAATCAATGTTTTCTTACATCAGATGTAGTGATGTACTAATCAATTTCTGGTATAATTATTTGTTGTGATTTCTGTTCAGAATCTTAGATAAAGAATTTTTTCAAAAAAATATTACTTTTTAAGAAATTAACTAATGCTATTTTAAGCAATACTGTACTTATTTTCTTTCAAAATAATGAATTATATCGACCGAAGTGCGTTACCCCGTACATATATATGTACACATTGTTCGTTTGCTTTTGTATTTGCTTTAGATATTGATTACTTTTCTTTTTGGACACCACTATAATTTTCTATATAGATCTTTGTTGGAAATAGATTTTACCATTCTCCAAACCAGCTTTGAGATTCAGTCCAATAGTTTGAAGATCCATTAAAATGATGCTGAACCATAAGAGAACAAAGACCTATCACAAATCTATAAGAAGTCATTTCCTCTTCTTCTAAGGGAGTGTTAGTAGGATGTAAATTCCTAATGATTGTTAAAATTCTTAAATTCTAGTTTTATTAATTAGTGGATTTATTTTCATCACGATTGTATCTTCATCATATTCAATAATCAACATATCTTCACCCTCAAATTCATATATCAAAATAATTTTAATTGAGTTTTAAGATACAAATAAATTCACATGGAAGATTAACAAAGACATGGAAAAGGTCCGCGAATATACAGAGTCGGGACTGGTATTATTGGGCCCCAATCAACTTATATACAAACAAGATAAAATTATTTAAAGAAACCTAAATGAAGAGATGAAAACAAATTATCTATCTTTATGTAATATATAAAAATTTATATATTTTCATATGTTTTTTTTTTGTCAACTTCGGGCCACAACGGACCGGCCCGTTAGCTCATTAACCCCATGAAGGGGAGGTTCCTTACTTTGGAGCAGAGGAGGGATTGAAACTCTGATGCCAAGGTGAAGGACCCTAGGAACGGATTACTCTACTGGTTCTGTTTGGATATGAACTCCGGATGGAGAACTGAATGGATTGAAGGATCGCACGAAGGTTTCGGAAAGTCTCTGATATTCCCGACTCCAAATGGTGCTTGATATGACTCACAAGACCACCAAGTAAAGGATCTCTCGTCGTTGCTTGATATGACGTACAAGTCAAACGATTTGAGGAAGTGTTTACTTGGATATGACTCACCAAAAAACAAGACAAGTTCTTACAAAGAACAAAGAGTTTTAACTCAGAAAATTCAGACAAAATCGATTGTTTTATTTCGTGGCTCTTAGACCTTATTTATAGGATTACAAGTTGTAGAAATCCAAAGAAGAATGTGCTAAAAACAAGACATAAAAGACCGAAAACAAAGACTTGACTAAATAAAGTCTTTGACTGAAACTTGGACTACCTCTTGATATAGTCACGACCAGGACTTTGAAAGGTGAAGAATATGCTCCTGATATGGACCATGACATGTCCCTTTGAGGCCTGGTCGAAATCCATCTTTTCCTTTAGCCAATATTTGATCGGTTTCTCCATTTGGCCCAAACAAGTGTGTTTTTGAATCTTTTTGAAAACCATCAAGCCCAAGAATTTCTTGGACATTTAGAACATGGATAATCACCTTTGGCATGATTGAATTGGTCATTGGTTCATCATAAAGAAGGTTAGCCATTTCCAGCTTCTCGGGTGGTCGAACCAGTTCGAAAGATCGAACATGCTTGCTCAGCTTGTCCAAGTGAGTGTCAGTCCTACTCAGCTCGTTTATGATAGTGTCAGTCCAGATCACTTGATTATTCATCTCATCCAAGATAATGTCACTTTGATTTAGCTCGACCAGCTCGATCCGGAGCACATCATTCCCTCCCTCTTCAAAAGGATTGGACCTCAAATCCATTTTACCTGTTTCAAAAGGGAATTAATCAGACAAAAAGAATTTAAAATTCATGTAAAGTCTGAGAAGGAAATTTTTGGAAAGAAAATTCATGATTGTATAGATTGATCTCCTGGTCGTAAATGTCGGGTTTGAAGCTGGTTGAATCGGTTAGCTTCCAATTGAGGCAAGTGTAGAACTGGTTTGACCGGTTTTGGAGAATGGATCATAACTTCATAATTCCGTGGCCATTTCTTCTGATATTAGGCTTTCTGGAAATATGGGAGATCCATCTTGAATCCTATGATCGGCTTTGTCTCAGGCCGCTTCTTCATTGGGCTTGAATCTCCTTCGAAAGTCTGGTACTCACAGATAGATGGACTGTGAAACCTCCGGTTTGTAAAATTCATAACTTTTTCTTCCGTGAATAATTTCTTGTAATTCCAAGCCTTAGTGAATCCTTGTTGAGTTGGCCTTCTGGGAAAATTGAATTCATGGAAAAAGACCTTTTGGATGTTGAGATATTCGCCTTGGACTGAACCTCTGTCGCTGGCATCTCCAAAGTAGTCAGTTTGGACAGCTTGGTTATGTTTCAAAAACTTGAAGTGCTCCTGAAAGTTTATGGAAAAAGGCGTAGAAGTTGTTCCTGGATCAAAGCAAAGTTGGTTCTCCATGATGATGGGTGTTATGCTTGGTGCTTTCTTTTCCTCAAAATCATGTAAAAATGAGATAAGACTACTCAGATGCTCCGGTTGCAAAAATGTTAGTTTTGCATTAGTCTATTCATCATCAAGCATACAATCAGATCCAGGAAAAGAACGATCACACTTATCCCCACAAATTATCAAACTTTCAATCAGATCTTCATCATATTCATCAAGAATTGGTAAAGAATCTGAAAAATCTTTTAGCTCTTCAAGGGTGTTTTCAGATTTACCGTTGGGTTTTTCACTGACGAATATTGGTTGTTCAGCTACAGGTGCACATGTGGTTGTGCTCTTCTTTTGGCTCTTGCTGTCACCCTCATGGAACTCCTTCTCTCCAATTTCCTCCTCGGACCGGTTGGTCCGCCTTGGGCGTTCTCTCCTTGCAGCGGGTCTAGGACGATCAGTCTGTTGGATACCCTGAATCTCGTCCAGCCTTTGGTGTATTTGATCTAGCCATGCATTTATAAAGTTATCAAAAATATCATTCGAAGCCCTCATTTGCAAGTTAGACAACTCATCGACAGAATTTTTGGGTCGGCTTCTTTCTTCTCCACTACTCATTGTTCCTGAAATTTCTTAAACACAAAACGTTAGATAAAAACCTCACACACTCAAGTGTTTGATCCTCACCCACACACGTGTTTCTCTCAGAATTTTTAGTGATCACACAATCAAGTTTCCACTCAAGGTTCTAAGAAAAACAAATCAAAGAATCCCAATGGACAATTCCAAGCAAACTCAAGGGAATTTCTTAAGATAAAAAGATAAGAGATTTTGGTTTGGAATCCGCTTTAACCACCCCAAAGGCTGAATTTCTCCTCAGCCAGTAAGTTTTCTCTTCCACCACTAATCCACAAATCATACTTTGAATTTTTTTTTTTTAATTGTAGATCTTTTTTTTATATAGTGGATGGTAATGAGGAGCCCGGATTCAAGAAAGATAGAAGAAGAAGTGTTTATGAAGAAATGGAAGACAAGAAGATGGAATGATTCAGAAGATACCAGAAGAGTGGCTCTGATACCACTTGAAGGACCCTAGGAACGGTTCACTCTACTGGTTCTGTTTGGATATGAACTCCGGATGGAGAACTGAATGGATTGAACGGTCGCACGAAGGTTGCGGAAAGCCTCTGATATTCCCGACTCCAAATGGTGCTTGATATGACTCACAAGACCACCAAGTGAAGGATCTCTCGTCGTTGCTTGATATGACGCACAAGTCCGACGATTTGAGGAAGTGTTTACTTGGATATGACTCACCAAGAAACAAGACAAGTTCTTACAAAGAACAAAGAGTTTTAACTCAGAAAATTCAGACAAAATCGATTGCTTTATTTCGTGGCTCTTAGCCCTTTTTATAGGATTACAAGTTGTAGAGATCCAAAGAAGAATGTGCTAAAAACAAGACATAAAAGACCGAAAACAAATACTTGACTAAATAGAGTCTTTGACTGAAACTTGGACTGCCTCTTGATATAGCCACGACCAGGACTTTGAAAAGTGAAAAATATGCTCCTTATATGGGCCATGACATGTCCCTTTGAGGCCTGGTCGAAATCCATCTTTTCCCTTAGCCAATATTTGATCGGTTTCTCCATTTGGCCCAAACAAGTCTGTTTTTGAATCTTTTTGAAAACCATCAAGCCCAAGAATTTCTTGGACATTTAGAACATGGATAATCACCTTTGGCATGATTGAATTGGTCATTGGTTCATCAGAAAGAATGTTAGCCATTTTCAGCTTCTCGGGTGGTTGAACCAGCTCGAAAGATCGAACATGCTTGCTCAGCTTGTCCAAGTGAGTGTCAGTCCTACTCAGCTCGTCCATGTTAGTGTCAGTCCAGCTCACTTGAGTATTCAGCTCATCCAAGATAGTGTCACTTTGATTTAGCTCGACCAACTCGATCCGGGGCACATCACAAAGTGAACTTTGTCACAAGGCATGGCCACTGGACCACGACCATCTCGGCATATATTTTCATACGATATTATGTCAAAACATTAAATTTTTATAAATTAATATATAAAAACAATTTTTTTTTAATATTTGAATCCGTTATATAGATGGAACCCCGTTCAAATGTTTCACCCCCAATAGTTTCAGGCCTGATTCTTAGAATATAAAATTGAAAAGAGGTAAACCAAATACTACATGAAACATCAGCATTGGGCTGTAGTCAAATCAATAATTAGTAGAATTAAAGCATAGCTATTGGAATTGAAGAAAAATATATGAATCGATTACCTTCTTCAATTGAAACATGAAAACTTCTTTTTTAGCAACAATTGAAACATGAAACTACGTTTAGCAAGTTTAGCATACTTCAAAACCATGTTTCTTACAAGCTTTTGGTAAACTTGATCATCAGGCTATAAAATGAGTCACTGAAACTTGAGAAAGAAGGATTAATTCATATTCATAATGTGAATGTGGTGAGTAGGCCTGGGATTTTTGTCCGAACCGAATGGGCCGAACCGGACCGAACCGGTTTTTTTCGGTTTTCGGTTCGGTTCGGTTTTCAATTCGGTATGGTTTTGAAAATTAATTCGGTTTTCGGTTCGGTTCGGTTTGGTTTTTGATTTTCAAAAAAAAAAAAATTAAAAAACTGAAAATAACCAAAAATATCCGAAAATAACCGAAAACCCGAACCGAAAATAACCGAATAACCCAAAAATAACCAAATTTAACCGAAATAACCGAATCTAACCAAAAATATCCGAATATTTTGGAAAAATTATACCAAAATTAACCGAAAATTTAAAAATTCGGTTATTTTCGGAAATAAAATTGAAAACCAAAATAAACCGATAACCGAACCGAACCGAACCGAAATTTCATTCGGTTTATTTCGGAATTGTTTTTAAAAACTTCGGTTAACCAAAACCCGACGGTTCGGTTTCGGAAAACCGAAGTCGCATGCCTAGTGGTGAGTACTAAAATAAGGGAAAAAAAAGGCAAGACCTAATAAAGTTGGACCGATTAAATTTGTTCATCAAGGTTTCACTAGATTTAAGCTTGTTTCCACAGGCCCGGCCCGCTACGTAGGCATTAGAAGCGGCCGCGTAGCCCAAGCCATTTTCCAATTTTTTTTAAAACTAATTAAGTCTATTTAATCAAACAGAAAAATCCAATTTTTGAATGAGAGCTCCAATATAGTTGGACTTGCGCTGAGTTTCCATGAAGAATAAATCAACTGGAAAGTATAAAAGTTGTGGCAAGTCGGATCATAAATCTTTTAGAATGTCATAAGAAGACTATGCATAAAAATCAAGTAAATCCGATTGAAGTTGAGTTATAGTCACATAAACTAATATGGTTGCAAGAAAACCCCTAAAGAGTGGTGGTACAATACATGCCAATACATGCATTTACACTGGAAAGACATTTTCAATACATATTAGAAGTGCAAGAAATGTGATCAAGTTTCTTGCGTGTATCGTGTTGCGGATGTCCCTCTCTAAGCACTTGAACAAAGACTCTGGTGGAATATGAGTGTGGTTAAAGAGGACATTATTTCTCTGCTTCCACAGATGGTAAATTGTAGCATGAACAACGGAGAGCTGCTGGCGCTTGTTGACTATCTCTTTTTATCCATGATAGAAGCTCCTGCCAATTAGAAAACAGTCTACCCGAAGGACGAGTCCTTAGCAAGACACACTTCCATACGGCAGTGCTGTACTCACAGTTAGGAGAAGATGATCTCGGTTCTCTGGATAGTGGGAACAAAGACAGCAGGTGGTCGGAATTTGCAAACGCCATGATGCTAGTCTTACTCTTGTTGGCAACCTATCATAATTTACAATCCACATGTAGAAAGCATGCTTAGGGACTGCTCCTATAAACCAAACAACCTTTGCCCAATCTTTCACATCTGCTCTTGGTATGATTGAATCCCATGTTTTAGCTGAAGAGTATCCTTGCATCGTAACCCCATTAACTGACCAATGATATGAATCCCGTTCAGTAGATAAGGAAGGCAGTGGTACCGTTGTCAGGTGAGTATGAAGCTCGAGAGCCTGTTCTGATCTTGGGTTCGGTAGTCTCCAGCGTGGTGCAGGCCTGTGCAACTTTAGCATTCCGTGGGAGACAAAGGTCTATTGGACGAACCACACCACAAAGGTCACGATACACGCAAGAAACCGGGGAACAAGTTTCTCCACTTCATGTCACTATGGATACGTTGAAGTCTTGAAGATTTCTAACCACACCACTATAACTTAATTGTCTCTCTGTTTTTACCTTTTCTTGCCAGAGAAACAATTCTCATCTAAGTGTTTCTACTTTGTAAGAACTCTTTTCATTTATGATATTAACATTCTTAGCAAAAAAAAGAAAGAAATGTGATCAACTAAAGATGGGAAACTTGTCACAATCTAATTAGGGTGAATGTATTGGAAAAATCATGTTGAAAATGACTTCAAACAGGAACAAGAATATTATACTTGGTAACTATAAATGTGTAATTAATTTTGAATTTGACCAGCTGATTCTTAGAAAGATTGATGTTTTATTGGGATTTTTTTTGGATAAATTAGGATTGATCAGAATATAGGAACTAGGTGACTGTTGGGGAAGCACTACTCACCACTGCTTACCACAAAATATATCCTATACAAACTACCCCTCAAGCTAACAGACAGTATACCATATGAGATTTGAAAAACTATTGTACTCTTGAATAAATACCTCAGAATGTGGAGGTTAGTTGTACCCTGCCACCTCAAAAATTTCACAAGTAGACCTAAAACCATGGATTGTATCTTAATTGGATATGTATAAAACACAAATGCCTATCGTTTTTCAGTAAATAATATATCAGACATTCACATCAATACGATCATGGAATCAATGAATGCATCATTTTTTTTAAAAATACATGAAAATATTCTTTTAAAAAAATTCTATTCAAATATGTAACCTATATTGATGGGGCTAGCACATCTGGAAGTTCAATAGATGAAGTAGTAGACGATGATGACGATAGATCTATAAAACAATAGATGCTCCCGTTCCTTTTTGGATTGTTCAGATGTTCGGAAGAAAATATAAAGTAATTGACTATTTCAGATAAAAATCTCTTCCTCATGTTGTGTAGATAGTTCGTGTAAAAATATAGAGCACTTCGGATTTTTTCAGATTAAAATTCTCCTCGCATAAAAATATCAAGTAATACAAGTAGTTTTGGATAATACCAAATGAAAATATTTGGATAATATCTGATAATAACATTAGGACAATCATGGATATTTTTGGCAATTCATGTAATTTTGGGTAATTCGTTTATGCATATAGGCAAAGACCAATTCCTCCAAAACTAGAGAAAAGCACAAACCCACATAATGAAACAATACAAACAGATGACGAAAAATAAAAAGAAGAGATAAACCAACATGATCAAGAGAAGGTGTGAAAGAAAGAAGTAAGCAAAAACCAGCGAAGCTCACAAGTCGACGCCAAAGAGAACCACTTAAGGTATTTGTTATTGAAATCAAGAAGTCGTAATCGCAAGTACTTATTTCGTATTATTCAAATCAATAAGCTCAATCACTTTCACACAATCGTTATTCTTTCATCACAACATTCATCTTTATATATAGGACTAGGTAAAACTCCTAAACCTATTAGTAATCACTTTTCACATATATCCTAATCTTTATTGGATAAACACAATCCTAATAAGATTAGGGTAGCTTGAAACTCAAGCTAACTTCAAGTTTTTAACATTCTCCCCTTTAAGCTTGAAGCCTTCATCTTTCACATTTTGAACTCTGATCAGTCTTCTCATCTCTGCAAATTTAACTCGACCAAGTGACTTAGTTAATATATCAGCCTTTTGCTCATTGCCTGGAACATGCTCGACTTCAACTTGTTCGTTTTCAACACACTCTCGAATGAAGTGAAACCTCCTATGAATGTGCTTGCTTCGGCCATGAAATACATGATTTTTCGTGAGAGCGATTGCTGATTTGTTATCAACTCTAATCACCACCTTCTTGCACGTTTCACTTACGACCTCTCCTAAGAGCTCTTGGAGCCAAATTGCTTGTTTTGCAGCTTCGGTTGCAGCCATAAACTCTGCTTCACACGAGGATAGCGCCACAATTTCTTGTTTTTGGGAACACCAAGTTATAGGATTTTCTCCAAGATAAAATATGTGTCCGGTTGTGCTTTTCCCATCGTCATCATCAACGTTGTGCGAGCTATCACTGAAGCCAGTCAGTTCTTGATTGCTTGATCTCGCGAACCGAAGTCCTAGTGATGTAGTTCCACGCAAGTATCTTAACACTTGTTTCAAAGCTGCTACATGAGACTCTTTTGGATCTTGCATATATCTACTCAACACTCCGACGCTAAAAGAGAGATCAGGTCTGGTGTGTAGCAGATAGCGAAGACATGCTATACTTCTTCTATACTGCCTCTCGTCAATGCTTCGCTCTTGAAGTGACTTTGACAATCGCAGGTTCAACTCCATGGGTATATGAGTGAGAGTACATCCATGCATACTCGTCTTTTCAAGAATCTTTCGAGCGTACTTGTCTTGTGACAATAGAATGCTCCCTTCAAGCTGACAGACCTCAATACCTAGGTAGTATGTCAGTTTACCTAGATCACTCATCTCGAACTTGCTACTCATCTCCCGCTTAAACTCCATTATCGACTGCAAGTAAGCTCCGGTAACGAGCAGATCATCCACATACACGCATACGACGAGTAGACCGTTCTTCTCTTCTCTCCTATATAATGACGGTTCCTTGGAGCATCTGGTGAAGCCAAGACTCTGTAGAATTCGGTTGAGTTTTATATTCCATGCCCTAGGAGCCTGTTTCAAACCATAAAGAGCTTTGTTAAGCTTGTAGACTTTTCCTTCTTTTCCTTTGATCTCGAATCCTTCGGGTTGATTAACATATACTTCTTCTTTCAATTCTCCATGTAGAAACGCGGTTTTAACATCTAAATGATGTATTTCCCATCCTCTAGAAGCTGCAAGTGAAATAACCATTCGAATTGTCTCAATGCGTGCGACAGGGGCAAAGACTTCGTCGTAGTCTACTCCGTGTCTTTGAACATATCCTTTAGCGACTAGGCGTGCTTTGTATTTGCTGATGCTTCCATCTGCATTCCTTTTTATCTTGAATACCCACTTCAATCTGATAGGCTTGAAACCTTTCGGTAAATCGACGAGAATCCAAGTGTTGTTTCTTTCAATAGAGGATAGCTCGTCTCTACATGCATCGACCCAAACTTGCAGTTTCTTGGCTTCACTATAGTCCCATGGCTCATTATTTATGATCATCAAGAGTTTCTCGCACTCTACCTCCGCAAGCATTATATAATCATCTAGATAAGAAGGCTTAGTACTAACTCTTGTTGATCTTCTTACATTCGGCTCTGTTTGTTCTTCTGCGTCCTCATTATCCTCGTCTTCTATCTCCTCGCCACTGTCCTCGATCTCGTTAATAGGTGCAACGTCGAGTTCTTGAGGAGGTATCAGCTCTGCTTCAAACGAACCAGACTCCTCAGGACCTTTTGTCTTGGTCGTGCTCCAATTCCACTGTTTCTCCTCTTCAAAATGCACATCACGACTAACAATAATTTTATTACTGTCGGGATCCACCAACCGGTACGCCTTTGTGCCAGGTTCAATACCTAAGTGGATCAACACTCTTGATCGGTCGTCCAGTTTCTTTCTTCCTGCCGCCTCTGTTCTAGCATAACATACGCAACCGAACACTTTAAGATGTTCTACGTTAGGGCGTTTCTCACGCAATGCCTCATACGGTGTTTTCTCTGACAAGGACCTTGTGGAGATTCTGTTGATCAGATAGGTGGCATGCCTCACTGCTTCTCCCCAAAAAGTGTTAGGTACCTTCATATGCTTTAGTAAGCTTCTGGTCATCTCGAGCAGAGTGCGATTTCGAAGCTCCACAACTCCGTTTTGTTGAGGTGAGTATGGAGCTGTTAAGTGTCTGTTAATCCCGTTCTTGTCGCAGTAATCCCTGAACTCATAGAGAAAGAAACTCACCACCCCTGTCAGTTCGAAGTGTTTTCAGTGTTGCTTTCGTTTCCTTTTCCGCAAGTTTCTTGAAGATTTTTATCTTGTCAAAGGCCTCGCTTTTTCTTTACAGTAATATTGTCCACATGTACCTTGAAAAATCATCAATTAAAA
The DNA here is from genome assembly GCF_020379485.1 of Brassica napus. NCBI lineage: Eukaryota > Viridiplantae > Streptophyta > Magnoliopsida > Brassicales > Brassicaceae > Brassica > Brassica napus. The sequence goes on along the minus strand of NC_063445.1, from coordinate 13,929,836 downwards.
CGAAAACATAACGCTTTCCTCCTGGTGTGGGAGGTGTAATAGGCCCGCATAAGTCCCCATGGACAAGTTCAAGTGGTGTTGTTGCTCTATATGACATTGACTGCGGGAATGGCTTCCTAGTTTGTTTACCAAGAAGGCACAATACACATGTCTCTCTTTCGATCGTTATTTTAGGCATGCCAACAACTAGACTTTTGTTCATCATCATCTTCATTGTCTCGTTGTTGAGGTGACCTAGGCGCGCATGCCAATTAGAAGACTCCGAGCATGATGCAATTTGTAGACATTGTACAGTGTCTGCTTGCAAGACGACTTTATATAGTCAGTTCTTTGACCTTGTGCACTTAACCATTAATTGTCCTGCACGATCAAATAGTTTTAGTATGTCATCTTTCATGCTTACTTCGCACCCTGCTTCGGTGGCCTGTCCCAAGCTCACTATGTTGCTTTTCAAACCGGGAATGTAATAGACATTACTTAGGACTTTCTTGTCACCTCCCTTCAAAACGAACTTTATAGTCCCTTTCCTTTTATTTCAATTTGCGAGTCATCTCCGAAACGAACCATTCATGTTACTCCTTCGTCAAGCTTGTAGAAGAACAAGCGGTTTCCACTCATGTGATTACTTGCGCCGTTATCAAGATACCATAGATTCTCCATTCCTTGTTCAACCTCAAAGGTGCTTGGCTTTACCTTTTGCTCGTTTAGGTAAACAACTTCGTGCATCATTAATTCATCGGCTTCTTGTGTGTCATCATCCTTCTTTTCCACCGTTTCTTGTAGTTTAAGCTTTGCATCAGGGCACTCGGAGGCATAATGGCCGAGCTTGTCGCATGAGAAGCAAGTTATGTGACTTTTATCCTTGGTCCCGTACTGTCCTTGTTTATACGCTTCTCTCTGCGCATAGAACCCTCCGGTACGTCCTCGGCCTCTTCCTCCTCTCCAGTTGCCTCTTCCACCACGTCCTCTTCCTCGACCGGTTCCATAACTATCCTGCTGTGACTCGTTATTGGCATACATTAGTTTCTCTCGATCATCATTCTGTTCTTCTTCTTCTTCTTCGCTTATTCTCTCTTCATATGCTTTTAACCTTCCAACTATATCTTCGAAACTAGTTTCGTTAAGATCCAGAACTTGTTCAAGAGACGCAACCATGTGAATATATTTTTCCTTGGCAAACTCTTTAAGAATTTCTTCACAAGTTTTGGTTCTTCTATGATTGTTCCAAGCGAAGCTGACTTTGATGAGATCTCGGTTAACTTGCCGACGAAGGTATCGATATTATCTTCATCTTTCATCTTTAGTTTGTCGAAATCTGCCATTAGTGTTTGTAGTCGAGCTTCTCGAACTCTTTCGGCCCCGATATGTCTGGCTTGAATCGCGTCCCACACGGCTTTGGATGTGTCGAGATTTCCAACTTGTAATGTTAATGATTCGGGTATGGATTGAAACAACAAGGCAATAGCCAAGTTATTTTTTCCTTCATGCTTGCTCCCTGGATCAATTGTTTCCCAGACTTTGTTTACCTTGAGAGCAATTCTCATCTTCATAGCCCAAACTGTGTAGTTGGTGGAAGTCAGCATTGGAAACTTGATGGACGAGGGTCCAGTTTCTTTAACGTTGCTCTCGGTTTCACTTTTCACGTCTACCATTGTCGTTGTCGTTGTATCTCTCGTCGTCGGCTATTTGATTTTGATGTATGGCTCTGATACCAAATATTGAAATCAAGAAGTCGTAATCGCAAGTACTTATTTCGTATTATTCAAATCAATAATCTCAATCACTTTCATACAATCGTTATTCTTTCATCACAGCATTCATCTTTATATATAGGACTAGGTAAAACTCCTAAACCTATTAGTAATCACCTTTCACATATATCCTAATCTTTATTGGATAAACACAATCCTAATAAGATTAGGATAGCTTGAAACTCAAGCTAACTTCAAGTTTTCAACATTTGTAACCTGTTGTAAAATCTATTTCTGGTTTCAAACAGTTGTCTTTTTCCGCATGCAAGTAAATCGGAGGTTAAGGATTGATTGTAGGCGGTTTATCTTCTCGTCGATCTCGCAGATCCACCAGTTTTGTCGACTTATCGGCTCGAGCTCAGTGGTGGCCGTGCGGTTTGAACATTTCGTCTCGGGTTGACTCGCCGTCGACGGTGATCTGTCGTGTCGCTTCGCTGGCTCCGGAAGAAGAAGGTTGGTTCTCGTCAAGGCACGTGTCCATTGATCGCCGTGCGATCGAACACATGGTTGACTGACTCGACTTCTTCTGCGACGGGCTGTCTTTTTGGGCTTTCGGCTCAAAGGTGTTTGTTTAGACGGGCCTTCCGTGTTGGGCCTTTGTTTCATGTTCTGTTTAATGTTGTGTTGGGCTTGGCTCGGTTGGTGGGCCTCGTTCTATTAATAAAATTCCAATGAAAAAACGAAAAAAAAAATTCTAGTCAACGTTGAAAGCACATATGTATTTGCAATGTTCTGTTGTTATAAAATAACAGTAATAAAAACTCTTGTCGTTCATATCATCAAATTATCAATCAATTTAAAATAACTTTTTTTTGGTTTTTAATTAAATTTGGATGAATTAAAAAGCTAACAAGAAAAAACTAGTAGAATTTACAAGATGTATGTTAATTAGTTCCTATTTCTAGAGAAAACAAGTATGAGAAAGTCGAAACATTCAAAGCAAAAGAAGCTTCTTCTTTCTCGTCTTCTCGTATCTTGAATAGATCTCATAGCTTCGTCACTTCTGTAAGCTCTCATCACCGAGTCTTGTTCCACTTCGTCTTCTCTAAACATCAAATCTGCCACGTCATCTTCGCCGTAGAAAACATCTCCCTGTCCGGCGTTAACAAGACTTTTCCGTCGGCATGGCAACGATGCTGAAACTCGTGATCCCGCCGTTGTAGATGGTAAGTCAACGTTGGGAATCGAAGCAGCATCTCTTCCGATCATCTTTTTGGATATAGTTATGTTTTTGATTCTCGCGTATCTAGCAGAAAACTCAACTGTAAAGACTTTACGTACCTAATTTCGTACTTATCGTTACTTATACGAAACGATTTGGTATTTTCATTATTATTTTAATAAGTCTAGGAAATCTCAAAGAAACTTAAACGTATAATGATTGTTTAAAGATTTTTTTTAATTTGTTTGTATTTATCCAAAAGAATATTTTATCAAAATAAGGAGATTACACGCTACGTAAGAATATTTCAAATCAAATACTAATAAACTTTTTTCTTATATGTTATTTAAAACAATCTTGTGATAAGGATCATATTATTTATGAGTTTTAAACAAACCAAGTGGGTGTATATACTATATATCATCCTTATTAAACCATGCATCTTCAGGTCCATACAAAACAAGACCTTGAATCTTTTTGCACTACAATGGCCGCATCACAAGGTCAGAGCTGTGGTGTGATACCGGGACAGAGTCATGGTGGTGTCCGTCGTTAGAGGAACTCATCTCTTGAACCGGTGGCGCGTTAACCACAGTCATTGGCATCACAAAGTTGTCCGAAAGACGGTTCTTCATCTCCCGGTGTGCTTGACAAACAGCACAGAAATGGAGGAAACAATGCACCATACATGGGTCGCAAGGAGAGTTCTGTTTAATCATCACAAAAACAACACGTTTTCAAAGCATCAACCTCCAGATATGTCACGAAACTTTGTGGTTTGTACCTGGAGATGATATTTGCGCTGGAGAGTTTGCCTGAAGTCTCCAGTGTAAATCCCACACATCCACCAAACAAAAAACAAGCCTTCCCAAAAAAGAAACGTGGTATGTGGATCTATACCGGGAATACAAAGAAGCAAGGATGCGGCTGTAAGACCGCCTTCTACTACAATCGAATGGCAAACACATGCTCTCTTCCATGAGGTTTCTTCCTCACTCAGAGTTTCATAGACACGTCCGAACAGAACGCTTGGGCAAAAGAATCCTTGCCAAACTGTATGAAAGACATGGAAGTAAGGAGCTCTTAATTAGTTCTAGTGAGATCACTCACTTGATGATGGTTTTATAGCAAATGAAAAACTTACAGCTATCCATGTCCTCAGTGCACCCGAATATTCCGGTAGTCCATGGCTCATCTGCAGGAGCTTCAAAATTTTCAGGCAAAGTTTGGCCACACTCGTTGCATTTGTAAACTGCTAGCTGCAGATTCAAACCGACCGGATTGCTTTTAGGGAATTATAAATTGATGCAAGAGCCAAGCACGTAACCACTAATAGGTTACTTGATGAACACGAAACACGGATCTATGGCGGAAACCATATAATTTCTGTTACATTCTTGATCGTAAACAATTGAATACAAGAAAGAAATAACCGTGATCATGTGAGAGTCCTCTTGAGATGCGTAAATGTAAAATTAGATCAGTAGAGAGAAAGAGAGAGAGACATACTTGAGGAACCTGAATCGGTTGATTGAGTTCGCCGGGATTAACCTCATCCACTGGAGCTTGTTCCTTTGTCAACTTCACGTACCTCGACGGTGCTCCTCCATCCGACATCTGAATCCTAAATTTTTAACAGTGATAAAACAAATCAACAATAATGGAATTGGGAAAGAAAAGGAAGACAAAAAGACACGAACCCGAGAAACAAAAGAGCAGTCCTAGAAGGTTCTTCTTCTTGCTCCAGTGGTCGGATCTCTGTGAATTTGTTTATTTTTGTAATCACATTGAATAGAGCTTAACCAAAGTGTTCAAACGAGTTAAAGATTGGTCTTCTTTTGACAGGATGCAGGAATACACTTGTACATATGCTGAGGTGGCAATAACGAGAAGGCCACATAAGTAGAACCGAAAATATTTAAAGAGTTAGAAGAAGTCTCCGAAGTTTCTTTGTTCCCACATGTTAATATATAAGAGAACGAGTCTTAAGCAACGTTCTCCATCGATCAGTACGGCATGAGTATTGATGGGATATAAGAAAACATGTTTGCAAGTGCTGAGGTGGCTGTAAGAAAAACAAATATAAGACTATGTACTGATGTACAATAGTTAAATTTTTAAATAACCTTTTTTAAGTTCTATCTCTTTTACTTATTAATTCAACATTCATTCAGTTTTTACACTTATAATAATTTGTTTAATAAAATTAAACACCTTATCCAAACATTTCATTTCATAGTTTTGTTTTCTTTTATATAAAATGTTAATGATAATTTACAATGATAATTAGTAAAATCAAAATATAATAACAATAAAAATTGTTTCCTTTCTAATTTATATTTTCAAATAATAGATACTAAGATTTTGAGTTTAAAAGGATTATGTTAAAATTCTTTTAACAAAAAAAACGAAAAATTTAGTGTCCAAATTATATATTTATAAAATTATGTATTTTGGTATATAAATAATTAGTTATAATTATAATTTCTATGAAATATTTTTTTACAAATAGTTTGGGTGGAAAAAATTACTAACAAACTTGACCAATAAATATACAGCACATGTACTGTATATTAATCAAAAACAAAATTATGTCTTTATTTTTTGCTCATTTAAAACCGTTGAATCTTTTCAACAAGATTAAATCCACATTATATATTTATTTTTCAAATTGTCATTGTAAAGGTTTCAACAGTTTAATGTTTTTATTCAATATGCCATTATAAATGGTCTTAGAAGACCATTGTAAAGGTTTCAACAGTTTAATGTTTCTGTTAGTTACATTACAGAAAGTTGGATTGTTTTTGTTAGGTATGTGTTTTCACATGATTAATTGTATAATTATGTAATCAGAGTGAAGATGCGGACATGATTGAACATCTTGATGAATGATGATATATTAAATGATTAAAAACAAAGTAAATATATTGAATAGAGATTTTCCATAATATTACATTATTTCAGAATTTTTAATTTTATGCAATAAAAAGGTATCTATTTTATATAAATATGACGCTCAGTTTTTTTTTCATGGTAGTGTTTAAATTGATAATACACAAATTAATAAATATTCACAAAATAATTAACGCGGATAAAACACCTAGTAGATAAATGTTTAATTAGTTATATTGAAATTTTGATAAAGATAAACTTCAAGCTTTTGTTTATATACATATGAGATTCTATTTACAAACCAACCGTTTAAATCACACTGTTGGAAATTCTACGAACGTTTCATGATAGACATTGCATTGTATTCCATAATATAACTTGTTTTAAATATATAAAACAGAAGAATTGAGTTTAAAAAAAAAAAAATTAAGAGAAACATTCCACACATGAAAAAGTATTTATATCTTGATAACATTAATTTGAACCTTTTTACTACGAAATGTGAAACTAGTCCTTTTATATAGCATCAAAAACTTTCAATACGGCCGAACCGATTTGTTAGCTTAGTCTCGTAGACGAGTATGGACCTCCAAATTGAGAGAGTAATCGAAACTGATACGACGCATCTTACAGACAAGATTAGCCGTAGGGAAATCAAGTTCACTACCAGCTTCTGATTTCATCACATCTTTGAGCTCATCTCTTGGTGTAGCCAAACACGTCTGGAAAGTTGCCAGCACAGGCGGAATCGGCATGGACAAAGCCAAAAGCACATTGCTCAAGTACTCTATATCTACAGACAGTTGTTGTGCTCCTCGGTCTGTAATGTATTCGATTCCTCTCAGCTGCTCCACATACAGAGCCGTCGCACCTTCTGCTACCTGTTTATTTTTATTTCAATGGTTAGTCTACTGCGATTACGAGGCTGAGACTTTAGCAAAAAAAAAAGTTAGACTGACCTTGAACATCCACTCGGTGGCAAAAAACTGTGCGTCCTCGTTGTTCGAATCGCCATTGGTTGAGATTCCTTCCGCTAGAGGCTCAAGCTGCTGAGGCAAAGTCAGGAGGTATTCTCCAATGCTTGTGACATAAGACTGAGGGTATGAACTGAAGCTTGGTAGCGGAAAAGCGGTCTGTTCCTCAGATGAAGACCAGATTGGTAGGCGAGATACTTCCCCTAGTCGTTGCCTGACTTTTGATATGAGGATGTCATACACAAGTTCGTTGACTGTATCGGCAAATGCAGCGACTCTCTGAGACGCCAAAGGCAGTGCATGGAACCTTGGATCTTTGGACTGCAACAAAACAAAGGGAACAAGAAACGATTACTCATGAATATTGTACGGTAAACTGAGAATCTATGTTCTGCTTTTCAAGTACCTGCTCCAACAGGTTTAGGAGTTTGCGAGCCTTCTCCGGAACATCAACCAATCGAATAGCTGCTACCTCCAGGGAAGCTCGTCCAGCCATAGACAAATCTCCAGCTGTTTGTTCACTTGTCAAATGTGACAGGTTCTGATCCAAATTTGTGCCAAATAATGAAATAGACAGGCTGGAGTTCAGTCTAGCTAGAGTGGCTCTCAAAGAAGCTTCAAATACTGAAGACCTGCTCGTAAGACAATCCGATACAGTAAGTATCTGTAGAGCTCCCTGGACAATGGACCATTCTTCATTTGAAGACAAGTCCATCTTGCGAGAGTTCTCCCTTTTCTCTGAGCTAACTCCATCACCTGTACCATCTACTCCAAACACAGCTCTCAAAGATTTGAGTGTTTCCTGAAGCATGGAGATATACTGCAGCATTATGTCATCTAGTGCAAGTATCAGCTCGTCTGCCTCTGAGCCGCCAGTGAAGCCAATACACCTCTCAACCGCAGCTTCAAGAAGAACAACAACTTGGGGGATAGACTCTTCCATCCTACGCACTGTTTCGCTGAGTTCAATTCCTTGAGCCCCAACACCACGTGTAACAGCCCCTCTCAGATCCACAACTGCGATCTCAGAGGACAAAATAGCACGTTCCATCTTCCCATACCTAAAGCATGATCAATTCTAATGTCACAAGCAGCCTTGAAGAGCCATCGAAACATGAGAAAATCCATAAGTGCTGGAAATGGACAGACGTGGGAAACTAGAGAACTACATAACATCAAAACTTACTTTTGCTTAAACGATTCAAAGGGTGAGTACACGGCCTTCAGCGTATCTATTAAGACTCTAAGTTCAGATTCGGCAAACAGGTGCTGAACATTTCTTGCAAAGGACCCAGTTACGTTGTGCAGGTCAATAAGGGCCTCAAGATGCTTGGTCTGTATATTAATACCCTTGGGTAAGTCGCCGGATAATAGATCCATCACACCTGTTCAAAAAAAAACATAAGAAGTAACGGTACTCTTGTCATTTCACAAAGAATGCATGACTGTTTGGGAAATTGCAATTACTGAATGATATGGTTCAATAACTTGTTTAGATAAAAATTCAGATTTTCCTCCAACCTCTCTAGCAAATTCACAGATTTATATCGTTGGCTATTGTACACAAAAATAACAAACCAGACAAGAATAACGGAAAATAGTTTCATGTCAAGGCAGAAGAAACTGATCCTCGTTGACCAATCTAGCAAAGTAACCCAAAAATATCTGGGTAAAAGGAATAGACTAAGAAGGAAAATCTGTAATCTAAATGCAGTGACATCATATCTAGCAAATTATTAGGACAGTAGAGTAAAACCACCTAGCTAGCAAGTACTCCAAATCCATCCGGGTAAAAATACTAGAATAAGAAGGAAACTCTGATAATCCAAATGTACTGACATCATATCCAACCTTTGGCGAGTGTTTTAGTTTCAGGAACAGCATCTCCTGTTGCAAGGTTAAGACGAGAAGCAAAACTAGCCCCAAGTACTCCCATGGTCTCAACCAACAGCTTTGGGACGAGAGTCATATAATCATCAGGGAAGGCAACAATACACCTGAACAATCATGGAAACAATAACGAACTACAGTGACTTGATACTTAGGAGACAATCACATAACTAGGCATGAAGGTCTGACACACTTTCCTAATTGGGTAAATATATCTAGTAACAGTACGCAAAAAAAGAGTACACAGTTACCATTTCCACTCCTGCTCAAGATAGAGTAGCAACTCGTCGTAAAAGCTTGGTAGCCAACTGGCAAAGGATGTCTGAGTTGATGTCAACTGAAACTCATCGCCACTAGACAACCTTTGGGTTTCACTTCTCTCACTGGCAAGCTTGTTGGCTCTTTGCTTAGTGTCGAAATCATCCCAGAGTTGTTTTATTGGCTTTAGACGAACTTTTGAATATTGCAACTCCAGAGACTTGAATCTCCCAATCCGGATGAGAATCCCTCGCAAATCTTGGGCAACATCAACCTACAAAATTCGGAGAAAGCCTTTCATTCCTAGAATAGCAACAACCTAAACTATTTGGGTTCTCTAGGAATATGAATTCCAAACCTTGTGATATGTCAATGCATCAGTAAGACGTGGCTGCACCATTGCCTCCAACCTATCCTCCAACACTTCTAGTTGCTTCCTAACATTAGCAAATTCTGCAACCTGTTGATCAAAAATAGGATCCGAGTGAGTGACGACAAAGGACTAAAAAGCCCGTTACACTAGCCAAGCTGGTATTTTTTTCACTACCTCTCCAACAGCAGACAAGCAATTTCTCATGCTGGCAAGAGTTTCAGCAGCACGGGGAAGATCTCCACTAGCAAAAACATCCTCGACCGTCGAGCTTAACTGAGTCAACCCAGAAGCATCCTGTCCATATACCAGAGAGAACAGACTCAAATTTCAAACTGTCTACATTATGGACAGTGCGGCTTCAAAACCTCAAATTTTTGAAAAAAATTACATAGGCATAAGCTTCCAAATTTTTTTTTAAAAAAAATATTGAAATCTTTAATAAATAGTCTAGAACCTCCAAAATTCAAAATTTCAGGGTATGGATTACAGACCTGTAAAGTTTTGAAGGCAGCATCCATTCTCTGTTTGACACAGTCCACTCTAGCAAGTGTAGCTATACAATCCGCGGAAGATCCCTCTGCCTGCAACCATCATTTTCAAACAACTCATCATCGATCTAAACGAAAGCTCAGATCAAGTAAGCATAGTGCGACGAACCTTCTTGAGTTTCTGGAGGATTCCGGCGACTGAACTACGGAGAGACACCGCGTCATCACGGAGTCGCAAGACGTCGCGAGTGGCGCGAGGGACACGGAGGAGGGCGCCTCCGCTCTGCTCTTCGAGAGACGCTCCGATCTCCTCGGAGGCGATCTGGAGCTTCATTTCCAGATCCACGAGCTGTCTCTCGAGCGAGTCCTGTGGGTGGCGCGCTTGGCACGACGAGTTAACCCACCGCTTCGCATCGAACTTCTCCTCTGAGAACGGACCCAGATCCAGCATCATTTCCGGTCACGGGGATCGACTACTACGTTCTTTAATTCGATTATGTTGCAAAGAGGCATCGAGTGAGGAAATGAACCAAATCAATTTAAACCGACTCCAATTCAATCGGTACAAATCTACACGAAAACTGAACCGAAGAGAATCTTCGCTTAAACGTTATTTATATGTCATGATTATGTTGATACAATGGATCAGTTGCTAATGTGTAAGCACATTATACAATGTGTTTTCTAACTAATCTAGTGGCATCAACCCCGTTTTAAATAAATTAGTACTGATTTTGATCTGCACGTCCGCGAAAATATTTTCCATTTAATAAATGTATTTAATATTATTAAAAATGTTTAAATATATAATCTATATTTTAGTGTTATATATTCGAGTTAGATATAATAAAATAACAATATGAAATAATCAAATAAAGAACTTCTTTCAAAATATGTTTTTTCTTTAATTTATACATTTTGCATATAATATATTTTTAAATTTTATTTATTTATATTATAGAAAATAAATATGTTTCAGATATTTTATATTTACATGTTGTGTTTAAGAAAATGTACTTTAACGTATATCGTTTTAGTATTTTACGGAATTTATAAGTAAAAACACAATTCTGTTTCAATAATATAGCCCTATTGTTTTAATAAATTTTATATATAGTAATATCTATTAGTTTAGTAAATTTTATTGATATAAGATACTCTTTGGATGTTATGATATTAAGTTTTTTTTTTAAATCAAGACTTCAAAATATTAGATTTCTTTAATTTTTACAACATATATAGTAAGTTTTTTCGTGGTGCATTTCAAAAAGTTATCATTTATTATCCATGATTTTATCTTTTGTAAAATTTAAAATATTATCATTTTGAGTTGAATATTTATTTTCAAAATTTTATATTTTGTAGAGAAAACTTTTTAAAATTACACAACTTTTTGAGTTTGGAACAATACATAAATTTTGAATTTGTTTTTGTTACTACATTAATATATTAATTTATAAAAACTATTTATTTTTGGCAATAATTTTAAAAATTTTGTCAACAGATTTTTTATAATTAAAATAAAAATAAATTTATAGTTCTAATTTTATTTTGTCATTAATATTTTAAATGAATTACTAAAATTTCATAGTTTACTAATAACATAATTTTTAAAATAATATATGAACTAAAGGTTATTATATACTATTATATTTTTGTATATAACTTTTTTTATACAATATATTTTTGAGAGTGTCAAAATAAATAAAAACAAAATATATAGGTGTAGATATAAAAGTTTAACATATGTTAATACATTTATTTTCGTATAAAAAATTATATAGTTTACGAATTTTAACCTATTATACTGATGAGTGATAATTTATTTAAATGAAAATTTTAATATATATTTATATATATATATATATACATATTTAATTTACCTATTTAATAAGAAAATTCATAGTTAAGTCATATAGCACTACTATTTATATATAATATAGAATATAATTATAGAATTTATAACAAATTAGTATAGAATTTTTATTTTCTTGCTTTATAATAAAATTTTAGTTAAAACAGATTTATAATAATATTTTATTACTAATTTATTAATGTGTTATTTATAAAAATATTTAAATTTGTAATTAAGATTTTGTTAGATTTTTTCTCAACAAATTTGTTTATAATTAAAAAAAATAAAAATTAAATTTTTAGTTGGTTTATTATTAATTTAAATAATCAAATATTTCATATTAGCTAATTCTTTAAGTGATCATATTATGAGTTTTTAATAGTAGATAAAAATAGAACCATAAATTAATATATTAGATAGGCCTTGTGCTCACATATTTTTCCCCTAAAAGATAATTATATTTTTAAATTTACAAATTAGGACCCTAGTCTACGTAATGTTTTAAAAAAAATTCATTGAATTTCCATCGATAATTGAGAATCCAACCAATACATACCAACTCTAAAACTGCAGCATACAAGATTAACAGAAAACCTACAACTGATTATCGCCCATACTTACACCAAAAAATCAGACAAAGCATGATAAACCAACATCCATACCCACCCCTAATCCCAAAAAATTAGAACAACAGAGGTTGAGGCTTTCATTGACGAAAAATTCAAAAGCCCAGAGAAGATGACCATTTTAAACTTAGGATCTCACCAGACCCTGTTTAGTCACACTTTGTGCAATGGAAGTAGCCTCTCTCTTTTGTTCACTAGCTACCACCAACAACTGACAGCCATCTATTTTGGATAGTCCCAACTTGATCTCTCCAGCTTGATGAAGGAAGGAAGGCCATACTTGAGGGTGTTCGACAGCTCCAAACATTTCTGTAAACTCACCCGCCACAATAATGTTAGACATCCTCTGGCTTCCCGTACTCTCCAAAGCCCAAATTATCACCACAAGCATAGCCTCATCAAGTGAATGAATATTGCTAAAAGCTCTTATACTGTGACAAAGGACCACACCTCTTTTGTTACGAATCACCCAACCTCCACCTGCTAATTTAGTGGATTTGTTCCATACTTGTTAAAAAATTACAACCTTACATTTTAAAATATATTTTTAAAATGGCAAAATGAGAGTTTCTATCCCGGTTGTTGTGCATGTACACTTTGGGCACTCCCTCAAGCCGACAGGAAAATACCACTTTCTACATTTTTTATAGCTGAAGTTGGAACTGATTTTTTTTTTTTTTGGGTCAACTACTACTTTTATTCTCCAACTGAGTTCATGTTTACAACAGGCATATGAGCCTCACAAACAGATTTTAACCAAATTGGCAAGATAGAATACAACTTAAGAACATGATTCTCTAAAGAAAAAGCTTCATTCACTACTTTATCAGCTGCCTTGGAACTGATTTATGTCCATGACCTCTCTCTTGATCAAACTAACTCTAGTCGATGTATCAGCATATTATAATTTTAATATGAAAAATTCTTTCAAATGATCAAAAGAAGTTTTCATTAAAAGAAAATAGGTTTTTTTTACCAAAAGAGTCCAGAAAAAAAGAAAATAATCAAAAAAAGTTTTCATTAAAGAGAGGTAAAAAATTATTTTACCCTTATTTTATAGATACTAGGTGTTTTACCCGCGCATACGAGCATAATTATCTTATGGATATTTATTAATACGTAAATATTAATTCAAAGATCACCATAATACGTTTCATTTATGTTCTAAAAAATTAAAATAAACATCAAATTATTTATACATGACAAAGTTGTTTATCAAAATATATATGATTTTTATTGAATTTAGAAAAAAATAGAAACACAAACGTATTGGAATTTTTATTCATCAGTTATCAAGATCTTCAATTTAGTTTTTGTTTTTGGAAAAATAATCCAACTTTTCATAACATGTGACATTAGATTCCATTAATATTCATCAGAAAACATAGACAACATCAAATTATGTATATGTCATCTGAAATAACAAAAAAAATCTGCCGTAAAAATAAAAATTTTCCGAATAACAAAATATTTACCCTTTTTTGCTAGTATTAAACTTAAATATATAAAATTTTGATTATTTACATGTTTCAGTAATTTATAAAAAAATAGTAATATTTTAAAGTTGGTTTTTAATGATTTGGGATGTATATAAAGTGAATTATATTGATTTTCATTATCAATAATAGTAAAAATTAAGGTAAATCTAAAGATAATTAATTTTTAACTTTTATGATTGAAACAATATTCTTTTATCATAACAACACAATATATGTAGGAATTATATTTATACTTTAAATACATTTTATTTATTTGTTAACCAAATTTTATGATATTAATTTATAATTGGATATCAAATAATTATATCTATTTTTTATTAAGGGTATCATGATTCTTAATCCTAACCAATACAGAAAATACACCCCTTTGATTCCTAAATAAAATAATAAACCAATATACCTTTTATAAATATAATTTCCCACAATATATTATTATTATTTTTTTTTGACAGAAAACATTCACGTACTCATGTTGACTCTGTAAACCAAAGTGGTAACTCTGCATCCATATGTACAACGAAAGACAGTTGTTTCCTAGCACTGCGTGCTAAACTATCCGCCTTGAGGTTCGCCGTTCGATCAACATGAATGATTTCTGAGTCGAGGAAACTTCTTCTGAGAAGCTTAATGTCTTCCAGGTAGCCTTCAAATGTTGGCCATTCTTCAGGTTCTGAAACCATCTACACCAATTGAGAACAATCCGTAGTAAACGTGACCTGGAACTGTCTTAAATTGTTCATACATTTCATTGCCCATATTAATGCCTCTATCTCCGAATGGAGAGGAGATAGACATGCCCGTACATTCCTTGCCCCTAACAAACCATCAAAACCCGGGAGAGTACTATACCAGTCTTGCCCTGAAAAATGGTCATTATCCTTCCATGAACCGTCTGTAAAACACCATCTTCCTGCAGTTACTTTAGTGGGTCTGGTATGTACTTCCTGTACCAAACTCTGATTCCTTGATACATGCGCCTCAGCCCAAAGTGTTGATTCCAATTCTGCTAATTTAAGAGTGTCCCTCGGATCAACATCAATGTTACTAAACACTTTGTTATTCCGACTTTTCCAGATGTACCATATTATCCATACAAACTGATGATCCTCCATTTTTGGATTAACTCTCCAAAAGAGATGATCCATATTGGCATAATAAGAACTTGTAGGAAAGAAATTCGGATTTGATGGTATCTTTGATAGCGCCCACATTTGTCGTGTTGGGGGGGGGGGGCATTTAAAGAAGACATGGTTAATTGATTCCTCCTGATCTCCACACCGTACACAACAAGTGTCTCCATGTATACCTCTTGCCTTTAAATTTTTCATCACCGCTATACATCCTGAAATTAATTGCCATAAGAAATGCTTTATTTTCCAGCAATAGACTTTAAGTATATCCATTGTTGGTCCATAAAAATCCGGTGGTTTTTCCTTGTCTGGATAGACTCTTTCCACTTGATACCCAGATTGTACAGTATATTTCTTGTTGTTAGTGAAGTGTCATTCATTCCTATCTGATATCTGATTCCTACTTAAAGGAATACTTTCAATAATTTTGACATCATCAGGGTCCACCAAAGTCCTAATTACCGATAAGTTCCATGTTCGGGATTCCACATTAATGAGGGAATCCACAGTAAGATCCGGGTAACAGTGAAGAGGGTTTTTGTTTGCTGGTCTCGGGCGAGTGGAAAGGATCCAAGGGTCATTCCACACAGAAATAGTTGACCATGTTCCCACCCTTTTAATTAGTCCTTTACAAACCAAAGATCTAGCAGAAATAATACTCCTCCAGCCATATGACAGGGAGTATGATCGGATCGGTTCCAGGGTGAAGCATTCCTGTAATACCGTCCTTTAAAGACTCGAGAAAAAAAGAGTATTCGGCTTCTCGATCAGCCGCCACAATTGCTTTCCAAGCATCGCCATATTAAAGTCCGTGAGGTCTTTAAACCCTAATCCACCATTATCTTTAGGAACACATAATTTATCCCATGATTTTTAGTGCATACCTCTTGTACTTCCACTTGGGCTCCACCAAAATTGAGCTACTGCGCTCGTCAGCTTCTTAACCGTAGCTTTTGGTAACCTATAAACAGACATCACATGGTTTGGTAAAGTCGTAACCACCGATTTTATAATCACCTCTTTTCCCCCCTCTAGTAAAAAAATCTAAACGTGCATCCATTAACTCTGTTATTTAACCTATCTTGTACGAAACCAAATACTTGTACCTTAGATCCTCCAAGACTTTCCGGCAATCCCAAATAAGATCTCATTCCTCCTAAGTTCTGAATTCCTAAAACATCTCTCAATTCTTGACGACTAGATTCTTCAATCTTATGTCCAAATTGAATTGAAGATTTCTGAAAGTTAATTTGTTGTTCTGAGACAATCTCGTATTCCTTTAGAATCCTGAGAATAGTTTGACACTCTTCTTTCTTTGCCTGACAAACGAAAAGACTATCATCCACAAACAACAGATGAGATATTGCCGGACAAGCTCTTGCTACCTTCATACCCGTTAATTGTTTCAGTCTCTCTGCCTTCTTTATATTCACTATTAAAGCCTCAGTACACATAATAAATAGGTAAGGGGATAAAGGGTCCCCTTGACGTAATCCACGCTGAGGAATTATCAGTCCTCTTGGCTGACCATTAAGAAGTACCCTATATTGAACCGAAGATATACACTCTTACATTAATTTTATCCAACGAGGGTCAAAACCCATTTTGTGAAGAAGAGCCTCGATAAAATTTCATTATATCCGGTCATACGCTTTACTCATATCCGTTTTGATCGCCATAAATTTGTTTTGATAAGATTTATTAGCTCTCAGACCATGGAATATTTCCTGCTCAATAAGGATATTATCCGAAATTAACCTCTCTGCCACAAAATCCGATTGTGTTTCCGATATGAGTCGTGGAAGACAAATTTTCAGTCTTTGACACAAGACTTTCGAAATAATTTTGTAACCAACATTACACAAACTTATCGGCCTTAATTCCGTCATCCTTGTTGGTCTTTCCGTCTTCGGTATCATACAAATGTTGGTTATATTTAACCGAGGATCTAGATCACCTGAGACCAAAAAATTGTTCACCATTTCGACCACATCCTTCTTGATAATATGCCAGGAATGCTGGAAGAAAAGAGCTGTCATTCCATCCGGACATGGTGCTTTCTCCGGGTGCATCATAAATAGAGCTTGTCGCACCTCCTCCTCAGTTGCTATTCTCAGTAGTAATTGATTCATTTGAGGAGAAATGGACGGTACAACCTCTTCCAGAAAACCATCAAACTCCGTTGGAGAAGTAGTCCTAAACAGTCCATCAAAATAATCGACCGCCACTTTCTCAATCCCATTCTCGTCTGCAATCCAGTTGCCCACATCATCATGAAGTCCCACTATTTTATTACGAACCCGACGTTGTTTCGTTAATGCATGATAGAACTTTGTATTAAGATCTCCTGACGAATACCACATATTCCTACTTTTCTGATGCCAATATTCCTCCTCATCCTTGTAAGCCTCCTGAAGTTTCCTAGAGACCTCAAGAATATCTTCTTGTGATCTATTATTATCCGTTTGTACTTCTTCCAACACCTGTTGAAGATCTTTAATTTTATCCTTCCCATAAAGTGGATTGTCTTTCCGCCATGAAGATATCTCATGTCGGCAATTACTAATTTTTGTAACAAAATCTTCAACCTGTCCTCCCTGGTTTCCTGTCCATCCTGACATAATTGATTCCATAAGACCCTCTTGACCAATCCACCGCTTATCGAACCTGAATTGTCCCCCCTTCCTTCTTTATATTTTATCATCGAGAAAATCCACTACAGGACGGTGGTCAGATCCCACAAACCTCAAATATTGCGTATAAGAACATGGGAAGAGCGTATGCCATTCCTCATTTGCCAGAGCACGATCCAATCGACATCGTACTGTTACTGCTCATTTTCCTTTACCTCTCCGTCCTTGCCATGACATAGTATTTCCACGGGCCGGAAATTCTAATATTCCACTATTTTGTATCATATTATTGAAAGATATGAAAGAAGTCGCACATCTCACGGCACCCCCATCCTTTTCATGATTCCCAGTGATTTCATTTAAATCTCCTATAATAAACCAAGGTTCTGATCTTGATAAACCATACCGGGTCAATCTTTCCCAAACCTGATCTCTTAATTTTTGAACTGGTTCTCCATAGACAAAGGTAAGGAAAACTTGTTTCCCCTTGGCCACCGCTTCAATATCAATCATTCTATTACTAGAATATAGAATTTTAACTTGATATTCATTATTATAAAAAACCGCCAACCCCCCTCCCCCCCCCCACTCCTCCCAGAAGGATCTACAGTGACCAGACTATCATACCCAAAGTGAGATTGAAATCATTGTACAAAATCAAAATCATGTTTCGTCTCTGATAAGAATAGGAAGTCCGGTCGATGTTGATGCCATATCTCCCGAAGATAACTTATGTTCCAATGACTCCCGAGTCCTCTGCAATTCCAACTTAATATTTTCATATATTAAAATGATTAAGTTACTCATTCGAGCATTAAAAAAATCGGGTTTAAAGAGACCTATTAAAGTAACCATCTGAAACATCATCTTACAGCCCTTGAGACCATCATCCTAATAAGAGCCATTATAAATATCCTTTCTTAACAGTCTCCAAAATAGAATCCAAAACGGAAGTAACAATATGTACGAGAAGATAGCCCTCTTAAAATAATATCCAAATAACTGAAAATTCCAAAAACCACAAACATAACGATAAAAATGAATAACTTCTTATGTAAATAATCTGACCAGCCCTCTTGTAGTGGCTTGCAAAGAAACAATATTATAATCAGCGAGCCAAAAGGAACCATAAACCCCGTTTTTCCATTAAAAAAATTCATGTTCCACCATTCCTTATAGATGCAACCTGGAGGATTGCATAAAATTAGAAACATATACGATCGTTTTATTAGGTTTACATCCATCTCTACAGCTCTAGTTCCCATATGGTTCCACAAACTCCCATCATACCGCATCAAAATGATACCAAAACAAAACAAAGGTGGAAACTTTTTACTATTTAGAACCGTCTGATCATTCAATAAATCCCATCCGTGTTGTAGATCAGACCCTTCTTTGTGTCATTTGTTTGACTCCATCAAGCACCGTACATCACCCAACAAAGGATACCCATGAACCTCCACTGAATTCCGTGTTATAACTCTCCCAGTTCTTCTCCAAGTCGTTAAAGACCTCCTACATTGTGCACCATAACTCTCCCCTTCTTGCCATTTACTTAAAAAACACCAACCTGCATCCAAATACATATCCAAAACCACACAGTATACAAATTCTGTCTCACTCAACCCGTTTCCAGCGAACCGCAACACTTTTAGGACCACACCAACTGTCTCCAAGTGGATCAACACCAACACCAACACCCATACATTTCCATATTTCCACATCACCATAAGGTAGCCATTCTCATAATGCCATAAGATAGGACAAAAGCACGGTCAGAAGAAAATTTTATTCCAAAACATAATAAAAACCCAAAGAAAAACCCCAAGTACTACTTTCCTTATGACCGTAAAGCCAGAAAATACCCCAATACTCAAAAGAGCTTATTCGAATAAATAAAAACACCACCCCCCACCCCCCTCACAAACCATATCCTTCTTGCTTGATCTTGGAAAAAAAGCGTGATCCATAAAACTTAGAATTTAAGATTAGCCAGCTTCGGGTTTGAAGGACCCTTGCTCTCCGGTGGCTTACTGCTGTCTCCATGACGAGGCCCCATCTTCGCCGCAGCCCTTTTGCGTGGAGACACCGGTGCACTTGCCAATCTCATCTTGGTGCTCCCTGCAGTACTGATTGAAGGCTTGAAAAGCCTCTTGCGGTTTCCTTGCTTCGTCTCTCCCACTTCTGGTCCCGTGCCCTTCTCCACATCAGCTTCCCCACTCACCATCTTCTCTTCCTCCAGTGCGTGCTCACGCAGTACCTGAGCTCGTGAAGCTTGCTCAGCTTCCTCCTCCGAGAATGTCTGAAACTCCTCTTCTTCCTCCATATCATCACCATTCTCCAGAAGAGTAGCATTAATTGCCTCTAACTCCATTTCTAGATCCTCTTCAGTATAATCCCGCTTCTCAACCATTCTGTTGATCATGTTCAAGCCCCTCTCCTCATTAGTAGGTTCCACTATCACCTCCGTCCCCTCCGCATGCGTCTTAGCTAGCTCCATTTGAAATTCTCTGGAAGGCAACCTCGTATCTTCCTCACCATTGTTCTTTATCTCCCCCTCCTCTCTATCTTCCCTAGGTGGCCCCCTCTGCTCCTGGACTGTTCTAGACTGCCCCGAGGAAGTTCCATTTCAAGTTTCTTGGACTCCAAATCCCAATTCCGAGTTACCATTTCTCGCGTCTTCTCGATGACCAGACTTGTACCTCGAGCCCTCACCATCTCCCATGTAGTTTCCTTGATTGTTGTAAGGTCTCCTATGTCCCTTCTCCGCCACCTTAACCCATTTGGAATCTTGTGCTTCAGCCATTTTCCCCTTACCCTTCCCGTAATACTCCCTTCCTTCTCTTTCTTTATTCTGTTGTCCCACGTTACCGTTAATAACTACACCATTGTAGCTCCTAACTCGCTCATCATGCTTCGCCTCATCAAACCATCCTCCATTCCCTTCTCTGATTTCCCTTTTTCGCTCCGGACTCGTTCTTGGAGCCTTTGGGCAAACCTCTTCCTTATGGCATAGGCTAGCGCAGAGCTTGCAGTAGCCAAACAGCTTCTCGTAGCGTAGTGAAACTGCCACTTCCTACTCTTCATAGAACTCTCCACCTTTAAAATCTATGGTTGATTCAAAACACAGTTCCTTGAAAGCATCAATCACCACCTGAACCCGATTCTGAACCAAGTCCACTGCCACCGTTCTTCCCAAAGCACCACCAATACTTTCAAAAGTAGGGACTGTTCTGAACTCCAGCGGTAGACCAATGACGCGGACCCAGAACATGATCTCTGATGGGAAAGCTTTAGATTGTTTTTGTTGCCACCTCGCCAAAGCCAGCATCCAATAGTCAAAGTGGAACGGTTGCTGCTTCAGTACCCCTTCAAGCTCCTCCTCAGTCTTGAAAACAAATTGAAATTTGCCAAATCCCAAATCCATATATACCAGTAACTCTTTCCTCCAATTTCCATATCTTCAGGAGATTAGTGAACAGCGCCTTCATCTCCTGCTCCTCTGGATTCATACACCTTCCAATCAAGGTTTTGGAATATGTCTGGATTAAGGCCGAATTGTCGAAATGTGCCACTGAAATCTTCAGTTTCTTGCGCATACCCTCGCCATTCTTCAGTCCCTCATTGTTATTCAAGAGTTGGCTCTGTGTCATGATAATAGAAAAAAGGATCAGTTGTTGATCGCTGTTATAGTCAAATGATGAAAGAGTGATGAAGCAAATATGCGCTTCAAGCAATCTCTTATATTGATCCATATTGGCCGTGATTTCCTGCAAAAGATCTTTCCCCATAAACCCATATCCCTGCAAATTGATACTTTCAGATCTCCAATCCAAAAAATCCCATAACATCCATGCCCCCCCACACACCAAATCCTTGAAAATGTCGTGATATCTCCACAATAATTAATGAAAAGATAGAAAAAGCTCCAATCATTTCAGATCTAAGATATTGGAGAGGATCAGAAACCAAAAGACTACCTTTATTGGTCCACGATTCCGTATTGATACCGAACGGATTCCCAATCCAATCCATCAAAATCTTGCTTTTCCATAACCTCACCCAAATATCCTTATTGAACCCCAAAATTATCCCCAATTGATCCGATTGAAAGCCTCGTTTCTGGCTATCAGAAGCGCATTCCTGAATCCCCGTGACGAACCAATCTCCTAAGCAAGGACTCGGATCCCATCGTCGGAAAACCATCGAACCCTAGATCGCCATTTAGGAAGGTATATAATAAAATTTACAAAAACTGTATCATTTCCCACAGTATATTATAGTAGGTTTACTTTAGATATATCTGGATTTAAGGTTTAAACTTAAATCAAATACTCCCTCCGGATTTGAATATATGATGTTTTAGTATTTTTTTCTTGTATACAAATGTATGATGTTCTACTTTTCATTAATGCATTTTGCTTTTAAAATAAAATGTAAAAAATATAAGTGGTTGAATTTTATTGGGATTCAAATAAATCTTTAAACTAACTAAAAGTAAAACCAAAAAGTATTTGATATAAGTAAGTATTTAATTTCTCTTAATATGTGTGCACAACCTTAAACATCATATATTCAAATCCGGAGGGACTATAATTATAGTAGGTTTACTTTAGATATGTCCCTACGTTTAAACTTAATCAAATATAATTATACCGATAACTACTTACTATATACAGAAAATTGTAACTGTAATATAAGATTGTCTATGTACTCTTCAGTTCAAGGGAAGTAACATCGGCTTTAAAAAGCAATGTTTTGCATATTATATTGTTCAAAAACATAGTGATCATCTTTAAATACAATTTTATTATTAATTATTAACATATATCTACCTTAATAAACACACGAGTTTAATTGTTATATTTTTTCACCTTCTCATCTAATTCATGAGTTGGCACACAAATAAAGGGAAAAGCTTTACTAAAAATTTATATTAAACTTATGTAACTAAATAACCAAATTTTAAATTATATTATAGAGATTATTCAAAATAATGACTCAATTAAAAATATGACAAATAAGTAAAACTATATACTAACTAAAATTATGGATTATTCAAAATAATGACTTAATAAAAAATATGACAAATATGCAAAACTATTTACTAACTATGGTTATGGAGCTAAACTATGATAAATAAGCAAAATTACCTAAAATCATGAAGAACATGACAAATCAGCAAAATCAAATCACTTCATAAAATAATGACTTGACTATAAATATGACAAATAAGAAAAAAAATATACAAACTAAAATTATGAAAAATATGACAAATAAACAAAATTATCTAAAATCATGGAAATCATGACAAGTAAGCAAAATCACTTCATAAATTGATAGTATATATAGATAGATGTATTAGAATGGATGATTTATTTTAATATATATATATATATATATTTTTATTTTAATATATATGGATTAAGTGTATCCTAACCAAACTTAATAAATCATAGATATTTTTGTAAAAATATTAAAGCAAATGAACTAAAAAAAAGTCCATGTATTGAAATGAATTGAACTGGATTTTAGTCAGCATAGCATTTATGGAAAGTTGAAAAACAATCAATATCCATGTGTTATATAAGTGCCTCTTTATGCAAACTCTTCCAATTAATCAATTATATAAACTGATATCGTCATCTGCAAAGTAAAATTGTGATCGATGGCGAAATCAACTTTTCTTCTTGTGGTGATTTCATTTGGTCTCATCTTTGCTTGTGTCATTGAAGCTACTGAGAAGAACTTCCAGGATGAGACCAGCCATTTACTCTGGCCTCGAAAACTGCTTAGAGGACCGGCTGATCCACCACCACGAGGTCTACATAAGGCAGCCATAGTCGGCGTAAAGCCATGGTCACCATCACAACGCCTGGTTTTTTGAATGTTACCAAAAAATGTTCCTATTCCGCCATGATGGGACCTAGTCCTAATCCGCCATCAAGAACCGTGTAATGATCATTTCATCATGTGAAATCTTCTTCTAATAAAAATATACATATATATATTCAGAATATTTCAGATTATGTATGCCCTTTGTTCTAAAACGCGGCCGCGTAGCCGCGTTTGCGGCCGCTAAAACGCTAAACGGAGGTCAGCCGCTGCGATTTTGACCAATTCGGTTTAACTAATCGGTACTTAAATCAGCGCCCGCACAATAATGTTATCCGCTTTAAATCGGATAACAACCGACTATTTTGACTCAATTAATTTAAGCCCAATCACAACGATGGGCCTTGGCTTAATTGAAGTCTGTGTAATTTTCTCTGTAACTCGTATCTTATTTATATTACTTGAATTCCTTTGTCATTTCCATCATCTAGCGATGTGGGAGGTTTACAAAATTGACGTGTCTTTTTATGGTTCTTTTATTTATTATTATTATTGACGTAAGAGGAGATAATTGAACTTTAGACTGGGCTTTAAATGGGGTTTATGATAAAACCTGTATTATACAATGATAAAACCTGTATTATACAAACCTTTTGTAGTATTATGTATTAATGATGTATTATATTTTATAAATCTATGATTTTTAGTATCAATGTTGTATTTCCTAAACATGTTTTGTACAAAATTTTGTATTATATGTATAAAATGTGGTATTATAAATATAATACCGTATAATACATATAAAAGTATAAAAAATTCCTCCCCGCGTATTCCCCGATTTTTTTCGCTTTTCCAATAAATCGCTAGGCCCGTGTGTGCCGCACGCGTAGCGACTAACGAGTTTCCGAACAGAGTGTATGCCCATACTGCTTAAGGATTTCTTCTTTTCTTCCTCGTTGATGTTTATATTAATCAACAACAACAAAATCATTCCTATAATGCTTCGTCATCATCATGTTATCATCTCTTTAAATGGTGGAAAGCGAAGAACCATTCTCCACTAACACAATACATTTTATAAGTAAATAAGCAACAAAAAAATCTAATAATCCAATGGAAATCAAGACAGAAACTAACAGAGCATGAAGATGAGTCTCAAGAAATACATTTAGAAATGCGAGAGGGTTCAGAGGTTTGGAAAAAATAACAAATAAAATGTGAGAGAGATGAAGAAGACGATGCTTTCCAGATTTCAAGTGAAAGAAATTTTTTTCTTGAGTGTATTGTTTAGTCACTAAACTTTAGTGGGTCGGGTTTGGCGTTTTTGTATTCTAAAATAATTTGGGTGGTTTTTTCGATGAGTTCAGTAGTTTGGAGGTGATCAGTGCGGGTTCGTTAAGTAGAAGAGGATTTGGGCAGTCAACCCAATAAGATTCTTTAAGTTTTTGTGAAAATACACAATTCTTAACATAAATCACACATTTTTTATAGAAAAACACTTCACTACAAGAAAACACAAATTTAACGACGGCCAAAATCGTCGTTATTTCCTCGGAAAAGAAGGCTTACGAGGAAATGGCGATGAAAGGCGTTTCGTCGTTATATGATTGTCGTAAGAGAAGATTCGTCGCCATTTCCTCGTTAATTAGCGAGGTTATATTTTCCTCGTAAAGAAGAATTAAGTTTTCGTCGTAAAGACCACGTAGGGTTTCCACGTAACGCGGTCGTTGTGCTTCCTCGTAAGAAACTCGTAAATGATTCGTCGTAAAAGACCCGCAAAAACCTCTAAATAAATTCGTCGTAATAAAAACGTAAGAAACACGAAAACAATTCGTCGTAATGGAATCGTAACTAAATCCACGTAAAATCCTCGATAATTGTTCCTCGATATTTCGTCGTTAATTTTCCTCGTTAATACATCGGGAATTAGCGACGAAATTACTTTGTTTTCTATTTACTGAATTTATAAATAAAAATTATATTTATTTAATTTATTAATAAAATTTTAATTGAAATTAAATCGAATAGAAAAAAAATTTTTGGCCGAATTAAAATGAAATTATATAATATATAAATAAGTTTTGAATTTTAAAATACAATAACAAAAAAAAAAACTAATGCTGCATTGCCGCGTCGTAGAATTCCTCGCTCCTTCTCGAGAGATCTTCCTCGTTGACTTGCACGGATGTCTCGCCTGGAATGGGGTTTTGTTGTCTCATGGTCCTGAACATGGCCTCCCATTCCGGATTTGTGGCCGCTATGACGTCCAAGAAGTTCTCGAGACCAGTCATACGAGCTGTGAACGACGATTTTGTCGAGGCCAACTCGTTTTGTGTCGACGACAGCTGATGTTGTGTCGTCTCCAACACGTCGCGCAGCTGAGAGACTTCATCATCCCGTCTCTGGCCATAAGAGGAAGTCGCTCTCGGAACATCGTTGACGGAACCAATCCCCAACACACGTCCCTTTTTCTTAGGAGCGACCTTAAAAAAAAAATAAAATATATATTAAAATTTAAATTTTAAAGTAAAATGGAATTAATAAAAAATTTATATAAAATTTACCTCCTCGTAAATTCTATCCACTTCTATTGTGGATAAGACGACGGGTGATCCGTCGGCGGACTCCTGCGCCAGCTGGGTCTCACGCTCGTCAATACGAGCTGCCACATCATTGTAGATCTTCTCAGACCTCTCATCTACAAATGCGCCCGCCTTATTTTTGTGGGTCCGATCGAAAAGTTCCATAAGAGTCGGTAAACGTCCCAACTCCTTGGCCTAAAAATAGTTAAGAAAGTTTTTATTATATATATATATATATTAAAAATCAAAAAGTTAAATATTTAAATTACGTACCATTTCCAAACGGACGCGGGCGTGTGGCTTTTGGCCCGTACTATGTTGCATCGCCCTGTGGCCATGCTCATCTACCGAGTTACGGGAGGCGGAGCAAGACTGGGCGACTCTCATGGCATCAGGATCCCTCCAGTAACGGATGAGGCCATCCCACACGTCCGTTGTGATGGTTGAGGGTTTGCCCCGCTCATAGCCCTTCACGATCCAGTCACCCTTCCAGTTGGAGACCGTGTCCAACAAACGTTTCTTCGCCTTGTCGATAAACTCTTTCCGCACCTTCTCAGTGACCCCCATGGACCAATTAAATTTTTGCTGCAAAAAAAAAAATATTAATAATTAGTTTAGAAAAATAAAAATTAAAAAATTTATAAATCAGGAATAAATTGTAAAAACTTACAGCGTAAATCTTGAACCACGTCCTTCTGATGTAGATCGGAGTGGATTTCCAGTTTGGATGTTCCATGGAGAAGTAACCTTTAATCGTCTCGGTTACTTCTGTTGCAAGGCAGTTATCAACCCCAAACCTGGAAAAAAAAAAAAACCAATTCAAAGTTTTAAATATTTATTAAAGTCACAAATGAATTTTAAAAAATAAATGTAACATACATACCAAAGAGTTCCTTCAGGTCGGTCGGGGTCTATGATCGGTAAGCCTTCTCTGCCTGGCAAACCGAGAATGTCCTCAACAGTGTACTGAGAGTAAGGACAACTCGCTGGCACCATCAAATCAGCATGAACCTGATGGGCGGGCATCTGAGGAGGCACATGAGGAGCTGGCATCGGAGGAGGAGCTACCGGAGGAGGCACATGAGGAACTGATGGCGATGCCGTAGAAGAAGGCGAGACTCTCTGAGAAGATTGAGTCTCGGGGACGGTCTCCTGCTGACCCGAAGAACCAGGAGCTGAAGAAGAACCGGGAAGTGAAGACGGGTCTAACCGACTACCCGGTGGACCGAACATCTGCGAGTAGTGAGCACTACGCTGGTGCCTACGAATAGTCTGCAAAATTTAAATTTCTAAATTAAAGTCAAGAGTAAATAAAAAATTATGAACAGTATTAACTACGTAATTAATAAAATGAGGAAACCTAAATTTTGTAAACTAATTTCGTAAACTAAATTCCCTAAACTAACCACCTAATCTAAATTCCCTAAACTACTTAGAGAGGAAAGAGAGTTACCATGTTGAGAGGAAATGGAGAGGCTGTAGAGAGGAATTAGAGAGGAAATGAAGAGGGCTGCGGTTTCGCCTATATATAGGATTAGTGTTCGTCGAAAATTTGTCGCAAAATAACGAGGAAAGACAGAGGCCCGTCTTTCGTTTTGTCGCAAGGCCCAAGCAAATTAACGAGGATATACAGAGGCCCGTCTTTTATTTAACGTCGTTCTTGCGACGATTTTTGTTTTATCATCGATTTTACGTGGGCCCGTCTTTTGTTTCGTCGCAAGGCCCAAACAAATTAACGAGGATATACAGAGGCCCGTGTTTTATTTAACGTCGTTCTTGCGACGATTTTTGTTTTTATCATCGATTTTACGTGCAAATAGCGAGGCTTTTTTTGCTAACCCCTAAAATTTTAAACCCCAAACCTCAAACCCTATCTTTCTTATCTCCAAACCTCAAACCTTATCTTTCTTATATTTATTATCTTATACTTCATATACCCTTTAACTTCAATATATATATTTTTTGAATTTGAAAGGTTTAAGTTTATATAAAATTGAAAATTAATTTTTTTTATGATATAGTTTTAGGGTTTGCACATTTGGGGTTTAGGGATTTGGGTTTCATTTAGTTTAGGGTTTATATTTACCGACGAATTAACGACGAAAAGTAAAATAAAAAAGCGAACCTCGCTCATTCCACGTAAGTTAACGAGTCTCTTACGACGTTACGTGGAATAAGCGAGGTCCGCTTATTTAACGAGGATATTACGACGATTTTTGTTTTTATCATCGACATTACGTGCAAATAGCGAGGCTTTTTTTGCTAACCCCTAAAATCTTAAACCCCAAACCTCAAACCCTATCTTTCTTATCTCCAAACCTCAAACCCTATCTTTCTTATATTTCTTATCTTATACTTCATATATTTCTAACCCTTTAACTTCAATATATATATTTTTTTGAATTTGAAAGGTTTAATACGTTGGAAAACAATTTTACAAATTTTGAATTTGACATATCACACAACAAATCAAACACACTCTACAAATCATATATGGAAGGTTTAAAAACATATAAAAAAAGAGAAGAAGATATTTGAATACAAATGATGTAGATTTATGTGGGCTACACTTACGTATCTCGTCATATGTGTTTCCAATATCTTTCTTCTCTTTTTTTTTTAAGTTTATATAAAATTGAAAATTAATTTTTTTTTAGTTTATATGAAGTAGGATGGGGAGTTTTAGGGTTTGCACATTTGGGGTTTAGGGATTTGGGTTTCATTTTAGTTTAGGGTTTATATTTACCGACGAATTAACGACGAAAAGTAAAATAAAAAAGCTAACCTCGCTCATTCCACGTAAGTTAACGAGGCTCTTACGACGTTTTGGTCTTACGTGGAATAAGCGAGGTCCGCTTTTTTAATTATAAATCGTCTCTTAGTCCACGTAAGTTAACGAGGCTCTTACGACGTTTACTGTTACCGTGGAATATGCGAGGTAATGTATTATAAATCGTCGTAAAATTCCCGTGAGATAACGTGGAAAGTACGACGACTGTCTCTAAACCCCTAAAACGAAACCCCAAATCCCAAACCACATCTTCTTTATCTTCTACTTCATATATCAAACACTTCTATCCTTTAACCTCAAGCAATTCATTCTAATCCAAACCGAAAATTATAAAAACACAATTCCTTTACTTATAATTAATGTCGATATCTTATTTATAAATAAACTCCCATTATCTTTAATTATATATAATAAATCAAACTCATACAAATATGAAATACATTAATCGGATTCATCGACATTCTCGTCATCACTTGAAACATCATCATTTACATGAAACTCGTCTTCAACAGCTTCCTCCGTGGGATCTTCGGTAAGATCTTCATACTCGTGATTATGCGGATCAATGAGAAGGATGTCATCAATTTCTTGTTCAGGTTCATGAACTTCATTTATTTGTTCTTCTTGCAATGGTGGTTCTTCTCCTACGATGATTCGTCCTCGAGGTGTAACTTTGATCACGGCTAACCAATTTATACCCGACTCTCTCATCCGTGGGTATGGAAGGAAGCTAACTTGGTCTGCTTGTGAAGCTAAGATGAAGGGCTCGAATTTGTTGTACCTCCGGCCACCGTTGACATCTACTACACCGAATTTGTTCAACCGAACACCTCTATTGACGACGGGGTCGAACCATTCACACTTGAAGAGGACGCATTTTAGCTTCAATATCCCTGGGAATTCGACTTCAATAATCTCCGTCAAGATTCCGTAGAAATCTGTTTCTCCTTTCACACAAATTCCATAGTTACTGGTTGCCCGCTGTTTACCATACTCATATGTGTGAAAAGTATAGCCTCGTGTGAAATACATCTGTGATGTGGTGACCTTTACAAGTGGAGATTGAATTACTTCGTGTAACCACTTAGGATAATCTGCATCGTCGTCATAATCAACCTATTTAAAAATAAAAAGAACGTTGAAATACAAATCATTCATGTATGAAAATTTTAAAAGTATTTGATTAATACCTGATTCTTCAACCACTTAACAAAGTGTTGATCTTTTCTTTTGTCTACGTCACTTGTGGATATACCAGGAAATGTTTCTTCGACTTGTGAAACAAACATGCTGTAAATTCACATTTTACATGAATTAATCTCTCTCAATTATATAATGTATACTCAATTTAAGTTACCTTTCAAAATAACGCATCAATGGATCCTCGCAATTGAGTAGAATATAGGTGTGTGCACTATGAGCGTCTTCTTCACTCGACCACCAAACCTGTTTTGATTTCCCACCAAGTCGTCCAATCTGGCTAAAGATTTCTGGAACACCAACAACTGCATATGTGGGCGCAACGCCACCATCATCATATCTTCTTGGAGCTCTTCTTCGTGTACGTACTTTTGACGCAAAGTAGTACGATGTGAAGTGAGAAACTTCTTCTGTCAAACTTCCAGCAATTATAGAACCTTCAACTTTGGCGAGGTTCTTTGCTTTTCCCTTCAAATATTTCATGGCTCGCTCGTACTGATACATCCATCCGTAATGTACCGGTCCACGAAGCAATGCCTCATATGGGAGGTGGATAGCTAGATGCTCCATCACGTCAAAAAAGCCTGGAGGAAATATCTTCTCCAAGTTGCACAATAAGATAGGAATGTTCTCCTGAAGCTGTTCTACGACTTCTTCTTTAAGAGTGCGTGTGCTCAAATCCCTGAAAAATGCTCCAATGCCTATTCCAAAAACAATTAAACACATTGTTAGTCAAATACTATTATTGTAAACTAAACCAATTTAATATTATTGTCCTATTGTAAACTACCTGCAAGTGCTTCATGTACGTTTGTTGGAAGTAGCTCCGCAAATGCAAATGGCAGAAGTCGTTGCATAAAGACATGACAATCATGACTCTTCATCCCGGAGAACTTTTGACCCTTTTCAACACATCTTGAAAGATTTGAAACATACCCATCAGGGAACTTCACTTCTGATGCCACCCAATTGAACAAAACCGACTTTTTTTCTGAAGACAATCTAAAAATTGGAACGGGAACTTGGCCATTGCTTTTTATATGTAACTCACTTCTTGAGCAAATATCCGGCAAGTCCAACCTCGATTTTATGTTGTCTTTTGTCTTCCCTGGGACATTCAATATTGTATTCATGATGTTCTCAAAGAAATTCTTCTCTATATGCATCACATCAAGGTTGTGGCGCAGAAGAAGATCCTTCCAATATGGTAACTCCCAAAATATACTCTTCTTGTGCCAGTTGTGATGAACACCGTAAGAATCAGGCATATTACGAGGGACATGCCAATTACCACCCCAGCGAACTGTTTCGTTAGCTCCGTAGTAGTCGATTTGCGCTTCAATTTGTTCTCCAGTTAGATATGGAGGAGGAGTGTCTCTCACAACCTTTTTGTGCCTAAACAAATTCTTGTTTCTTCGGTACGGATGGCCAACTGGAAGAAATCGACGGTGACAATCGAACCAACTTGTCTTTCTACCATTCTTCAGTTGAAATGCATCTGTCGTTCCATTACAATATGGACAAGCTAATCTCCCATGTGTAGTCCATCCAGACAACATCCCATAGGCAGGAAAGTCACTTATGGTCCACAAAAGCATAGCTCGCATCGTAAAATTCTTCTTCGTTGAGCAGTCATACGTCCTCACCCCTGTTGACCACAAATCCTTCAACTCTTTTATCAGTGGTTGTAGGAAAACATCAAGTGACCTTTTTGGATGCTTCGGACCGGGTATTAATATGGTCAAGAATAAAAACTCCCGTTGCATGCACATCTCCGGTGGCAGGTTGTATGGCGTAAGAAAGACAGGCCACAATGAATATTGTCTCCCTGACATTCCAAATGGACTAAATCCATCTGTGCATAATCCGAGGTACACATTCCGGCTATTGCTAGCGAAATTCGGATGTACTTTGTTAAAATGTTTCCAGGCTCTTGCATCTGATGGATGAGTCATCTCACCATCCGTCTGAGTATGCTCGGCATGCCACCTCATCTTTCCAGCAGTCTGCTCCGATTGGTACAATCTTTTCAATCTATCTGTAATTGGTAGGTACCACATCCTTTGGTACGGTACCCTATTACGTCCCCTTCCTTGCGGCTTGAATCGTGGTTTCTTGCAGAATCGACATTCTTCCAACTTCTCATCATCTCCCCAGTAGATCATGCAGTTGTCGATGCAAACATCTATCATCTCCGAAGGCAACCCAAGACTATAAACCAGTTTCTGAATCTCATAATAAGAATCAGCAGACTCATTGTCTTCCGGCAAATACTCTTTAAATAAATCTGCCCATTCGTTCATGCAACTTTCAGGTAGATTGTGATCAGTTTTAATATTCATCATTCTAGCAGCCAATGACAATTTAGAGAGACCTTCTCTACAACCACTGTAAAGTGGTTGATTTGCCGCATCTAACATTTCATAAAACTTTTTTGAATCTATGTTAGGTTCTTCATCTTCATCATCATGAGCTACGAATGCATCAGTTACCATATCATGAACCCTATCATAATCTACCATCGGCTGATCCTCCTGATGGTAACTATGTGCATTATGCAATTGATGATCAACCGGTTCTTCTTGAAAGTTGTTATTACTACTACTAGCTTCATTCTGATCATAACTATAACCTTCTCCATGTTGAAACCAGATATAATAATTTGGCGTGAAACCTCTATTTACTAAATGCTTCCAAACATTTTCACGATTTGCCAACTTTGAATTGTTACATTTCCTACAAGGACAGAATATTTTACCGCTTTCTTGGGCGAGCGGTGTAGAATCTGCTTGATGCATAAAACGCTCCAACCCAGCAAGATATTCTTTCGTCACTCTCCCGTTAGCATCTCTATGCATATACATCCACCTCCGCAACTCGAAAATATTTCCCAAGCCCGACATTTTTTTCACGTTTTTTTTTCTTGTTGGTGTGCTTAAAATTATGTTCAAACCTCCATATATATAGAAAATTTTCGAATCTGGTAGTTGAATTTGGCTAGGAATTTACGACGAAAAATTAGGTTGGTGGCAAAAAAAACGTGTTAAGTTGGTGGATTTCTCGTTCTTTCCTCGTAAGTTATTTCCTCGTAAAAATCATGCTAAAATTACGACGAATTTGCGACGAAATACATTTTTCTCGGAAAAACCACGTCAACTTACGACGATTTTACGAGGAAAAGCTTTACTCGGTATTTTACAAGGCCATTACGAGGAAACTTTATTTCCTCGCAATTTCATCGTTAAGTCATCGTAATTTCACGAGGAATAGTTTTCCTCGTTAAATTTCCTTGCTAAAACTGTGTTTTCTTGTAGTGCTTTAACTATTAAAAGAAAAATCAAAAATCTATATGACACGTCTTTTCAATTTATTGGTAGTTATTTTGAAATAAGACTATTACAAAATATATTTTGAATAGACATATTAGTTAAAAACACTTTTATTATTGAAAAACACCTTAACTATTTTAAAATACTAAACTTCAAATATACACATCATTTCAAAGAATAGTTTTATTATAGAAAAACACATTGACTATTTTTAAAACTAATTTTTCTGTTACAATGGAAAGACACAACTTTTTACACTAACTAATACACAACTCTTGAAACAAATAATTGTACAAAGACACTCTTCAACTTAATTGAAATTCATAACCTTTCACATTAATTGGGATTGTTATTATTAATAGATTAAAATATACAAAATTATTTAAATAAATAATAAAAGAAGTTTACTATTTTTTTCTAATAATACGTTTTTGAATTCAGATTTTTCAAATCTTTTTCCAGAAGTTTATTTTGAAATCTGAAAATTTTTGTTGGAACTATTTTAAAATTTTTATTTTTATTTTTTAGTATTTAATTATTTTTTAAAATCCTAAACTTCATTACCGTCTTCAAAACACCACCCCTAAAACTTAAACCATAAGTTTAGATTACTTAACTAAGTGTTTATTTATCTTTTTAATAACATATTTTGGTTATTTTAATTATTGAGAGCTATATTTGTGATAAACAAAATTGAGGGTCATCCTAAGAGCATCTCCAAAAGGACTCTCTATTATAGAGTTTGCAAAACTCTATATTTGAAGTTTCAATGTGTTATTCTCCGAAAGCAAAACTTCAAATTTAACTTCAAAATTATTTGTAATTTACAATATGGTCTTTATATTTGTCATAATTAATATAAATCCATAATTTTTTTTATAAAATAACTAGCATATATATATATATATAAATATTATAGTAATATTAATTAATAAAATCTTACACTAAAATATAAAATTATAAATAGAAATATAATAATTAAATATTAAATACTATATTATTACATAAAATTATTTTCTTAATGCTCTATTTTCGGTTACACAAAATTTGTTTGGAAAATATTTTAGAAGCTACGGAGCAAATTTACTAGACTATTAGTGTTGTTGTAATATTTAAATTTGTGTAATAATTATTTCTTCATGTATCTTCTTAAAAAAAATTTGATTAAGTTTCTTGTGTAATATTCTTGTTGTCAAATTCTATTTTTAAAATATTATAAATATTATTTTTAACATTTTTTTAATTTTATGTGTAAAATTTAAATCTAAAAAAAAATTGAAATATTTAAAATGTAAAAAAAATTAAAGATTAAAAAGATGAATGATAAAATACAACAAAATTATAAATATGATGTATAATTAATTATAAGGACCAAAATGCAAATAAAAAGGTGAAACTTCAAATTTAGAGTTTTAAGATGAAATTTCACTTCTTAAAACTCTAAATTTGAAGTTTTGAAGTTTCTTTTTTTTGGAGCAAAAAAACTATATTTGAGGTTATAAAGTTTTTTTTAGAGATGCTCCAAGGTGCTTTCCTTTTAATTTTTGAGTTTCTGATATTTTATTTTTAAAAATAGTTGTTGAGGCCTGACGGATGGTCAAAGAGAGAAGCAGAAACAGCGGCGTTAAACGAGAAGATTCTGACTGCTCAATTTCAATTTCCAAAAGATCTTCCTATTTTTATACTCTATTACTATTAAAGTTAAATAATAATCTGTTGTTGACCAAAAAAATCTGCTAGTGTTTCCCTTCATTATAAAACAATTACTTAACTTAATTCATATAATTCTACATGTAGTGATTAAAAAAGGTAATTAGAAATTGAGGATCCAAGTATTCAACTGTGACGTGGTCCCGCAATCTTCCCTCATTTGGTACCTAGTCGAACCTTGCATCTCCTCGAAAAGCCAAATCTCTTCTTCTTCTTTCTTTTACAGTTACATTTTCCACTTCCAAAATGGTTCTTCTACTTTGTCGTCTTCTTGTCAGAATCTTTGGCTGTCTTTGTTAAACTACACTAGCTCTCGTCAAAACTTAATTTGACCCGACTTTTTTTTGTAACCAGTTTGACCCGACTTTTCTCCTTTAACTTCTTACCTTTGGATTTTTATATATACATCTTACGTTGAATATAAAATAGTGTTCAACAAAAGTAATACCTCCACATGTATATGAATTTTACCTACACCGTAATCCAATTTGGTCAACTGAAGGATATACAGTAACAATAGCCATTTTTTACTCGTTAAACTGAATTACATTTGATAATTTTACGAAAATGTTGTATGGCCAAATTATACAATTACTCCATTTGATTTGGACTAGCTGCCTGTTTATATTTGACATTGACATAGGGTCTGCATATTAATAATATCATTATTATTAGTTTTTGTTTTGAATTTCAAAGTATTGCTCCCCCTACTAAAAAGTTGATAACATAACATGTAACACTACATTAGTCAGATAGAAATTGGTGGGAATACTGGAAAACCATTTATTAAATAGGCTTGGAAAATAAAAATATAAAGAAGCTTATAGTGTTAGCTGTCCTAGTAAGAACCAAATCTGGAAATTAACAATGCGAGTATGTTTTTTTTTTAAATGCTCATAATCGTTTCTGCTTCTTGTTGAGAAGGAAGCACAACAGTAAAAGCCACAAGAACGAAAAAAACGAAGTAAAATAATGGGATAATCTATCTGTAAACAATACAAGTTAGACAATTTTGTGCAGCAATCGCTATATTAGTTTAATATTGGTCACATGGAGCCCATGTCGACTCCACGAGAGCCGAGAGGTCCCTCCTGGTTTTTAGAACTGAGCCGGGAAAACGACTTTATTATTAACATTATTAAAAGAGAGATTAAAAAAAAACCGTCACCGACCTCATCACTCATTACTCACCAGCTGCGTCCGAGAGCGACCGCACCAGGCAACCCATCTCATGGTAGTGGGATCCACCATCCGACTTATCCACGTCAGACCTGACTCGACTAATCTACTCGTCAAGTTTTGAAATCAGCTGCCAGCGCCGTAGTTTGGATTCACAACGTGGGCCGCCAAAATGATCGGCGGTTTTAACACTCTAAATTAATCAGTTAATTGTTGTATCAAAAACGCACCATGAAGGCGTGAAACTCTTTAATCACGGCGTTTCTACACGCGCTACAAGTGTTCCTTTTATCCCACGCTCTAGTATCATTTGATGTGTAGTGAACACGCGTACGCCACCTAGTTGTTAAACAAACCGTCGGGAGAGAGCTTTTGAAAGCGAAAAGGTTATTGTTTTAAAATATGAAAAGTGTAATAATTATTAATAGTTTTCATAAATAGTGTATTTGCATTATATATTTTATCAATTAATCAAAACTGCGATACTTTTATTTCTCACTTAAAATTATCCATAACTAAATTTTACTGTATTTTTATTAGGACAATTCTCTCAAATAGATTTTTTTAAATTTTTTTCACAAAATTAACATTCAAAAAATAAAATGACCAAAATAGATCTTTTTTATTTTAAAATTTTAAAATTTTAATTTTTAATTTTTTTTAGTTTGAAACTCTATCCCAAAACTCCACCCCTTAACTCTAAAACTTAAATATAAATTAGTTAACTATTAAGTATAAGTATATATTTACTTTTTAATAAAATTTATTTTGGTTATTTTTGAAAAAAATAAATAAAAAATGGCTAAATGAGAATTTTTCTTTTTATTATGCATCATTTATATTACCAAAATCTCGACCTCTTATGCTAAATCAGAAAAGGTAAAAATATGGACATTTTTTTGGGGATAGTTTCTGCGATTTTCTCGGGAACTTATAAAGGTAAAAATATGGACCTTTCACAGTTCTTTGTTCTTTGTTCTCTGCAAATCTTAAAAATTATTTTCTCTCCTCCCCCATTTATTTTCTGTGTCCCTTATTTGATTGCTGAGAAACCGCCAGAGAAAAACCTCCATCTCTTTTAAAGATATTTCTTCTTCTTCCCGTTGTTTCTGCTTTCAGTTTCGAAGCATTTTTCTCAGGAATTTGCGTAGCTTAAAGGTTCGTGTTTTCACTTGTAAAAATTACACATTTAACAATTTATCCCCTCTCTGTTCTTTGTTATGAGCTTGGACTCGTTTAACAATATGATAAAATGCCTGACCCAGTTTTAAGAACTTGATTTTTTTTAAAAAAATTCTTCTGGTTTTTCTTTTGGAATGGGTACTTTGTTCTGTGGGTGGATTTTGGTTGAGAATGACAATGATTTGTCAAAGCTTCACGCGCAATAGTGGTGGTGGGTCTTAACATGTTTTCTTAATTGTCTATATCCTTGCAAGTGTGTAAATTGTTTCCTTCGAAACAATACAAATATGTATATTAATTGGCCATACTGTTTTCAATTTTTATATATATATATGCATCTGTCTTCTTTCAATGTGTGTTTTGCCTTTTCTGGAATGTAATTTTCACAACACTAGTTTCTCTCCAAGCGTGTGTATGTATTTGCAGAACCATTATGTGTGTGTGCCTGATTATATGTGAGGTTATGAATTTTTTGGCTCTGTCCTTGAGCTTCATATAATGGTCAAATGGTGAAGGATTTGAGATTTATTTATTTTTATCTCATTAACGCGGAAGAAATTCTAGGACAAATATTCCCAAATTGTATGCCTTTGGTAGCAACAATCATAGAAGTTCTATTACAAAACTCTCTCTCTCTCTCTCTCTCTCTCTCTCTGGTGTTAACTCTTTGCAATTTTTTTTTTTTTTTTTTAAGTTTAACTCTTTGCAAAATTCTATTACAAAGTCAAGTCTTTCCATGAATCATGTTGTTATCTTGGTTAACCTTTCATAACAACTGTCAGCAAAATACAAAAACAGGAATCTTTTTGTTTGTTTCTCATTTTTGATTAATAAGCTTGAGGCCAATATGGTACTCTGTGGTACACAATGTTCTCCTGTCCTAGCTTAAGAGAATGCTTTCAAAATATTTAATTTCTTGAGTCAGCAGGATAATTTCTCTAAGTATTTTTCAAGTCTAAACTGGTTCTATTTCTTCTTGGCATCTTACATTATTTCAGGGTCCTTGAGGAAGAGGATTCTTAACTGAGTTGAAAATCGAGTAGAGGCTTCTTTTATATCCACTGTCCGTTGAAGGAACTCGAGGATATATAACATCTGGTCTTGTTATGGAGATAAAATCTGGTCACTCGTCTCCTGTAATGACTGATTCTCCACCGATAAGCAACTCAAGATTAACCATTCGTCAGAATAGACTACCATGCTCATCAGCAGCGTTCTCAGAGAACAACAATCTTTTGCTAACCGTTCCCAGAAAGAAAACTGGGATTCTTGATGATGTCAAGTCTTGTGGTTGGCTCGATGCAATGAAATCTTCTTCTCCTCCCCCAGCAATACTTAACAAAGA
This sequence comes from Brassica napus, assembly GCF_020379485.1. Lineage (NCBI taxonomy): Eukaryota > Viridiplantae > Streptophyta > Magnoliopsida > Brassicales > Brassicaceae > Brassica > Brassica napus. Next base: position 13,891,152 of record NC_063445.1, on the reverse strand, counting down.
CAGCATTAGCAGCGATGCGAGTTACCGCGAATGGACGGTCTGTGTCCCCTTACGGTTTCACTTTTATTGCTGAACACTGCACCTCTGTTTTGATATTGATTATCTTCGTCGATCTATCTTATATTTAGCAGCTCAAGTATCCATCAGCTCTTACTAGTTTTGAGAAAATCACGAGTTTTGCAAAAGGGAAAAGAATAGCATTGTTTCTTGATTATGACGGGACACTTTCGCCTATAGTTGAGGAACCTGACTGCGCTTACATGTCAAGTGCTGTAAGTTGTGTGTTTAACTTCTCTTTGTTTCAATTTAAATGCTAAAAAAAAAAAAAAAAAATCAAAATCTGTGCCATCATCATTAGCCTAATGAATCATCCTGTTTAGATGCGTACTGCGGTGCAAAACGTTGCCAAGTACTTCCCAACCGCGATCATTAGTGGAAGAAGCCGTGATAAGGTAATCTCTACTTATCTTCAATCTTCCTCAGCAAGAATGTAATAATCAATAGTTTTATTTTATTTTTGGTTCAGGTGTATGAGTTTGTTGGACTGAGTGAACTTTATTACGCCGGAAGCCACGGAATGGACATCATGAGTCCTGCAGGAGAATCTTTAAACCATGAACATCTCAGCCGTACTGTATCAGTTAACGAACAGGTTTTTGTTTTCTTGCTTCTTTTGTTTGTTTTCTGACAGTTCAGATTCTTGAAATGTGATTTTGGCAAAATTTCAGGGGAAAGATGTGAATCTATTCCAGCCTGCTAGCGAGTTTCTACCGATGATTGATAAGGTATATTCACAATGCATTTTCTTATGTATAGTTTTAAGTAATAACAACATCATACTTTTTTTTTCTTTTTGGTAAAAACCAACATCATACTTGATTGTTTATACTCTCAGGTGCTTTGTTCGCTTGTGGAGATTACAAAAGATATCAAAGGGGTGAAAGTAGAAGACAACAAGTTCTGCATCTCTGTGCATTACCGCAATGTAGAAGAAAAGGTTTTTTTTTTTTCACAGTTCAATAGCCTGTTTGGTTCTCTTAAACGGATACACTTTTCTTTAATATCTCTTCTGTTTACAGAACTGGACATTGGTTGCACAACGCGTTGATTATGTCATTAGAACATATCCAAAGCTACGTCTAACACATGGCCGGAAGGTAAAAACAACATCTGAACCTCTAGTGTATATTTCAACAAAACAAGTTCGAATAAATTTCAACAGTTTTGATTTGTATCTTATGGGTTAAAAAGGTTTTAGAGATCCGTCCAGTTATTGACTGGGACAAAGGAAAAGCTGTGACATTTTTACTCGAATCTCTTGGTATGTTAAAATATATCTTCTCCTCTGCTTCTTCTGAACTGAAACTTGGTTTAGCCATTGAAACCAAAACATTCTTCAGGCCTAAACAACTGTGATGATGTTCTTCCAATCTATGTCGGGGATGATCGAACAGATGAAGATGCATTTAAGGTTTATTTTTATATATAACCCATTAGTTAAAAACAATTCCATAAAAAAATAAATAGTTTTGACTTAAAGGTGCAAGTAATGTCAGGTGTTACGAGATGGACCAAACCACGGTTATGGTGTATTAGTCTCTGCTGTGCCTAAAGACACCAATGCCTTTTACTCCCTTCGTGATCCATCCGAGGTAAACTAATAAATCTCTTTACTGAATACTTGAGCCTAAGGTTATGAGTTTGATTTTGCTGCAAATTTAATTTATCTATCAGGTGATGGAGTTTCTGAAATCATTAGTTACCTGGAAGAGATCAATGGTTTAGTAGAAGAACAAGAAGATGAAGTAGAAGAAAATGGCTGACTATATAATATTTATTTATATATATATGGAAGTTAGAAAATTATTGTTGTTATACAGATGGAATGGAGAAAGAGATGATGCAAAAGTAAAGCATTTAGTTTTCTTTCTTGGTTGGTTTTTTCTTGAAGTTGCTTAAGACCATCTGTATTGACAATGAGTTCACACAGTTTTCAAAAAAAAAAAAAATATTAAAATAAACAAAAGAAGTGAATCTATCTTCTGCAGGGTCACTGCACTGAACCCGGATCATCACTGTAGCACGGGCCCTACGGCACGTGGCGATCCGCGATTGATCCGATTAATTAATTTTTTTTTTTTTGAAAACAAAAATCAAACAGAAAAAAAAAATAAAAAAATACTTTGTGAACCCCTTCCATGGGATTCGCTGATGCAGATGTCCTAACTTCAGTTGAGATTTTAATGTAACGCGGCGTAGGAGGGAGAGATCACATGAAGGCTTAAAACATGCCGGAGATCCTTTTCCCTATCAATCTCTCTCATCGTCATTTTCCTCTTGAAACTGTAAATTCTTCTTTCAGTTCTGTACAACAGTTTATCATATTTACTAAATCCCCGATTAAATCAAACCATTTGTTTCATTCTGTTTTATCATTTTTATTTAATTTATGTGAAACAATGAGTTATGTAATTGTAGGATAAATTGCCACATAACGTTCTCACTCAATCAAAATTAAGCAGATTTAGTTTTGCTGAGAAAATAAAAGAAGTTATAACTTGTTGATTGATTGAGAATTTGAGATATTTGTCAAGTTTAAAGTCTTATAGTCTTGTGGCATGCAACTTTGATCTACTTTAATAGCATCTCAAACTCATTGTTACTTTTAACTTTATAATAGCATTTAGAGGTAATTTAGTCCAACTCATTGTTATTTTTTCTTCGGAAACAAAAATTGCTGTTTTTAAAAAACAATGAAGATTGCTATCTTTTCTCTATATTTAGATAAGAAATAGCAATAGACATTTAAAGTGAGGCTATTATAGGGGAATAGATTGGAGCACACTCCATCTCTATTTTAGAGGAAAAAAATAACAATATACATCGGAGATGGTCTAACTTAGTAGATTTCAGTCCTCTTGGATACTAAATCATGATTCAAAAATACTAAATGATTTTCTAGCAAAGCAATTAGAATTTCCAGAAAGTACAAGATTTTTCTTCGTATGTTTAATTATAATTGGCAGCTTTATTCTGATGTTTTAATTCTCCATAGAATTTATTTAGTAGATTGTGGGGGTTTGTTAATGGTTAGAAGTTAGCTACAATCAGAAGTACTCGTATTATCTACAAGAGCTTATGGGGTGAATGACATGATGTCAAAAGAGTTAATCTATACACTACAAGAAAACATATTTTTTACGAGTGCAGTATTCGAAGTTTATTCGTCGTAAACGGGGTGTTACGACGAATTAACCTTGAAAGACGTTTCGTTGTTAAACGTTCGTCGTAACGGAGGTTTCGTCTTAAAGGACTCGTTACGTTTACGACAAAATAAATTCCTCGTAAAGTGAAAGGAAAGGTTTCATCGTAAAAGACACGTAACGCTTCGTGGTAAAGCCCACGTAATGCATTCGATGTAAAGTGCACGTAAACGAATTCGTTGTAAAGCCTACGTTAACATTTCGATGTAAAACCCTCGTCAAAGTTTCGATGTTAATCACTCTTAAACTTTCGATGTAAACTCCATGTAATGTTTACGAGGAGTTTACATCGATTCTTATTATATTATATATAATAAATTTATATTTATATTTAATATTCGAAATTTAGAATATTTTAAATTTTAAAACGAAATATGAAAATGAAAAACATATTTTAAAAAAGTATTTAAAAGTTATACAATAATATTTAAATTCATAATACAAACCGATATATAAAAAAAACTACATACTCTCGAAGTAATCGGTGGGGTTGCTCGGCTGTTGACGGTTTGGATCGGACTCTTCGGGATCCCGTACTGGCGACCCAAGAGCGGCTCGTCTCTCACTCAACATTCTCTGCATAGTCGGGTTTCCCACCGCCATCACGTCTAGCAGATCCTCAAGAGAGTCTAAACGAACCTGTTGGCTATCCAATCGAGCTTTCATCTGAGAATTCTCTTCATCCCGTCTCGAAGTGTATGACGAAGTTGCCCTTGCAACTTCGTTAACAGAGCCAAAGCCGACTGTCCGTCCCTTCTTTTTAGGAGCCACCTATAAAATTAAAACATATATTAATATAGTTAATTATGTTTAAATATTAAAATTAATGTAAACAAAAATTTTAAGTTGTACCTCTTCGAAGATTCTATCGACCTCTTCGGTGGTCAATGTGATGGGTAATCCATCGGGAGTTTTCTGGGTTAGTTGCGTCTCCCGTTCTTCAATCCGAGCAGCCACTGCACGGAAGAGTTTTTCAGATGTAGGATCCACAAAAACTCCGTCGGATGTGGCGTGAGTCATCTTGAATAGCTCAGACAGAGATGGTAAGACTTCCGTCTTCTCTAACTACACAAAAAAAATTAAATATTAAAATTAAAATTAATTGAAAATTTTAAAATAAATATTAAAAACAAAACTTACAGCTTCTAGACGGATTCCTGCATGAGGTTTTTGTCCAGTTCTGTGAACCATGGGCAATGACCATCTTTATCCTTCGTTCTTCGAGAAGCAAAGCACGAATTGGCCTTTTTGATCGAAGAGGGTAGATTCTAATAGGCGATGAGGCCATCCCACACATTCGTCGTGAGCTCAGTGGGCTTTCCCTCATACCCGTAGATCTCCCACTTGTCCTTCCAATCGGAGACAGTGTTGCAAAGGCGGGTCTTTGCCTTTGCATCGAAATCCCTCTTCACCCTCTCGGTGATTCCCAAAGACCAATGCCACTTTTGTTGAAACACAAAAATTTTGAAGAAATTACAATTAATAATAAATATTTAAAGATAAAAAGTAATATTTAAAAGTGAAAATTTAATTAAATTTAAAAATCTTACCGCAAAACATTTAAACCAAGTGGTCTTAACGTGATCTGGTGTCATGCTCCAGTTCGGATATGCCCCGTCGTAGTAACCCTTCATCGTTTCCGAAACGCTCCGGCTAACACGTTTGGTTAGCCCCAAACCTGAAACAAAAAACAATTTAATTGTTAGAAAATAAAATAATTTAAATTTTAATGTAATAAAAATTAATAACTTACCAAAAAGTTCCTGGCGGTCTATCGGGGTCTAAAACATCCAAACCCTCCCGTCCAGGCTGGACAAGCAAATCCTCCACCGTATATCTCGTGTATGGTGCATATGAAGGCACACGCAAATCTGGATGAATTGCACCTGCTGGGGCAGGCTGAGGTGCAGCCGCTGGAGGAGGAGGTGGAGGCATCTGCGGTGGAGGAGGAGGACTCCAAGAAACTCTCTGAGAAGTCTGAGAGTCTGGAACTGCATCGGAAGATGATGGACCGGAAGAAGATGCTCCGGAACCATCGCCAAACAATTGAGAATAAGTAAGTGCGGCTGGTTTCCTCTTAGGAGCCATCTAAAAAAAATTAAAATAAATTTAATCAATTACAACATAATTAAAATATTATTCCGTCACCTAACTAATCACCTAAACTAATTACCTAACTAACCACCTAAACTAACTAACTAAAAACAAAAAAAAGAGAGGGGTACCTTAGAGGGAGAGAGCAAAGGAGTTTGGGAGGAATGAATGAGGCAAGCCTCGTTCTGCGGCGTCTCAATATATAGAGAAAGGCATTCGTCGTAAACTCCACGTAATGTTACGACGAAGTTACCAGACCCGTCTTTTTTCATTTACGACGAAGTTACCAGGCCCGTCTTTTTTCATTTACGACGAAATTACGAGGAATCGATTTAACCATTTATGACGAAGTTACCAGACCCGTCTTTTTTTCATTTACGACGAAGTTACGAGGAATCGATTTAACCATTTACGACGAAGTTACCAGACCCGTCTTTTTTCATTTAAGACGAAGTTACCAGCCCCCTGTTATTTTCACAAGGACTTTACTACGCTTAACCCTAAACCCCGAGAATGAAATCCCTAAACCCCAATGTCACATATCATCTAACATCATCATCATCTTCTTTACTTCTTCTTACTCTTTCTCCAACTTAAACCCTAAAACTCCAAATAATTTTTTAAAATCTAAAGAAATACATATTATATAAAACAACATTTGTTACACATACATTAAGATGATATAAAAACAATATTTCCTTAAACAAACATTACAATAGAGAAATACAACATTTGTTACATATATTACATCACTCTAAATCATTTTCGTTCTCATCAATATCAGTAGAATCATCATCGTCGCTTCCCTCGAACTCGTCTTCACGTGCTTCATCTGTCGCATCTTTGGGAAGATCTTCATATTGAAAGTTTTCCGGATCGATCAAAAGGATTTCATCAGTTTGTTGTTCAGGTACCTCAACTTCAGTGATAGCGTCTTCTTCTTGCAAATGCGGTTCTTCTCCAGCGACAATGCGTCCACGAGGTGTAATTTTGATAACAGCTAACAAGTTTATCCTGGAAGTTCGAAGGCGAGGATAAGGAAGGAAGCTAACTTGGTCGGCTTGTGAATCTAAAATGAAAGGCTCAAATTTGTTGTATCTTCTCCCAAAATTGACATCCACAACACCAAATTTGTTATACAGAATCACTCGGTTCACATAAGGATCGAACCATTCACATTTGAAGAAGACGCATTTTAGCTTCAATAACCCCGGAAATTCCACTTCAATAATCTCCAGAAAGATCCCGTAAAAGTCTGTTTCACCTTTCACACATATTCCATAGTTACTCGTTGCCCGATGTCTCCCATACTCGTATGTGTGAAAGGTAAATCCTCGTGTGAAATACATAGGTGATGTGGTGACCTTTGCTACTGGACCTTGAACCAAATCGTGAAACCATACGGGATAATATGGATCGTCATAATCAACCTGCGAAAAACAGATATTCTTAATTAATATTGAAGTAACAAAAAACTTACTTAATTAATATATGAATGAGATATATTATGTACATATGATTTTAACCACTTGACAAAGTGCTTATCTTTCCGTGTGCCCACATTAGTTGCAGATATTCCTGGTATTGCTTTTTCAACTTGAGATACAAACATGCTACAAATTAAACAAATGATCAAGTCATATATAATTAACTTCAATTCATACAATTAACATTCACATAGTTAACATTCACAAAAATATTTACCTTTCAAAGTAACGGGTCACTGCATCCTCGCAGTTGAGCAGAATATAAGTGTGGACACTATGTTTATCATCTTCACATGACCACCATACTTCTTTCGTTTTATCACCAAACCGTCCAATTTGGCAGAAAAAGTCAGGAACCCCATCAATTGCATATGATGTCGGTACTCCACCATCATCATATCTTCTACGAACTCTTTTTCTCGTACGAACAGTTGGAGCAAGGTAGTATGATGTGAAGTTAGATGTTTCGGCTGTCAAACTCCCCGCAACTATTGAACCTTCCACCTTTGCAAGATTTCTTGCTTTCCCCTTCAAATGTTTCATCTGTCGCTCAAACGGATATATTCATCCGTTGTGAACAGGTCCACAAAACAATTCTTCATACGGTAGGTGGACAACTAGATGCTCAATGATGTCAAAAAATGAAGGAGGAAATATCTTCTCCAGGTTGCACAATATGATCGGAATGTTCTCATGAAGTTGTTCGATGACTTCTTCCTTGAACGTACGTGTGATAAGATCTCTGAAGAATACTCTGATGGCTGTATATTGCAAAAGTAATCAAATTAATAACATTTCATAAGATATGTATATATATTATAAATTTATAATTACCTTCAAGTGCTTCATGGACATTTGCTGGAAGGAGCTCAACAAAAGAAAAAGGAAGTAGTCGTTGCATAAACACATGACAATCATGACTCTTCATTCCAGAGAAATTTTGACCTCGTTCAACGCATCTTGACAGATTTGAAACATAACCATCAGGAAACTTAACTTCTGATGCAACCCAGTCAAACAAAGTTGTTTTGGCTTCTGATGACTACCGGAAGATGGGAACATGAACGTTTCCATTTCTCTTGATATGTAACTCACTTCTTGAGCAAATATCAGGTAAGTCTATCCTTGACTTTTTGTTATCTTTTGTCTTCCCAGGGACGTTCAGTATTGTATTCACGATGTTCTCAAAAAAGTTACTCTTCTTATGCCAATTGTGAGAGACACCATACCCATCAGGCATATTTCCAGGAACATGCCAGTTTCCTCCAACCTTAACTGTTTCCTGAGCTCCGTAATAATCAATGCCCGCTTCAATCTGCTGGCCGGTGAGATTATGGAGGAAGACTGTCTCTGACAACTTTTTTGTGCCGAAACAATGTCTTATTTCTTCTGTACGGATGGAAAAGTGGAAGAAAGCGACGATGACAATCAAACCAACAACTCTTCCTACCATTCTTCAGTTGAAAAGCATCCGTCGATCCAAGACAATATGGACAAGATAATCTTCCATGTGTTGTCCAGCCAGACAACATCCCATAAGCAGGGAAATCACTTATCGTCCACAGCAGAACTGCTTGCATCGTAAAATTGTTTTTCAAGGAACAATCGTACGTCCTCACCCCTTCCGACCACAATTGCTTTAGCTCTTCTATCAACGGTTGAAGAAAAACATCAAGAGACTGTTTTGGATGCTTCAGACCAGGGATTAATATGGTCAAAAATAGAAATTCTTGTTCCATGCACATATCCGGCGGTAAATTGTACGGCGTAAGAATGACTGGCCACAAAGAATATTGTCTCCTAGACATTCCAAATGGACTTAATCCATCGGTGCATAACCCAAGATAGACATTCCGAATATTTGTAGCAAAATCTGGGTGTACCTTGTTGAAATGTTTCCACGCTCTTGCGTCTGAAGGATGTGCAACCTCGCCATCTCTCTAGACATGTTCAGCATGCCACCTCATCGACGCAGCAGTCCTCTTAGATTGATATAATCTTTTCAATCTGTCTGTAATTGGTAGGTACCACATCCTTTGGTACGATACCCTATTCCTCCCACGGCCTTACGGTTTGAATCGTGGTTTTTTGCAGAATCGACACTCTTCTAACTTGTCATCTTCCTTCCAGTAGATCATGCAGTTGTCGATGCAAACACCAATCATCTCCGAAGGCAACCCAAGACTATAAACCAATTTATGAATCTCATAATAAGATTCAGCAGACACGTTGTCTTCTGGCAAATACTCTTTAAACAACTCCGCCCATGCATCCAGGCAATTATAAGGTAAATTATGATCCGTTTTAATATTCATCATCCTAGCTGCTAGAGACAATTTAGAGAAACTTTCTCTACAACCAGTGTAGATTGGTTGATTTACAGCATCTAGCATTTCATAAAACCTGTTTGCATCCAAATTAGGTTCTTCTACATTTCCAGTTCCATCAGCTATTGTTGTAGTTGTTTCTAAAAATGCATCACTAATCATATCTTGAACCCTATCATGATCTACCATCTGCTCCTCATAATGAAAATTATATTCATTATGCAAATGATTCGGTTCTTCATTATGATGAGCATCCTCAAAATTATTATTACTACTACTAGCTTCATTTCCCCCATAACCCTCTCCGTATTGATACCAAATGTAGTACTGTGGTGTAAATCCTCTGTTTACTAAATGCTTCCATACAGTTTCACTACGTTCAAATTTTGAATTCTTGCATTTCCGACAGGGGCAGAACATCTTACCGCTTTCCTGCGTGATCGGTGTACAGCCCGCCTGGTGTATGAATGTCTCTAGCCCGCTCAGAAATGCGTTCGTCACCCTCCCATCGGAATCTTTGTGCAAATACATCCAACTCCGTAACTCGTAAATACTACCGCCACCGGCCATTTTTTTCTTAGATTTTGTTTTGAAAATTTTTTTTTCTGATTTTTTATTTGTTTTCGTTTGTGTGTTGTGAGGAAGAAAGTTGTGGGAAATAACATATATATATATATAGAAATTTTCGAGTTTGGTAGGTGAAATATAACAACAAATTTACAACGAATATATAACAACGAATTTACAACGAATTTAGGTAAGTTAAAGCACATTGAATACACGTTTTCACCTAAATATAACGGTAACATGTTTCGTTGTAATGTCGATGTAACGGTTACGACGAATTTCTCTTTCCACGTACTTTCGTCGTAAATTTACATTGACTTTATGACGAAACTGCTTCCTCGTAAAGTTACATGGAGTTTACGACGAATTTTGGACTCGTTGAAATTTCGTTGTAAACGCCATGTAAATTTACGAGGAAATATTTTCCTCGTAAATATTCGTTGTTATAGAAACAGTTTCTTGTAGTGATATGGGGCATGCATATTCTGTATATTGAAATCTCATTTTCTAATTTTGATATATGAGGCTCCTCTCTCATTTAAGACGTAAACATAATTGGTTTTAACTTTTATTGGATCATACAACTTTCTGTGTCAAAAGTGGTGAGCATATGCTTTTCTGAAGAAGTGATTCACGGAGACAATAAAGAAGCTAACAATTTTTAAGACAATGGAGACGTAGGCACTCTTGAATCTCAATAACAGTGAGTACATTACTAACTAGACAAATGTAGTGGGAACTGAAAGTCAAAGATGATAGCGAGGCTCTTTAGATTTTTCTCCTAAATGGCTTGTTAGTTTTAGGGATTTCACGAACTTAATGTAAAACTCATGGTATACCAGGATGGCTTGTAATATTACAATCTAAAGTAATTAAATAGAACCTAGATATTTTAGATTTCATAAACTTATTGTCAAACTCATAATGTAAGACTCATGGTATTCACAGATTTTTACACCAAGATGGCATGTAATATTAGGATCTAAAGTAATTAACTAGAACCTAGGATGATAGGACAATCAAGAGACATGAGAGTGTAATTACGATTTACTCAACCTGAATTCTGTTGGACTAAATACATGTGGAGAACCTGATGAGTCATGCTATTTTTGAGTGCCCACCTGCTGTGTAGGCATGAGCATTATTCGCATCTGAAAATTTTCCTAGTCTAAGTGTCTATGCCAATATTTACTATTTTTTTCTGGCGAAAAATTGGTATCGAAGATCATGACATTGATGGAAATCCTTATTTTTGGGTAATATGATACTTATGGAAAGCTAGAAATGATAAGTTATTCAGAAGAATTGACAGATATCTACATAACTTATCAGACATGCGGAAAAAGAATGTTTAGCATGGTGTGAGGCAAATTCATCAGTTTCAGTTTCTGAACAAATCCCATATACTATTTATTCACAAGCCATATGCTTACATAATATATGTCTGGTGGATGGTTTCTGGAACCCTACATCGCAATTAGTTGTTGATGGGTCATGAAGGATACATCCGGAAAAATCCAACTTATGGGTACCATAAATCAAAGAACGAGAGAATCAATGCTGCATTCGGAGCTAGAAGCTCTAAGCTGTGCAATGGAAAACATGCTTTGTCACTCTGCCTACCAGGTTTTGAACCATGTTGAAAAAAAATTGTTAACAATGATTGGGAAGCATCTAGTGTGGCCAAATTTTTCTACGGAGCTAAAGGAGATAGCAGTTTTGCAAAGGATATTTTATCATTTCAAGCTTATCTATATTCCTCGATCTCATAATGTAATTGTGGATTTTTTAGCTAGAATTGCAAGATCATCCCATAGGAAACTGTTCTTTGTTGTTTTCTATTCCGATATAGTTACATGTGTCACTTCAAAATTTGAGTAGTAGAGTGGTCTTTCGTTGTAAAAAAAAAAACTTTTGCCAACAGGTTTAAAATACAAAAATTTTAATTAATTTTTAAAATTTTTGAATTTCTGGTTTGTTTAAAATTACAGTAACCTTCATTTTTAAGTTTTTAATTTATTTGAATTATTATTATTTATTTGAATTCTTTTTATTATAGTTGATTTTAAAATTATTTTAATTTTATTTTACTAATTTTGTTGATTAATTACTAATAATTTTGTAAAAGCAAATTATCCTTTTTTACCAGGAAATGAACATAATCGATCATACTATTGATGTGATGAACAAACAACTTAGTTTCAAGGTTTAATCTGTTACTAAAATTAGTTTTACTGTCTGAAGTTTTAAATGTCCAAATTAAATGTTTAAAGTGCTAATTTTAACCAATTTCATGGTTTAAAATGTTATGTTCCCTTCATCTATACTAATTTTCCAAACTTTGTATATGATCCAAAAACTCATTGCTTTAAAGTTACAAAAGGTCATTGCTTTGTATTTTTTCCATGCATTTGAATAAATAACCTTTATCAAAAAGATGGTACATAAAAGTATTTTATAACTTTTACTAGACATGCTTTGGTATGAAGATACAATTATACAATTGCAATTTGTTCAATAAAACCCGGGCCATATCCGAAACCCGTCAACACCTGAAAGTCCCACATGCATAATTATGAGAATTTGATTCTGTAAGTTAATACTAGGCGACAACATTAGACAGTATATAACTCATTAAGCATAATAATCCGGATTAACGAGGTGTAGCTCCATTTTTCAAAAGATTACGAGACTTTTCTTCATGGGAAACTGCATATATTTCAGATTTACTAAGTATACTTACAAATGTGAAATGTGAGCCAGAGTGGAGACACGTGCATTCGTTCAAACGTGCGCCTTACGTAAAGATAGGTCGTAGTAGGTTGGTGCATGGGGACTTGATCTATTAGTTACTTCTCTCACGCTCACACACATCACTTTAATCCCGTACAAACAAAAAGCATATTGTGTTAACTTACCATATCTTCCGTATCATTTCACACGTTTTCCTTAAGATGTATTCCCTCAGCTTCCTCCGTTCATAAAATAGGATTTTTAGATTTTTATTTTGTTTCAATTTTTTTTTTAACATTTTTAAATTACTTTTGTATATATTTTTAAAAACAATAATTGAAAATATTTGAGTTAATTGAATATCATTGGTTTATATTTATTAAAAACACATAGTAAAAAAATATTTATAAATATTTATTATATTTTTAATATGCGTGAATAATCTATAAAAAATTTACTTGAGGAAGGCAAAGAGTAACTAACTTTTCGTATAATCTAGTCACACAAATAAAATCGTGTTTCCTCCTTCAGCCTTTTTATCGTTGAAATATTTTAATAAACATTGAACGTTCTTCACAAGCTATGTGATTGTACATATTTATTTATATGATTTTGTTTGAAAATTAAGATTTGAATATACATAACTATTATTTCTCTAACGATCCATTAGTAAGAGCTTATTAGTCGACATGTGGTCAATGTCATGTGTTAAAGTTTAAAGATTCAAAATTTTAAAATAATACAATAATAGTTAATAATCACTATATAAGAAGGCCAAGCCATGTTTGGATATTGCCATTGACGTGAGTCAAATCAGAGAGTTCCGGCACAGCCAAATATCAAATTGGCTGAAAACGCCATACAAATAAAAGGTTTGTTTGTTTTTTACTCACATAAATTAGCACTATATCAATATATATTTTTGGCATTCCCTATTATGCTGAGCGGTTTCACCAAAGGCATCTCCAATGGTCTAACTAGCAACTTGTACGTACAACTCAATAATATTGTGAGCCGAGTGTGCAACTTTTTGGTTTCAGGTGAGCTAAGGTAAGAGAACCAAATATGAGTTTGTGCTCTGATCTCTGCGACAAATTAGACGAGAATGTTTTGGAAGAGTTGACGTCCAATGTGAAGCAAGTACAAGACAATGTATTGGAGGAGATACTCACACTTAATGCTGGAACTGAGTATCTTAGGCGTTTTCTCCATGGGAGTTCTGATAAGGAGCTTTTTAAAAAGAACGTTCCCGTGACGACGTACGAAGATGTAAAGCTTTATATCGGCCGTGTTGCAAATGGAGAGCCCTTTGATGTTATTTCTGGGAAACCCATTACCGGTTTCCTACTAAGGTAGTCTCTTGTTGTATAAAGCAACTTTACCCACTGGCAACTGATTAATTATTATGTGATCAAACCTATGTTTGAGAGTCTTAATTCTCTAATTTTTTTTTATTGTAGTTCCGGAACTTCTGGAGGAAAACGGAAGATGTTTCCTCGTAACAACAAATACTTGGAAAACTTGAAATTCATCTATTTTTACCGCTCGCTCGTTATAACCAAGTAATGATGGAAACATGTGTGTCTTGTTTTAGTAAACAATAATGTATTTGTAGATTATATGATAAATTATTCTTTTGGATTCATAGGCATATCGATGGTCTTGAGCATGGAAAGGGAATGGTGTTTAACTTTTGTACACCAGAGCAGAATACTCCCTCTGGTTTGCCAGCTTCGTCTGCGACGACGAGCTTCTTCAAGAGTGATTACTTCAAGAACCGACCATCATATTGGCATTGGTCATTCACAAGTCCTGACGAAGTCATATTGTGTTCAGACAACAAACAGAGTTTGTATTGTCATCTCCTGTGTGGTATAGTTCAAAGAGACGAGGTTGTGAAGGTTGGTGCCGCCTTTGTTTCTATCTTGGTCCGTGCAATTACTTTTCTTGAAAAATTTTGGAAAGAAATTTGCACTAATATCCGTTGTGGTCATCTTAGCGAATGGATCACTGATATTAGCTGTAGGGATTCTGTATCAAAGACCCTTGGAGAACCTAATCCTGAATTGGCTGATCTCATCGAAAATGAATGCAACCAAAAATCATGGGAAGGTATAATTCCAAGACTTTGGCCTAAAACCAAATTCATCGAAAGCATTGCGACAGGCCAAATGGCTCAGCACATCCCAACATTAGAGTTTTACTCTAACAATCTGCCTTTGATTTCTTCAAGTTATGTTTCTTCGGAAACTATGTTTGGGATTAACATGAATCCTTTGTGCAAACCACAAGACGTGTCATACACATTTATGCCTAACTTCTCATATTTCGAGTTCTTACTTGTTGACGCGGGTGACAAAGTAGAAATTGTTGATCTTGTGGATGTCAAGTTAGGGAGCCATTACGAGCCGTTGGTCACAAATCATTCTGGTTAGTCAAATTTTTACGTGGAGAAAATGTATATATATATATATATATATTATCATCTCAACTAAGATATTAATATTGTTTCTTTTTTTGCTAGGCCTACACAGACATAAGATGGGTGATGTTTTACAAGTGACTGGATTTTACAATAGTGCACCTCAGTTTAGGTTTGTGCGGAGAGGAAATTTGGTTCTGAGCGTTCATTTGGAGATAACTACAGATGAAGATCTTTTAAATGCGGTGACACATGCAAAGATGGTTCTTGAATCATCAAATTTGATGTTGATTGACTTTACAAGCTATGCTGATGTATCTACTACTCCAGGTCATTATGTTCTCTACTGGGAACTCAAAGGCAAATACAACAATGACATTGCTGAAATTGATAACAAGGTTTTAGTAGAATGTTGTTACGTGGTGGAAGAGTCCTTGAACAATTTTTACAAAGAATTTAGGAGCAAAGACGGATCAGTTGGAGCTCTAGAGATAAGGGTGGTGCAACAAGGAACTTTCGAATCTCTTATGGAGTTTTTCATTACCCAAGGTGCTTCTTCAACTCAATACAAGACACCCATTTGCATCAAATCTTCCGAGGCATTAGCGATCTTAGAAGAAAAAGTTCGATCTAGGTTCTTTACCGATAAGGTTCCCTTTCTTTAGACTTTTCGTCATGATTTCTATCATTTTGCATGCGTTGAAATAAAGTTTGTGGAAAATAACATGAGAGGAGACAAAACTCATGCTTTTCAATCTTATTTTGAAGTATACTTTTCATATAACTAGTATTTTATTAATAAAACCGATCACAATGACAGATGTCATATAGTTTTTAATAGAGATTACACAAAGTGCAAAACTTTAAGAAACTCAAAAGAGAAAAAGATATAAAATCTAGCGCTTTGATATATATTCCATTGTGAAAGATTAAATTAGCCACACACACTTCTATTATTGAGCATGAAGAAAATGGAGTGAGTGAGTGAGTGAAAACAATATCGAAAATATCCTGACATCACACGAGATGTTGAAATAGAATGTGTGTGCTCATCATGTTTCAATGTATTTTCAAGAATTTACTTAAGACAACCACATATCGCCTAGACATAATTAATAATTTTTCAAATTTTGCTTGTCATCTCTGCAATCACCGTCACTAAGGGTATGTACAATGGTTGTATAAATTCAATATTCTAATTTCATTTTTTCACAATCCACATCATCTTCTCTTTCTTCCACCTATTAATTCAACACATATATAAATTTTGTCTCTACAATGGTTTTGTTTTAAAAAATTCAACACCACAATTTCAAAATGGACTGTAATTAAAGTAAATATTTTAAAATGACATAGTTTTAATAATTTTTATTTTATATTTTTATTCTTTACTATTTTCAGAAAATAATATTTTTTAAACAAATATGAAATGACATAATTGAGTTCATAATTAATATTAGTAAAAATAGAAATTATAAGAAAAATTGACATTTTTATTCTATATCCAAATGAAATGAAATTAGTATCTATTAATTCAACACATATAAATTTTGTCTCTACAATGGTTTTGTTTAAAAAAATTCAACACCACAATTTCAAAATGGACTGTAAATAAAGTAAATATTTTAAAATGACATAGTTTTAATAATTTTTATTTTATATTTTTATTCTTTACTATTTTCAGAAAATAATATTTAAATAATAGTTTTTAAAAAAATATGAATGACATAATTGAGTTCATAATTAATATTAGTAAAAATAGAAATTATAAGAAAAAATGACATTTTTATTCTATATCCAAATGAAATGAAACTAGTATCTATTTATAGATCATTAAAAATACTAAATGTTAGTATCATTTTTATTTTTATTTTAAATTATTTTATTATAAATCAATTAAGTTTAAATTATTGGGTGAAAATAAAGAGGAACAAAAACTAGATAACCAATAATAATAGAACATGTGTTAGAGTGAGACCAATTGTTTTGCTTTAAACTAGTTGAGAAGATTCAAAACTTGTGAATCCATGTGTGATTTCTTGCAATTCAACACTTGCCTTACAATGGTCTAAACAGTCAAACCAATTATTCAACAACCCATTATTGATAGTTTAAAAAGACGACATGTCACACTAACAATTATGACATAACTTATGACTAACTGTGACATGGACAATCACATTAAATGTTTATTTATATTTTTAGTAAACTTTTTAAAATATGACAATAACTCATATATCATCATTAAAGTAAATAGTAAATAATATAATAATAAAAATAAATCAGCATTTTACAAATTTTGAAATATTATTTAATTCTATTTTTACAATTATATAGTTTTTATTACAAAAAAATTCTTCAAAATTATATGCAATTTTTTTTTAAAAAAAATATATATAAATTTTTATCCTAATGCCATTATTTTCCTTTTGTTATCTACAAATTAATTTTAGAAATACTATTTAGTTTAACTTTTTGATAATTATACAATTTTCTATCAGATTTTTATACTATGCGTGAATAATCTATAAAAAATTTACTTGAGGAAGGCAAAGAGTAACTAACTTTTCGTATAATCTAGTCACACAAATAAAATCGTGTTTCCTCCTTCAGCCTTTTTATCGTTGAAATATTTTAATAAACATTGAACGTTCTTCACAAGCTATGTGATTGTACATATTTATTTATATGATTTTGTTTGAAAATTAAGATTTGAATATACATAACTATTATTTCTCTAACGATCCATTAGTAAGAGCTTATTAGTCGACATGTGGTCAATGTCATGTGTTAAAGTTTAAAGATTCAAAATTTTAAAATAATACAATAATAGTTAATAATCACTATATAAGAAGGCCAAGCCATGTTTGGATATTGCCATTGACGTGAGTCAAATCAGAGAGTTCCGGCACAGCCAAATATCAAATTGGCTGAAAACGCCATACAAATAGAAGGTTTGTTTGTTTTTTACTCACATAAATTAGCACTATATCAATATATATTTTTGGCATTCCCTATTATGCTGAGCGGTTTCACCAAAGGCATCTCCAATGGTCTAACTAGCAACTTGTACGTACAACTCAATAATATTGTGAGCCGAGTGTGCAACTTTTTGGTTTCAGGTGAGCTAAGGTAAGAGAACCAAATATGAGTTTGTGCTCTGATCTCTGCGACAAATTAGACGAGAATGTTTTGGAAGAGTTGACGTCCAATGTGAAGCAAGTACAAGACAATGTATTGGAGGAGATACTCACACTTAATGCTGGAACTGAGTATCTTAGGCGTTTTCTCCATGGGAGTTCTGATAAGGAGCTTTTTAAAAAGAACGTTCCCGTGACGACGTACGAAGATGTAAAGCTTTATATCGGCCGTGTTGCAAATGGAGAGCCCTTTGATGTTATTTCTGGGAAACCCATTACCGGTTTCCTACTAAGGTAGTCTCTTGTTGTATAAAGCAACTTTACCCACTGGCAACTGATTAATTATTATGTGATCAAACCTATGTTTGAGAGTCTTAATTCTCTAATTTTTTTTTATTGTAGTTCCGGAACTTCTGGAGGAAAACGGAAGATGTTTCCTCGTAACAACAAATACTTGGAAAACTTGAAATTCATCTATTTTTACCGCTCGCTCGTTATAACCAAGTAATGATGGAAACATGTGTGTCTTGTTTTAGTAAACAATAATGTATTTGTAGATTATATGATAAATTATTCTTTTGGATTCATAGGCATATCGATGGTCTTGAGCATGGAAAGGGAATGGTGTTTAACTTTTGTACACCAGAGCAGAATACTCCCTCTGGTTTGCCAGCTTCGTCTGCGACGACGAGCTTCTTCAAGAGTGATTACTTCAAGAACCGACCATCATATTGGCATTGGTCATTCACAAGT
The DNA here is from genome assembly GCF_020379485.1 of Brassica napus. Classification (NCBI taxonomy): domain Eukaryota; kingdom Viridiplantae; phylum Streptophyta; class Magnoliopsida; order Brassicales; family Brassicaceae; genus Brassica; species Brassica napus. The sequence continues at coordinate 13,872,366 of NC_063445.1, read as the reverse complement.
CCTGACGAAGTCATATTGTGTTCAGACAACAAACAGAGTTTGTATTGTCATCTCCTGTGTGGTATAGTTCAAAGAGACGAGGTTGTGAAGGTTGGTGCCGCCTTTGTTTCTATCTTGGTCCGTGCAATTACTTTTCTTGAAAAATTTTGGAAAGAAATTTGCACTAATATCCGTTGTGGTCATCTTAGCGAATGGATCACTGATATTAGCTGTAGGGATTCTGTATCAAAGACCCTTGGAGAACCTAATCCTGAATTGGCTGATCTCATCGAAAATGAATGCAACCAAAAATCATGGGAAGGTATAATTCCAAGACTTTGGCCTAAAACCAAATTCATCGAAAGCATTGCGACAGGCCAAATGGCTCAGCACATCCCAACATTAGAGTTTTACTCTAACAATCTGCCTTTGATTTCTTCAAGTTATGTTTCTTCGGAAACTATGTTTGGGATTAACATGAATCCTTTGTGCAAACCACAAGACGTGTCATACACATTTATGCCTAACTTCTCATATTTCGAGTTCTTACTTGTTGACGCGGGTGACAAAGTAGAAATTGTTGATCTTGTGGATGTCAAGTTAGGGAGCCATTACGAGCCGTTGGTCACAAATCATTCTGGTTAGTCAAATTTTTACGTGGAGAAAATGTATATATATATATATATATATTATCATCTCAACTAAGATATTAATATTGTTTCTTTTTTTGCTAGGCCTACACAGACATAAGATGGGTGATGTTTTACAAGTGACTGGATTTTACAATAGTGCACCTCAGTTTAGGTTTGTGCGGAGAGGAAATTTGGTTCTGAGCGTTCATTTGGAGATAACTACAGATGAAGATCTTTTAAATGCGGTGACACATGCAAAGATGGTTCTTGAATCATCAAATTTGATGTTGATTGACTTTACAAGCTATGCTGATGTATCTACTACTCCAGGTCATTATGTTCTCTACTGGGAACTCAAAGGCAAATACAACAATGACATTGCTGAAATTGATAACAAGGTTTTAGTAGAATGTTGTTACGTGGTGGAAGAGTCCTTGAACAATTTTTACAAAGAATTTAGGAGCAAAGACGGATCAGTTGGAGCTCTAGAGATAAGGGTGGTGCAACAAGGAACTTTCGAATCTCTTATGGAGTTTTTCATTACCCAAGGTGCTTCTTCAACTCAATACAAGACACCCATTTGCATCAAATCTTCCGAGGCATTAGCGATCTTAGAAGAAAAAGTTCGATCTAGGTTCTTTACCGATAAGGTTCCCTTTCTTTAGACTTTTCGTCATGATTTCTATCATTTTGCATGCGTTGAAATAAAGTTTGTGGAAAATAACATGAGAGGAGACAAAACTCATGCTTTTCAATCTTATTTTGAAGTATACTTTTCATATAACTAGTATTTTATTAATAAAACCGATCACAATGACAGATGTCATATAGTTTTTAATAGAGATTACACAAAGTGCAAAACTTTAAGAAACTCAAAAGAGAAAAAGATATAAAATCTAGCGCTTTGATATATATTCCATTGTGAAAGATTAAATTAGCCACACACACTTCTATTATTGAGCATGAAGAAAATGGAGTGAGTGAGTGAGTGAAAACAATATCGAAAATATCCTGACATCACACGAGATGTTGAAATAGAATGTGTGTGCTCATCATGTTTCAATGTATTTTCAAGAATTTACTTAAGACAACCACATATCGCCTAGACATAATTAATAATTTTTCAAATTTTGCTTGTCATCTCTGCAATCACCGTCACTAAGGGTATGTACAATGGTTGTATAAATTCAATATTCTAATTTCATTTTTTCACAATCCACATCATCTTCTCTTTCTTCCACCTATTAATTCAACACATATATAAATTTTGTCTCTACAATGGTTTTGTTTTAAAAAATTCAACACCACAATTTCAAAATGGACTGTAATTAAAGTAAATATTTTAAAATGACATAGTTTTAATAATTTTTATTTTATATTTTTATTCTTTACTATTTTCAGAAAATAATATTTTTTAAACAAATATGAAATGACATAATTGAGTTCATAATTAATATTAGTAAAAATAGAAATTATAAGAAAAATTGACATTTTTATTCTATATCCAAATGAAATGAAATTAGTATCTATTAATTCAACACATATAAATTTTGTCTCTACAATGGTTTTGTTTAAAAAAATTCAACACCACAATTTCAAAATGGACTGTAAATAAAGTAAATATTTTAAAATGACATAGTTTTAATAATTTTTATTTTATATTTTTATTCTTTACTATTTTCAGAAAATAATATTTAAATAATATTTTTTAAACAAATATGAATGACATAATTGAGTTCATAATTAATATTAGTAAAAATAGAAATTATAAGAAAAAATGACATTTTTATTCTATATCCAAATGAAATGAAACTAGTATCTATTTATAGATCATTAAAAATACTAAATGTTAGTATCATTTTTATTTTTATTTTAAATTATTTTATTATAAATCAATTAAGTTTAAATTATTGGGTGAAAATAAAGAGGAACAAAAACTAGATAACCAATAATAATAGAACATGTGTTAGAGTGGGACAAATTGTTTTGCTTTAAACTAGTTGAGAAGATTCAACACTTGTGAATCCATGTGTGATTTCTTGCAATTCAACACTTGCCTTACAATGGTCTAAACAGTCAAACCAATTATTCAACAACCCATTATTGATAGTTTAAAAAGACGACATGTCACACTAACAATTATGACATAACTTATGACTAACTGTGACATGGACAATCACATTAAATGTTTATTTATATTTTTAGTAAACTTTTTAAAATATGACAATAACTCATATATCATCATTAAAGTAAATAGTAAATAATATAATAATAAAAATAAATCAGCATTTTACAAATTTCGAAATATTATTTAATTCTATTTTTACAATTATATAGTTTTTATTACAAAAAATTTCTTCAAAATTATATGCAATTTTTTTTTAAAAAAATATATATAAATTTTTATCCTAATGCCATTATTTTCCTTTTGTTATCTACAAATTAATTTTAGAAATACTATTTAGTTTAACTTTTTGATAATTATACAATTTTCTATCAGATTTTTATACTATGCGTGAATAATCTATAAAAAATTTACTTGAGGAAGGCAAAGAGTAACTAACTTTTCGTATAATCTAGTCACACAAATAAAATCGTGTTTCCTCCTTCAGCCTTTTTATCGTTGAAATATTTTAATAAACATTGAACGTTCTTCACAAGCTACGTGATTGTACATATTTATTTATATGATTTTGTTTGAAAATTAAGATTTGAATATACATAACTATTATTTCTCTAACGATCCATTAGTAAGAGCTTATTAGTCGACATGTGGTCAATGTCATGTGTTAAAGTTTAAAGATTCAAAATTTTAAAATAATACAATAATAGTTAATAATCACTATATAAGAAGGCCAAGCCATGTTTGGATATTGCCATTGACGTGAGTCAAATCAGAGAGTTCCGGCACAGCCAAATATCAAATTGGCTGAAAACGCCATACAAATAAAAGGTTTGTTTGTTTTTTACTCACATAAATTAGCACTATATCAATATATATTTTTGGCATTCCCTATTATGCTGAGCGGTTTCACCAAAGGCATCTCCAATGGTCTAACTAGCAACTTGTACGTACAACTCAATAATATTGTGAGCCGAGTGTGCAACTTTTTGGTTTCAGGTGAGCTAAGGTAAGAGAACCAAATATGAGTTTGTGCTCTGATCTCTGCGACAAATTAGACGAGAATGTTTTGGAAGAGTTGACGTCCAATGTGAAGCAAGTACAAGACAATGTATTGGAGGAGATACTCACACTTAATGCTGGAACTGAGTATCTTAGGCGTTTTCTCCATGGGAGTTCTGATAAGGAGCTTTTTAAAAAGAACGTTCCCGTGACGACGTACGAAGATGTAAAGCTTTATATCGGCCGTGTTGCAAATGGAGAGCCCTTTGATGTTATTTCTGGGAAACCCATTACCGGTTTCCTACTAAGGTAGTCTCTTGTTGTATAAAGCAACTTTACCCACTGGCAACTGATTAATTATTATGTGATCAAACCTATGTTTGAGAGTCTTAATTCTCTAATTTTTTTTTATTGTAGTTCCGGAACTTCTGGAGGAAAACGGAAGATGTTTCCTCGTAACAACAAATACTTGGAAAACTTGAAATTCATCTATTTTTACCGCTCGCTCGTTATAACCAAGTAATGATGGAAACATGTGTGTCTTGTTTTAGTAAACAATAATGTATTTGTAGATTATATGATAAATTATTCTTTTGGATTCATAGGCATATCGATGGTCTTGAGCATGGAAAGGGAATGGTGTTTAACTTTTGTACACCAGAGCAGAATACTCCCTCTGGTTTGCCAGCTTCGTCTGCGACGACGAGCTTCTTCAAGAGTGATTACTTCAAGAACCGACCATCATATTGGCATTGGTCATTCACAAGTCCTGACGAAGTCATATTGTGTTCAGACAACAAACAGAGTTTGTATTGTCATCTCCTGTGTGGTATAGTTCAAAGAGACGAGGTTGTGAAGGTTGGTGCCGCCTTTGTTTCTATCTTGGTCCGTGCAATTACTTTTCTTGAAAAATTTTGGAAAGAAATTTGCACTAATATCCGTTGTGGTCATCTTAGCGAATGGATCACTGATATTAGCTGTAGGGATTCTGTATCAAAGACCCTTGGAGAACCTAATCCTGAATTGGCTGATCTCATCGAAAATGAATGCAACCAAAAATCATGGGAAGGTATAATTCCAAGACTTTGGCCTAAAACCAAATTCATCGAAAGCATTGCGACAGGCCAAATGGCTCAGCACATCCCAACATTAGAGTTTTACTCTAACAATCTGCCTTTGATTTCTTCAAGTTATGTTTCTTCGGAAACTATGTTTGGGATTAACATGAATCCTTTGTGCAAACCACAAGACGTGTCATACACATTTATGCCTAACTTCTCATATTTCGAGTTCTTACTTGTTGACGCGGGTGACAAAGTAGAAATTGTTGATCTTGTGGATGTCAAGTTAGGGAGCCATTACGAGCCGTTGGTCACAAATCATTCTGGTTAGTCAAATTTTTACGTGGAGAAAATGTATATATATATATATATATATATATTATCATCTCAACTAAGATATTAATATTGTTTCTTTTTTTGCTAGGCCTACACAGACATAAGATGGGTGATGTTTTACAAGTGACTGGATTTTACAATAGTGCACCTCAGTTTAGGTTTGTGCGGAGAGGAAATTTGGTTCTGAGCGTTCATTTGGAGATAACTACAGATGAAGATCTTTTAAATGCGGTGACACATGCAAAGATGGTTCTTGAATCATCAAATTTGATGTTGATTGACTTTACAAGCTATGCTGATGTATCTACTACTCCAGGTCATTATGTTCTCTACTGGGAACTCAAAGGCAAATACAACAATGACATTGCTGAAATTGATAACAAGGTTTTAGTAGAATGTTGTTACGTGGTGGAAGAGTCCTTGAACAATTTTTACAAAGAATTTAGGAGCAAAGACGGATCAGTTGGAGCTCTAGAGATAAGGGTGGTGCAACAAGGAACTTTCGAATCTCTTATGGAGTTTTTCATTACCCAAGGTGCTTCTTCAACTCAATACAAGACACCCATTTGCATCAAATCTTCCGAGGCATTAGCGATCTTAGAAGAAAAAGTTCGATCTAGGTTCTTTACCGATAAGGTTCCCTTTCTTTAGACTTTTCGTCATGATTTCTATCATTTTGCATGCGTTGAAATAAAGTTTGTGGAAAATAACATGAGAGGAGACAAAACTCATGCTTTTCAATCTTATTTTGAAGTATACTTTTCATATAACTAGTATTTTATTAATAAAACCGATCACAATGACAGATGTCATATAGTTTTTAATAGAGATTACACAAAGTGCAAAACTTTAAGAAACTCAAAAGAGAAAAAGATATAAAATCTAGCGCTTTGATATATATTCCATTGTGAAAGATTAAATTAGCCACACACACTTCTATTATTGAGCATGAAGAAAATGGAGTGAGTGAGTGAGTGAAAACAATATCGAAAATATCCTGACATCACACGAGATGTTGAAATAGAATGTGTGTGCTCATCATGTTTCAATGTATTTTCAAGAATTTACTTAAGACAACCACATATCGCCTAGACATAATTAATAATTTTTCAAATTTTGCTTGTCATCTCTGCAATCACCGTCACTAAGGGTATGTACAATGGTTGTATAAATTCAATATTCTAATTTCATTTTTTCACAATCCACATCATTTTCTCTTTCTTCCACCTATTAATTCAACACATATATAAATTTTGTCTCTACAATGGTTTTGTTTAAAAAAATTCAACACCACAATTTCAAAATGGACTGTAATTAAAGTAAATATTTTAAAATGACATAGTTTTAATAATTTTTATTTTATATTTTTATTCTTTACTATTTTCAGAAAATAATATTTTTTAAACAAATATGAAATGACATAATTGAGTTCATAATTAATATTAGTAAAAATAGAAATTATAAGAAAAATTGACATTTTTATTCTATATCCAAATGAAATGAAATTAGTATCTATTAATTCAACACATATAAATTTTGTCTCTACAATGGTTTTGTTTAAAAAAATTCAACACCACAATTTCAAAATGACTGTAAATAAAGTAAATATTTTAAAATGACATAGTTTTAATAATTTTTATTTTATATTTTTATTCTTTACTATTTTCAGAAAATAATATTTAAATAATATTTTTTAAACAAATATGAATGACATAATTGAGTTCATAATTAATATTAGTAAAAATAGAAATTATAAGAAAAAATGACATTTTTATTCTATATCCAAATGAAATGAAACTAGTATCTATTTATAGATCATTAAAAATACTAAATGTTAGTATCATTTTTATTTTTATTTTAAATTATTTTATTATAAATCAATTAAGTTTAAATTATTGGGTGAAAATAAAGAGGAACAAAAACTAGATAACCAATAATAATAGAACATGTGTTAGAGTGGGACCAATTGTTTTGCTTTAAACTAGTTGAGAAGATTCAACACTTGTGAATCCATGTGTGATTTCTTGCAATTCAACACTTGCCTTACAATGGTCTAAACAGTCAAACCAATTATTCAACAACCCATTATTGATAGTTTAAAAAGACGACATGTCACACTAACAATTATGACATAACTTATGACTAACTGTGACATGGACAATCACATTAAATGTTTATTTATATTTTTAGTAAACTTTTTAAAATATGACAATAACTCATATATCATCATTAAAGTAAATAGTAAATAATATAATAATAAAAATAAATCAGCATTTTACAAATTTTGAAATATTATTTAATTCTATTTTTACAATTATATAGTTTTTATTACAAAAAATTTCTTCAAAATTATATGCAATTTTTTTTTAAAAAAAAATATATAAATTTTTATCCTAATGCCATTATTTTCCTTTTGTTATCTACAAATTAATTTTAGAAATACTATTTAGTTTAACTTTTTGATAATTATACAATTTTCTATCAGATTTTTATACTAGTTGATTTTTATATAAATGATTATTATTTATCCACAAAAGTAATAGTAAAAAATATGATGTCATCGGAAAAGAAATTTTTGTTGTTAGAATATAAAATTAGAATAAACTAAACCGTTGGATTATAATATTTTTCTATAAACAATATGATTTCATTGAAAAAAAGAAGTTTGGTATTATATATAATTGGTTGCGGACAGCGCTCGTGCTAGTGCCAGTGTTGTTTGTTTGGTGCGACATTTTTGTAAAGATTTAGTTTTGTTTTTGGAAAATTTCAAACTAATTTTCAAAGAAAAATGCAGTTCACGGATGGATATTCTCTATATTTAAATGATGTTTAAAATATGGTCTCATTTCTGTATGGCCGCACATGTTTAGTGTTGTGAGGTTGTTTCTAACCCTGATCTCTCAAACTTCCGAAGTCCATCTACTATTAGACCATCCATGTCTGATTTTGAAAGATTTAGTTACAATGAACTTTGTCATTTTTATTATTTGGTGCAAGAAGAATGAACCGAATAAAAATTAAGAGAACATAATTATGTTTGTTATTATTTTTATGTTTTAAATACTTATGAGTGGATAAGAAGTAATATGTTATATATAAATAAATATATATTTTTGGTTTGCTATAACAATATTTTTCTTTGGGAAAATTCCACAAATACAATATTCATAGTACCAATTTTCACGTTTACACTAACCACTTTTATCCTTACTTTTAATGAAGGATAAAAGACATTTATATCTATAGGATTAACTAATATAGACTTATGGTTTAGAGTTGAGGGGTGGGGTAGGATTTTTGGAATGTGAAATTCAGGATTCTAATAAATATATAAATAAATACTTAAAAAAATATTAAATTTTTTTATAAAATAGTTTGAAACATAATTTTCGATTTTCAAAAAGAAATTTTGAAAAAACAAAATCAAAAAAAAAATTTATAAAAAAGTTCGAATTTGAAAAAGTATAATTTGAAAACATAAAGAAAATTATTTTTATTTAAATAATTATTTATTATATATATAGAGAGAGAGAGAACAAGGATATGAAAGCCTTTTGATACTTAATGAAAAATATATTTTTTTAAATATCTCTTTAGTGGTGGTAAAAATGAAAATTCTTCTTTTTCTTTTGTAGTAGTATAACAGAAAGAAAGGATTTTACTAGAAAATAAATTTATTTACTATTGCTTTCCAGCGAAATTACCATGTCATCTTACATAGGTAGATTAAGGTTTCTGTTTTCATTTAACATTTTTTAAAATATACTAGAAAATAACATGGTATAAGTAGTGATGAGTGGACTAAAAATGTGATATATTAATAAATATATATGTTTAACTTGAAAATAATATCGTATATTCTCTAGTATATTTTATTTACCGTTTGTTAATATATATTTTTGTTATCTTTACCTAACAAATTTTAGAATATCCACAAAAATATTTAGTAATTTACTAAAAAAATAAATTTATATTTCCTAAATCGTGATATTGTTTGAAATAATATCTAATGAGATCCCCTGTACATTATTAACCAAGTGATTTTGACACATGTAATCACCACAATAATTTTAGCAAAAAAATGATGACATGACTCACTTAAATGATGATATGAATCCTAACTATTTATGACATGGATTAATACATTTAGTTAGTACCATAATTAAAAGATTGAATATATAATTATTACCATATTTAAAATATCTAAATAAAATAATTGAAATCCGAGATGGAATTAATATTAAACTTACACTTTGAACAACTTAAAATAAAATCAACTAAATTTATTTATTATCTATAATATTTTTAATGTTTATAATAAAAATTTATCCAAATATTGTAAAATTATAAGAAAGTATTTCATTCTTAAATTTATAGCTCATAATTAAATTGTTTTATATACTATAAATAAAACAAGCGCTCTATATCTATACTATTAAAGCAGGATCCTATTGTCCTTTTTACTTTAGTCTGCTCTTTCTTTACTAACATTGCATGTTTCGTTAAGGGCAATCAAGTAATATAAATAACACATCTATATTGAGCCATTTTTTTCGGATCCAGCCCACTGTCCACATCAGATCTCTCTTAGGCCATTTAGGCCGATTAAGAAATCATATCCAATTCTCATATTTTTTTTTCCTTTGGGCCATTGAGTCCAAGTTCAAATAATTTTTTTTCAACCATTCTTAATTTTTTTTCTTTTCTTAATATAATTTAAGCATTCATAAAAAATTGATTTTTTTCATTGAAAAGTATAAATATGTATTAAAAGTATATAATTTTTTTTTTATTTTTAAAAATATTAACCACATAATAAAATTAATTTATCAGAGTTATACCAACTTAATTCATTAAAGAAATAAAGTTTAATTTTTTAAACATAAATACTCATTTAAAATGACACACGATAAAGAAAGATAAAAAGTTTTAAGTCTTTTATAAAATAAAACACAAATATATGAAATATGGTATTTACTAAATATTTGTCAATTGAAAAAAAAAAGGAAAATGAACCCGCACTTTGAAAGCGCGGATCAAAATCTAGTATCTATACTATTAAAGCAAAATCCCTAATAGGATTCTGCCCCTGGCTTTTCAAGTTATTTACCACCAAATGCCATTCCCTTTTAATTTTTTTTAAAAAAATCGTCAATGACTTAAGGCCCAAGCCGAATGCATACTATAAAGGCCCAAACCGTATGCATACCTGAATAATCCTTATTTTTTAAAACATCATCAATGCCCTATAACATGAAACCATCTTCATCTTTTCTCAAACCCTATACCCTAAAATGAAAAGGCTTAAAAGATGAAAATAATTTCCGAACAACTCACGTGTGCAAATAAAAATATGACTTATTTTTACTAATAATATTTTTCAAACCTTATACCCGAACGTATTCATACGCATTCTCATGTTTTTTACAGAAAAGGATTTTAAAAACATAACCTAATGGTTAGTTTATTCCATATTATAAAAAACATATTTAATATTTGTTAAATGTATATATATATCTATGAGAAATCAATTATTTTAAAAATTAACCAATCCCATATCTAATAGATACGGTTTATTTTAAAATAACTGATTTTTTTTCATAATATAGAGTATCGATACTATATCTATTCTAACTATAATTTTAACAACATAATATTCCCTATAAGATTTTCCGATTAAAAAGGTGGAAGGTATGTAGCGCCTACAATCACGGTGCAAATAAATGTACAACCAAATTTAGAAAATGAAGATACACAATTGGCTACATTCAAAGTTCAAAAATATCTTTCTATAATCTAGATTACGTGTAACTTACTCACAGAATATATTTTAAAAATTTCTGGTCACTGCATTTAGTACTATTAACGATAAAGATCTCGCAAATATTTAGAGTAGCCTACAAGTTTTCAAATAACCTAATCTACTCTTCCTATAACCTCTTCCTATTATAAATACCCACGCCTCTTCCTAAAACACTCATACCGCAAAACCAAAAGAATGGCTTCTAAAGCGCTCAACAACACAGCAAATGATTCTAAACAACAAATCACCGCCATCAGCGACTTGAAGCCAAAGCACACTACTAAGATGGTTCATGTCAAGGTTCTACATTCCTGGTCACAAAACATCAATCACGGGGGGGGGGGGGGGGGGGGGGGGGGGGGGGGGGGAAACCTTGGAATTCGTATTGGCTGATGAGAATGTAATCAATCCAAACTTTTTCAATAGAATAGAGTTTTTTATATAAAAATTGTGTAATTTGAGCATTGATATTAATTGATGTTAATATTTCTAATTTATTTAATTGTAACATGTACAAGGGGCATAAAATTCATGCAAGCTGCAAAAAGACTTACTTTGAGAGTAAAGGAAGACTTCTTCTGGTTGGAGTATGGCGCAACATCAGAAACTTCCAAGTCAGGCCTGCTGGAGGAGCATATCGCACAACAAACCATATCTACAAGATTTCATTCAATCAAGCAACAGTCGTTACTCGGTCCAATTTCATGAATGATGAGTTATATCTTAATTTGGTCGATTTTCAAAGCGTTTTATCTGAAACTCTTGATGAAAAACTGCTAATAGGTAAAAACGTGATCGATAAAATATATTTCAAATAAGATAATCCCGCGCTTTGAAAGCGCGGGTCAAAATCTAGTATACTATTAAAGCATGATCCTATTGTCCTTTTTACCTTAGTCTGCCATTTTCTTTACTAACATTGCATGTTTCATTAAGGGCAATCAAGTAATATTAATAACACATCTATATTGGGTCATTTTTTCGGATCCAGCCCACATCAGATCTCTCTTGGGCCATTTGGGGAGATTAAGAAATCAGATCCAATTCTCACTTTTTTTTTCTTTGGGCCATTGAGTCCAAGTTCAAATAATTTTTTTTCAACTATTCTTAATTATTATTTTTTTATTTTCTTAATATAATTTAAGCATTCATAAAAAAAATTGAATTTTTTCATTGAAAAGTACAAATCTTTATTAAAAGTATATAATTTTTTTAAAAAATATTAACCACATAATAAAATTAATTTATCAGAGTTATACCAACTTAATTCATTAAAGAAATAAAGTTTAATTTTTTAAACATAAATAGTCATTTAAAATGAAATACAATAAATAAAGATAAAAAGTTTATGTCTTTTATAAAATAAAACACAAATATATGAAAATATGACATTTACTAAATATTTATCAATTGAAAAAATAATAATAATAAACCCGCGCTTTCACAACCCGCGCTTTGAAAGCGCGGATCAAAATCTAGTTTTAGCATTTATAATGTCTTACATTTTTAAAAGTTAGTCTATCTTGACAAAAATATATTTTAAAGAATATGTTACGTTTTAAAAGGTTCATGACCATATTCGTTAAAAAGATATTGAAGTTAAAAATTATTATATGATACTAAGATTATAGTAAAAGGATAATTCATTTTAGATATTTTGAAAAGTTTTTAAAATATTGTAATAATTTAAAATTATTATTATATATAATTTTGTTTTATTAATATTACTATTTATTCTAATTAATTTTAAAACACATAACAAAAACGGTAGTAATAAGAATATTTTGTATGTATTTAAAATATTTAAAATTATTAATAAATATATTACTGAATTTAAAGATAATTTTAATCAATCTTTTGAATTATTAAATCTATTAAAATAAGTTTTAAATTTAATTTAAATTTAAATTTTATTTCTGCACACACTAATTAAATCATACATTTACTTTTTCCTTTAACACACTAATTAAATCGAACATGGGAACTGCCTCTTTGGAGACTCGATGGAGAAGAGTTGGAGATGAAAGGGTTTCCAAATTCTTTTCACTTCATATACATTTTTACTAAATGCTAAAAAAAACTTATAAATTAATATTATATTTTCATTTTTATTTGTATTTTTATTTGTATTTTTATTTGTATTTTTATAAAACATTTTAATTTATTTTAAAGTTAAATAAGAAGGACTAAACTTGGTTTTCATTATTGTTTGTACTAAGGGGACAAAGATTTGTAAAACAATTTTAGGGGATAATAGTATAATTTTTTGTTCTTTTTTCTGCAAATTTTTCAAATACAATACATGTTTTTTTTTTAATACAATACATTTTAACCTTGTACACTAATTAATGCATCAGTTAGATATTATGTATTGATCAGGAACTTGTGGTCAAGTGGTAAGGGGAAGGACTTGAAATGTCACCATATTTCAGGTTCGACTCACCTGCCATGCGAAACTAAGTCACATTTTCCTGGTCACTCTACACGGTTATTGGCTACTGCATTTCGGCTCATTTGAATACCCGGAAAAAAGTCTATACGTGGGCTGCACCTCTCATCTGGAGGTTAGGTCTGTGTCTTTAATAGATCCGGGTTTAACCTTTTAAAAAAATATATATTTTGTATTTCAACCAAACCATGTGAACTTGACTTTTTCTTGGGTTCACCCCCTAGGGTGAACCTTTAGGTTCACCAACCAATAGAAAGTTATCATTTTAGATCTAGTATCTTTTAATTAAAGAAACAAAATAACTTGCCAAATTATATTATGCTTTTAAAATAAAAAATAAAAAATTAAGTAAATAAAAATAACAATAGTTCTAAAAAAATATTGTTTAAAAAAAATATTTATTTTTAAGATTTAGAGTTTAGTGTTTAAGATTTATAATTTAGAATTTATCCAAATGTTTAGTGTTTTTCCAAGGGTCTAGGGTTTACCTACGGGTTTAGGGTTTACCCAAGGGTTTAGAGTTTACCCAAGGGTTTAAGGTTTTCCCAAGGGTTTAGGGTTTAGGATTAGAGTTTAGGGTTTAGTGTTTTGTTGACAACATGTTTAGTGTTTTTCCAAGGGTTTAGGGGTTTTACCCAAGGATTTAGGGTTTACTTAAGGATTTAGGGTTTAGGATTAGAGTTTAGGGTTTAGTGTTTTGTTGACAACATTTTTTTTTTTGAATTCGTTTTTTATATATTATTTTTATTTATTTTTAAATTTTATTTTGAAAAAATAATATAATTTGCAAGTTATTTGGTTTCCTTAATTAAAAGATACTAGATTTAAAATGACAACTTTCTATTGGTTGGTGAACCTAAAGTATTGTTTATATCAAATTACATACGGGAAAAGGCTATATATTAGATACGAGTTGGTCGTTAGTTGTAATTAAGTAGCGATCCTCTCATAATTCGTAAATAAAGATCTATAAATATATCTAAATATGAAAAAAACTTAGTGGTATATACAAACAAATATATGCTAAAAGATCTCAGAAATTCATTTTTTTGTGCACCTGATATTCATTTATCTACCAAAAGTACTAATAAACTAGGTGTGACTGCACATTTTGTGCGGATTATATAAATTAATATATATAGACACAAAAATTTGGATATCAATATAAATTTTTATTTAAATCTAAATTCTTAAATTTATGTGAAAATTTTAAAATGATAATATAAATTACTTAACTTCAGTATCCATATTGAGAATTAACTAGGTATTTTTCCTGTACCATGTACAGAAATAAATTTTTTAAAATTTAAATTATATTTAAAAATAAGATTTTGTTAATTTTATATTTATTATTTGCTTACAATATATAATTTTAATTTTTAATTTAACTTTATGTAAAATTAAGAAAAATAAATATTTGTATTTAAATTTATATTTAGTAATATATATGTATACATTTAAAATAATAATCTTAGAAAGATTTTTAATCTATTTCTTTTGGTTAAAATATATCAAATCAAATTTTATTAAAATTAAGAGAAATTTTGCTAGGTATATAAGTATCAAAGAGTAAAGCAAATAATATTTCTAAAATTTGTAGATATACTAATGGTACTAAGATTAGAAAATTGTATTAATTTAAAAAACAAAACTGCATAAAATTTAGAAAATTTGTTTTAGTAATAAAAATTATATAATTATAAAATAGAATTAAATAATATTTCGAAAATTTTAAATGTTATTATGTTTTTATTTCTTTTATTATATTATTTACTATTAAATTAATGATAATCTATGATTTATTACCATATTTTAAAAAGCTTACAAAAATATAAATCAATACTAAATTTAAATGTCAATGTCACAATTAACTTCAAGTCATGTCATCATTATTAGTATGATGTGGCATCATTTTTTTTCAAAATCATTGTGGTAATGACAAATGACAAATTACTTCTCAAATAATGTCTAGGGACTAGGGGATGTATTCAACTTTTTCTATATTTTTATTTAATAAACTTCTCTTGTAATAATCAAACCAATCTAAGTTCTTAATTATATAAATATTTTAAAATAATAATGTAAATTATCTAACTTCAGTATCCATATTAATAATTAATGTATTAATTGATGTTCTTTATCTTTAATTTTATTTAAGAGATATATGTTTAGATCATCTAAACCCAAAATTTTCTCTAGTAACAACCAAACCAATCATTAAACAAACTGGAGTTAAAATAAAACACTTCTCAGAGTTGTGGATTGAAAATAATCTCATTGGCACTGAATGCATTAGAAATTAGAAATAGTTAAAACTCATAAAATATCAATAAAATAACAGTAACCAATAAACATCATATATTATCAATAATTTAGATTTTAGAAATTATGGCACATAAAACAAAAAGAGTAAACATGTACTGTTCATAGATAATATAGTGACAATTATGTATATAAAGATAATTTAAGGAAAATAATTATTATATTATCGCTATAGTTTCTTAATATTCCTTTATTAAATATTTTGAGTATAATGAAAAATCATCAACTAAATCACTAAAATTGTTTATTAAAACTAATGATTCAATCTAAAATCATCGAGAACATGACAAAACATCAAAATCACATTTTAAATAGTCGTAAAAAAATTAAATATCTCTTTATCAATTATTTCTAATATAATGGAAAAAATCATCGAGAACATGACAAAACATCAAAATCACATTTTAAATAGTCGTATAAGTTTTTTAATATCTCTTAATTAATTATTAAATATAATGAAAAAATAATCAAATAAATAATTAAAACTGTTTATTGAACTAATGACTCGGCATAAAGTCATGAAAAACATTTAAAATCATCAAAATCACTTCTTAAATAATAGTACAGATTAATTATTTCAAATATAGTGAAAAATCACTAAATAAATCAATAAAAATATTTATTAAAACAAGTGACCCAAAGTAAATTATTTCGAGCATAATGAAAAATCATAAAATAAATTGCTGAAATCTATACTATTAAAATAGAAGTCGTGACTTCTTTCATGTGTGATTTTTTTATTTGGACCATCTTTAACAAAATATTAACTTTTACATAACTTAATTATAATATCTTTCAATATTTTTATTTTTATTTGAAATACTAATAAAATATCTTAAGTAAATGTCTAACAAAATATTTTAAATATCTTTCAAAATCTTTTTACAATATATTTTCGAAATTAGTTAACTAAAATTTTAGTTATCACAAACTATAATTAGAAACTAAATTTTAGTTTTAGTTTTGATTGTAAACAAAAATTAACAATTATATAAAATACTTTTAATAATATTTTAATGATAATAAAAAAATTAAATTGATTTATTTTTCAAAGTTAAATTTAAGAAATATTTTAAAAGTTGCTTTTTTTTTTTTTTTTGACAGCAAGAAATTTACAGACTCATGTTGACTCTGTAAACCATATTGGTAACTCCGCATCTATGTGAACGGCAAAGGACAGTTGCTTTCTTGCACTACGTGCTAAGCTGTCCGCCCGAAGATTCGCCGTTCGAGGTACATGGACAATGTCTGAGTTGAGGAAGCTTCCTTTGAGGAGCTTGATATCTTCCAAGTAGCTTTCAAATGCTGACCATTCTTCTGGTTCCGAAACCATCTTCACCAATTGAGAACAATCCGTTGCAAACGTAACCTGTAACTGTCTTAAATTCTTCATGCATTCCATTGCCGAAATCAAAGCCTCTACCTCCGAATGAAGGGGAGAGAGGCATGCCCTTACATTCCTTGCCCCCAGAAGACCATCAAACCCCGGTAAAGTACTATACCAGCCTTGCCCTGACATTAAATCCTTATCCTTCCATGAGCCATCAATAAAACACCATCGACCTGGTGTCTCTAAGAGAGGAATGGTTTGTACCGAGAGCCCCCTTGTTGGTTCATTTCCTACCTGTGCTTCTGCCCAGAGTGATGATTCCACTTCAGCTAATTTTAAAGTGTCACGCGGATCAATATCCAAATTACTAAAAACTTTGTTATTTCGGGCTTTCCAAATATACCATAGAATCCATGCAAACTGATGGTCATCCATTTTCAGTTGCACCCTCCAAAAAAGATGATCCATATTAGCAAATAAAGAGATGATAGGAAAGATATTGGGCGATGACGGAATCTTGGATAGTGCCCACACTTGACGTGCAGGGGGACATTCAAAAAATACATGATTTATTGATTCTTCCGGATCTCCACAACGAGCACATCATATATCTCCTCTTATCCCTCTTGCCTTTAAATTTTTCATTACCGATATACATCCTGAGACCAGTTGCCACAAGAAATGTTTTATCTTCGGTGGACACTGCACTTTCCAGCATAAGGCTTTAAGTATATCCACTGTGGGGCCATAAAAATCAGGAGGTTTTACCCTATCAGGGTAAACTCGTTCAACCTGATAACCTGATTGGACATAATATTTTTCATTATTAGCAAAATGCCATCCATTCCTATCCTCAATCTGGTTCCTAATTAAAGAAATACTTTCAATAATTCTTGCGTCCTTCGGATCCACTAGATCCCTGATTGCCTGTACATTCCATGAACGAGATTCCTGATTGATGAGGGAATCCACTGTGAGGTCCGGATAAATGTTGTGAGAATTTTTGTTTGCTGGTCTCGGGCGAGTGGCTGGGATCCAAGGATCATTCCATACAGAGATAGATGATCATGTTTCCACCCTTTTAATTAGTCCTTTACAAACCAGAGATCTAGCGGAAGTAATACTCCTCCAGCCATATGACAGGGAGTAAGATCGGATCGGTTCCAGGGGCGAAGCATTCCTATAATACCGTCCTTTGAAAACTCTTGAGAAAAGAGTATTTGGTTTCTCAATTAGCCTCCATAGTTGCTTACCAAGCATTGCTGTATTAAAATCCATGAGATCCTTAAAACCCAAACCACCATTATCTTTGGTTTCACACAATTTATCCCATGATTTCCAATGCATACCTTTTGAACTCCCTCCTGGACTCCACCAAAACTGAGCTACTGCGCTCGTTAACTTTTTAACTGTAGCCTTCGGTAACCGATAAATAGACATGACATGGTCTGGCAGGGCCGTAACCACCGATTTTATAATTACCTCTTTTCCTCCTTTTGTAAAAAATCTAAAAGTCCATCCATTAACCCTATTATTCAACCGTTCCTGTACAAAGCCAAAAACTTGTACCTTTGATCCACCAAGGCTTTCTGGTAAACCTAAGTAGGATCCCATACCGCTTATGTTATGTATTCCCAGAACATCCCTCAGCTCTTGACAATTAACTTCCTCAATCTTATGTCCAAATTGAATTGAAGATTTCTGGAAATTAATTTGTTGTCCCGAGACATTCTCATATTCCTTTAAAACCCTAAGAATGGTTTGACATTCTTCCTTATTTGCCTTACAAAAGAAAAGACTATCATCTGCAAATAACAAATGAGAAATTGCTGGACACGCTCTTGCCACCTTTAAACCAGTAAGTTGTTTCATTCTCTCCGCCTTCTTAATATTCGCGATTAATGCCTCAGTGCACATAATAAATAAATACGGAGACAGAGGATCCCCTTGCCGCAGGCCCTTTTGAGGGATAATAACACCTTGTGGCTGACCATTGATAAGTACCCTATTTTGAACCGAAGAAATACATTCCAGTATCAAGTCAATCCAACGAGGATCAAAACCCATTTTGTGAAGAAGAGCCACAATAAAGTTCCACTCGATCCTATCATATGCCTTACTCATATCCGTTTTGATCGCCATAAATTTATTCTGGCAGGACTTATTAGTCCTCAGTCCATGAAACATTTCCTGTGCTATAAGGATATTATCCGATATTAACCTTCCCGCCACAAAAGCCGATTGTGTCTCCGAAATTAGCCTTGGTAAAAAAATTTCAATCTTTGACACAAAACCTTCGAAATAATCTTGTACCCAACATTACAAAGACTTATTGGCCGTAATTCCGTCATCTTTGTGGGTCTCTCTACTTTCGGAATCATACATATATTAGTAACATTTAACCGTGTATCCATATCTCCCGTAAGAAGGAAATTGTTCACCATCTCAACCACATCCCTCTTAATTATATGCCAGGAATGCTGGAAAAAAGAGCTGTCATCCCATCTGGTCCTGGCGCTTTTTCCGGGTGCATCATGAATAGAGCTTGTCGTACCTCTTCCTCCGTTGCCACTCGCAGTAATATCTGATTCATTTGGGGAGAAATAGATGGTACTATCTCGTCCAAAAAACTATCAAATTCCGTTGGATCCGTGGTCGTGAACAAACCCTCAAAATAATCAACTGCCACTTTCTCAACTCCTTTCTCATCCGTTATCCAATTACCTGTTTCATCATGGAGTCCCACTATATTATTACGAACCCTACGTTGCTTTGTCAACGCATGATAAAATTTAGTATTCAGATCTCCAGATGAATGCCACATATTCCTACTTTTCTGATGCCAATATTCCTCCTCATCCTTATAAGCCTCCTGCAATTTCCTAGAAACCTCAATAATCTCATCTTGTGATCTATTGTTATCCATTTGTACTTCCTCCAGTGCTTGTTGGAGTTCTTGGATTTTATCCTTCCCATATGGTTGATTATCTTTACGCCATGAAGATATTTCATGACGACAATTAGTAATTTTTGTAACAAGATCTCCTAAATGTCCTTCCTGATTCTCCGTCCAGCCAGCTACAATCGAATCCATGAGACCCTCTTGACCAATCCATCTTTTATCAAACCTAAATTGCCCTCTTTTTTTCTTTGTAATATTATCCTCTAAGAAAGCAATCACTGGCCGGTGATCAGAACCCACCATTCTTAGATACTCTGTATAAGAACATGGAAAAAGTGTATGCCATTCCTCATTTGCCAAAGCCCGATCAAAGCGACATCTGACCGTCACTGCTCCTTTTCCTTTACCCCTTCGTCCTTGCCACGATAGTGTATTACCACGAGCAGGGAATTCTAGTAAGCCACTATTCCGAATCATATTATTGAAGGGAATAAATGACGTTGTACATCGTAGAGAGCCCCCATCCTTTTCATGATTCCCAGTGATCTCGTTTAAATCTCCAAAAATAAACCAAGGTTCTGATCGTGCTAATCCAAATCGAGTTAATCTCTCCCATACATGTTCTCTTAGCTTTTGTACTGGTTCCCCATAAACAAAAGTAAGGAAAACTTTCTTCTCTTTAACCATTGCCTCAATATCAATCATCCTCTTGCTGGAATATAGAATTTTAACTTGAAATTTATTATTATAAAAAAGAGCTAATCCACCACTCCTCACATTTGGATCCACCGTAACCAAACTATCATATCCAAAATGGTCCTGAAAACTTTGTACGAATTCGAAATCCTGTTTTGTCTCGGATAAAAATAAAAACTCTAGTTTATATTTATGCCATGTTTCTCGAAGATAACTTATGGTCCAATGACTCCTAAGTCCTCTGCAATTCCAGCTTAATATTTTCATATATAATGATTGTAAGAGAAACGTCTTTGTCGAATCCATGAGGCCATAAATCCACAGACATGTCCAATATAATTTAATTCCTTTTTCCCATATTTCCATAGTCCCTTATTATAATTCCTGAGGCTGCTACAATTTTCCATGGCCCATAATAAAAAACCTGGAAAACTTACAACCAGTGAACTAGTAACACCCGTATTGTTAAAGTATGTCCTCAAACCCCGTACCAACACCACAGTATCCCCATAGAAGGCCTCACTAGAATAAAAAGATAATCTCATTAACGCACATAATCCAACCTTGTTTAAGACCAATATTAAAATTCCACCAGATGTCCACATGAAATTTCTTCGCAGTAGAACCACCACACAAGAGATGTAAAAACCAACTAAACCATCTTTATTCCAATTCATAAACTTGAGATAAAAACTTACAGAGATACGACATAATGACGTATTGAATCTGCGCTTCTAGTATCGTAGAAAAAACAAAGCCTCTTCCCCATCAAGGAATTCTCCTCCCCTGAAATCAACTGAAGTTTCAAAACATAATGCCTTGTAGCCGTCTACCTTCACTTTGATTCTCCCATGATCAAGATCCACTTCAAACCACTCCCCAAGAGCCTCACCGATTCTCTCGAAAGTCGGGGCAGCCCAAAATTCTAGAGGAAAACCCAGAACCTTTACCCAAAGAATGATTTCCGGAGGGTAAGGTTGTTCTTTCCTCGATTGCCAGCGAACCAATGATAGCATCCAGTAGTCGAGATGAAACAGCTGCATCCTTAGGACCTCGTCAATATCTTCTTCTTCCAAAAATCAAACTGAAACTTGCCCAAGCCCAAATCTGCCCCAATCAATTTCCAAATTTTCGGGAGCGTCACCACCAATGCCTTCACATCCTGCTCATCAGGATTCATGCATCGACCAATCAAAGTCTTTGCATAGCCTTGAATGAGCCCCGTGTTGTCAAAGTGTGGCCCCGAAATCTTCAGTCTTTTGGGGTTTCCCTCCACACTCCTCGCACTCCCAATAAGTTGACTCTGAGTCATTGAAACCAAAGAAAAGAAAAAGCCACAAAAACCTTTAACGATAATTGAAATGAGAACTGAGCTGTGCTGTAAATCGAAGACCCTACACCCTAGCTTGATTCCCATTAAAGAAAATCTTCTATGATTGATACGAGAAGTCAGCAACCAAATATTTTGAATCCACTCAACGATTCTAACCAGCCAAATTATCCAATAGACTTGCAGATTCACAAACCATACTTTCCATCTCCTAGTAATAAAAGATTGAGGAGTATCCTTTTGACAACCCTTAAGAAACAAAACACCCAGATCTTGCGATTTCGTTTTAATGAGAAAGACAATCGTACCACAAAGATCTCGCCTTTGGATGATGTTTGACGATGATTTCCTTAAGCGTAAGGAGCCCGAAGCTTTTACCAATTCTAAGGATCTTGCCCTCCATATATTTCCATTTATCCGGAGATTCCCTCCGAGATCCACACGATCTCTCCTGGTGGAGACCCCAGTTTGTTTCGATCCTCTCCAGGAACCTTCATAATGATGAAGATCTGCCCTATGATTATCCCTTGTGACCCTTTGATCCCCTGGATCCCATCCTCGAAGATCCATCGTAACCCTAGAAAAAAGTCGAAGTCGCCGTCGCCATCGCTCTATACATCGTCAAGCAGTATTTCAGGTATATTTTATAAAAAAAGAAATATTCATTTCTATTTCTGATTTAAAATAAAAATATCTTATCTATTTAGCACATAAATTATGACTTATTTCATATGTGATTTTTTAATTTAGACCACTTAAAAATCATACCTTTAAATACTTTTACCATGTAATACAATTAATTTACACATCCTTTCATAGATGAAACATTTGATTTTTATTCATATCTTATATATAAGACTTTGGTCTACGTTGATAAAAAAAAAAGACTTTGGTCTACTGTTATTAACCTATGTGTATTCTCGTGAGTTAAAAACCAATTCAGTTTATTATTTAAACAACTATACTAAATTAGTTTAATTAATCACTATATACCAAATCTATATTATTAAAGTTGAAGTACACATTGAGAATGTTTGGAAACAAGGATAGTAGCCTAAATGAAAACTGTTTGTAAACAAGGATAATTAATGTCCCTTTGTAATTTCATTAACATAAGCTTTTAACCAAAATCGAAATAAAAAATTTACAACAGTTACCGGTTAACTTACCCCGACTATCGGCTTACCAAGTGGATATTAATTAATCAAACAATTAAAGTAACATAATATTACTTTATTCCTGAAAATATCTTTAAAATATATTGAGTTTGGAAAATTATGTTAGACGTGATTGTCTGGATTCTCGGTGAAATCTTTGCAATAAATTATTAGCTAAATTTTCTAAACTAAACTTCATTCCCACGTCTTTTATTTCTCCAAGCTAAATATCTCCAAACCCTCTTTATATTGCTTCCCAGATGCCGTAGAGAACAAACAAGTCGAAATCTTATCTTTGTTTTGATAGAAAAAAGTTTGTTTTTGTGAATAAAATAATAAATTAAATTAAAATAATAAAAATGAATTACATTTATTGTCACTTTTCACTCCATATAATTATTTTAGTAAATATTGAACTCTTTCAATTTCATTTAATTTAGCCAAACACATAAAAAAATCCTTTTTATTAGTTTATAAAATCAGCTAGGTATGAAAATTGGCTATCCATTTAGGTACGAGTTGTTCTTTCTGGATATACATGTCAATTAGGGCCGAAGCCTGCAACCCAAGCCCGCCCAGCCCTAAAAATTACCAAGTTTGGGCTTAGTTTTATAAGCCCAAAAAGATTGGGTCTTTTGGGCTTTGGGTATTTTGGTCCTAAGCCTGTTTGGGCTAGGACCGGTCCGAAAACCCGAAATTTTATAATATAGCTTTAAATATTATCGTTCTTGAAATAAAAACTATTATTAGTATTGACATATTTTTTTTAATATTTTTATTCAGACTCTGATAAAAAAAAAATTGTTAATACACTTTATTGTTTGATCATTACAAGTGTCACATTGAAACTTTTGCAAATGTACTTTTTTCTTTTATGTACAACATGTTTTTAAATTTCAAAATACAAAATTATGAAATTTTTGACCATGTTTATCATAAATTTTGTTCTATTATATACTTAGTTTTAATTTATATTTGATTAATTAAATCTTATTAAATTTGATTTGTTTATAATATGTTTCTAAATCATACAAAAAAGTAAAACATTTGATAAAGAAGAAAAGTTTAAACTCACTTTATATTTAAAAAAAAAAACTATTTTTTTATGAAAAATTTAAATGTATTAAAAAGATGAAAGTGACAATAACAACTTATTTTTCAAAAAGCTCGAAAATGCCTGAAAAGCCCTATAGCTCTATAAGGGCCGTTCTTTAAATTATAGACCCAAAATATTTCTGGACCGGGCGAGGTTCAAATATTTACGGGGTTAGCAGGGTTGGGCCGGGTCGGGCCAGCCCGAATTGACACTCCTATTTTCGGGTATCGTTTTTTTCTGAAATTAGGTCCGCTTGAATATTATAAATTTATGTGTGAGTTTTGAGTTGGGTCCTTCTAGGTCTGGATGAGTTCGGTTATGATGTATAGGAACCTAAAAATATCTAAATAACAAATATATAACTATATTATCTGATTCGGTATAGATCTTTTGAATACAATTGACTATATTACGACCCATATAAAATATATAACACTAATTATGAAAAACAAATATCAATGTATAAAAATATAAGAACCAATATCCGCGCGGGTGCGCGGGTCAATCTCTAGCTCTCTATTATGTAACAATACTGATTTACATAAATTTTTTTTATTTCTAAATATGAAATATATGTGGAAATTAAATTAAGTTAAACCTACATAATAGAGAATTTGGTATATAGTGATTAATTAAATTAAATTTTGTTACAAAATTACAAAATTTATAAATTTTATAGTAACAATATTATCAGCCACAAAAATATTATTATAAAATTAGATAATATATAACACCAAATTATATAATTTATTGATATATTTTATTGATATATTTTATTGTCTAACATAAAATATTTTAGTATTAAAGAAAACCCGCACGGTCGTGCGGGTCAAGATCTAGTTGTTTATTAAAACTAACAACATAGCCTAAAATCATAGAAACCATGATAGATAAGCAAAATCCTACTATACACTAATTGAGAAGTCACTTTATTGATTTTTGCTTACGTGTCGATCATAGGTGAACTCTTACAAAAATGTTATAATTTGATTGGTCGATTATTTTTTAATTTTTATTTATTTTAATTAGATCTAAAAAGAAAATGTAAGTTTGTAACCAATTAATATCACTTGCCAAATAATCTACATAATATTATTTATGGTAACTAATTGTTAAAATTGTAGAAAGAGTAATAATGTTGATCAATTTTTTATATTTATAAAATACATAAAATAAAAAACAACAAACATTTTATATAAATCAATATAATGATTTTATATTCTTATTTAATGCATTATATTTATATAAACTATTATAATAACTATTAATGTCTTATAAAGTTCACATAATATGTTTTATAAAATTACAAAAACATTTATAAAATTATTTATCTTGGCTTATTATATATTTAAATTATTATAAAAATTTGTAAGTCATCTATAAAAGCTTATAAGTTAATTTATATAATCCATTTTAAAATTTTATCCTACTATCCTACTATATATTAATTGAGAAGTTACTTAAAAGTTTTTTTCTTATGTGTCGATCATTGATGAAATCTTTAAAAATGTTATAAATTGAATGGTCGATAATTTTTATTTATTTTAATTAAATTTAAAAAGTAAAAAATACGTCTATAAACAGTCAATATCACTTACCAAATAATCTATATAATATTACAAATAATTATTTATGGTAACTAATTGTTAAAACTATAGCAAAAGTAATGATGTTTGATCGATTTTTATATTTATAAACTACATAATATACTAAAAAAGTTTATTAAAATCGATAAAATAGTTTTATATTCTTATATAAAGCCTTATATTTGTATTTATAAACTATATAAAATATTTCAAAAATAATTTATGGAATTGATATAGTAGTTTTATTTGCCTATGTGATTGATATGAATATGTAGAGAATATGTAGAGAATCTGTAACAATTATATTGTTTTAACTTTTTAAGCTTATTAAAGACATAAAACTTTAGCTATAAATTATTTAAAATCAAATTTTTTAACATTATA
Source organism: Brassica napus (assembly GCF_020379485.1). Classification (NCBI taxonomy): domain Eukaryota; kingdom Viridiplantae; phylum Streptophyta; class Magnoliopsida; order Brassicales; family Brassicaceae; genus Brassica; species Brassica napus. The sequence continues at coordinate 13,846,176 of NC_063445.1, read as the reverse complement.
GACCTTCAAAACTTAAGTAATTTTATTAAAAACTGAATCTTGAATATTGTATTTAACTAATTTTAGTAAAATTATCAAAACAAAATATCAAAAAATATTTAAAATAGTCATATTATCTTTTTCAAAAAAAAAAATTTTCTTAGAAAAATATTTAACAAAAAAACACATAATGATAAAAAAATATATTTTAATTTGAAAGTTACAATAAATATATTGTTACAAAACATTTAACCCGCGAAATTGCGGCCATCCACCTAGTTATTTGTTAAATAATAGTATAGATAGATCACATAGTTAGAGAAATGAATGCTTTACTCAACCAATAACAATTAACAAGATGGTAACACATATGGTATATAATCAAAAGAAATAAAGAAAAGGTAAACAAAAATCGAAGAGAATCATTACGTTTTGAGTAAGTTATCCAATTTGACAACCACTTCTATATAGACAAGATATGAATAATTAACAAGTTATACGGACCGGTTAAACAGTAAAGATTAAAAACGCGTTTATGGACTAATACAGAAAGAAGAGAATAAAATCATCATTTGCCAGAGAAGCAGTTTCACAAAGTGCACACTCTTCATCTTCTTTTTCTTCTCGGTAATGTTGTCTTCGTAGAGGAAGAAGATCAACGAAGCATAAGCGAAACCTATCCTCCTTACATAAGCCACATCATAAAAATGGCGGCTGCTTATTTCTTCTCGCGGTTTACTACATTCTCTTTCCTCTTTTCCTTGGCTCTTCTCTGTGGATTTTCTCTAGCCGGCGATCCTTCCGTCTCCTACGTGTTTGAAGTCTCGTACATCACTGCTTCTCCTCTCGGCGTTCCTCAACAGGTTTCGTTTAGCTTCTTATATACGGGTTTTCACTCTCTCTAGTGCAGCTTTTCACTATCGAACTTGTTAAAAACTATATGGCTTTTGTCATATCAGTCACATTTATTTTACTGCGACAAATTAGTTCCACAAAAAAAAACTTTTAATTTCATTGTAATTTCTTCCTCTTAGGAGTTTTCATGAGGAAAAATGATTTGCTTCGTTTTCAGTTTGTTGTATCAGATTTATGTTACAGAATCACTATTTTATCTTAATTCGATCAAAGGCAACGATCATTGAATGCTGATTGATTTTTATGATGAATATGTAATTACACAGAAGAACTAGCTTAGTGGATATGTAATTGGGTCGAGGGGATGGTAGGAGCCTATGAGCCAGAACGTCTTAGCCATTCAGAAGAAAAAAAATGTAATTAAATACACACAGTGTTAATAGATATTGTTCCTTGCAGGTTATAGCAATGAATGGGAAATTTCCAGGCCCTGTGATTAATGCTACCACAAACTACAATGTTGATGTTAATGTTTTCAATCGTTTGGATGAGCCTTTTCTATTCACCTGGTGATCATTATTAACATTCTTATCTCTTCTTCTCTGATTCAGTGCAGCTGAGTTTACTAACATTGTGTCTTGCTGTTAAGGAATGGGATCGAGATTCGGGGTGAATCGTGGCAAGACGGTGTTCTTGGCACAAACTGTCCCATCCCTCCGAACTGGAACTTCACTTACAGCTTTCAAGTGAAAGATCAAATCGGAAGTTTTTTCTATTTCCCCTCACTTAGCCTTCAGAGAGCTTCTGGTGGTTTTGGACCAATCATAATCAATAACCGGGATCGTATTCCTATCCCGTTCAATGAGCCTGATGGCGAAATCAGCTTTATGATTGGCGATTGGTATACTCAGAACCATACAGTAAGTCCACTCTACTGGTGTGGTGTTCATTCACTTTTGATTATATGTTCATCGGTGAAAACTTTGTTGCTTCGTAGGCATTAAGGGGTGTACTTGACTCTGGTGAAGAACTTGGGATGCCTGATGGAGTCCTCATCAATGGGAAAGGTCCTTACAAGTACACTAGCAGTGTACCTGATGGAATCCACTATGAAACCATTAATGTTGATCCAGGTTAATATCTTGGAGAGTTCTCTATTGTCTGAGTAGTTTTTCATTTTATTCATCCGTGTTACATTGTTGCAGGGAAAACATACAGGATCCGTGTTCACAATGTTGGTACCTCCACAAGCTTGAACTTCAGGATTCAGAACCACAAAATGCTCTTAGTTGAAACTGAGGGTCACTACAACTCGCAAACAAACTTCACCGATTTCGATATCCATGTGGGACAGTCTTATTCATTCTTGGTCACCATGGACCAAAACGCCTCAACTGACTACTACATTGTGGCGAGTGCTAGATTTGTGAACGAAACAGCGTGGCAAAGAGTCACCGGTGTTGGCATTCTCCATTATTCCAATTCCGAAGGACAGGCTTCTGGTCCTCTTCCAGTTCCAGCAACTGATGTTTCTCAACCTTGGTCTGTAATGAACCAACAAAGAGCCATAAAGTATGTCTACAAAACCCCTTCAAGCAAATGGATATTTAAAACTTTAGACGTTTACATGTAAACCTGACTTTTTTTCATGTGCAGGCAAAACACATCTGCAAGTGGTGCTCGTCCAAATCCGCAGGGATCATATCACTACGGAGAGATAAACATCACAGGCACATACATCTTGAGGAGTATGCCTCCAACCAAAATCAATGGGTCAGTTCGTGCTACGCTTAATGGGATTTCATTTCTGAACCCAAGCACGCCCATGAGGCTTGCGGATAAGCATAAAGTGAACGGAGTTTATAAACTGGATTTCCCAGAGAGACCTGCTGACAATATACCTCCACGTTTGGAGAGTTCTATCATCAACGCGACATACAAGGGCTTTATTCAAATTATTTTCCAGAACAATGACACAAAAGTCCAGAGCTTCCATATTGATGGATACTCGTTTTACGTTGTTGCGTAAGAAAATCATGACATACTTTCTTTATTTACATTTTTTTTTAACAGTTTTAGTTGCTCTGACTTGACTTTTTAAAATCTGGTGTTCCAGGATGGACTTCGGTAACTGGACTGAAGACAAAAAAGGCTCTTATAACAATTGGGATGCAGTATCAAGAAGCACGGTCGAGGTTGATTCACATTTGCAATCTGCATGGTCAATTTGTTAGAAGTTTTACTTACATTGTTTGTTTTTGTTTTGATGTTTTTGTTCAGGTTTACCCCGGGGCATGGACTGCTGTACTTCTTTCCCTCGATAATGCCGGAGTTTGGAACATCAGAGTTCAGAATCTTGACAGATGGTATCTTGGCCAAGAAACATACATGCGAATCATAAACCCTGAGGAGAACGGTAGCACAGAAATGGATCAGCCTGGAAATGCTCTTTACTGTGGTGCTCTCAAGAGCATGCAGAAGTAAGCACACTGACCTCTCCTTTCCTCTCATATCACCTTAGATGATGATATGAATATCCTAAGCACTCTTCTCTTTGGTTATCTCCTGCAGGGACCAGATCCATAGCTCTGCAACATCAATATTAAATGAAAAGTTGAATCTAGTTTTCAGCTTGGTGATGGTTCTGCTCGCCTTGGTTCCAGTATTTTTCTGTTAAATCTGATCTCTCATTGGTGAAATTGTATGATACAAACTGTTGGGCTTCTTTTTTCTTCTTCTTTGATTTCATTGATTGTTTGTTTATGTACTTCTCATTATCCGAAATAACTTCAGATTGTGGGGCTTGCTTTGTGTCTAAAGCATTGTAGTTTGTGTCTTCTACATTATTTCTACAATTATTAAGCAATGCTTAAAAGTAGAGATGGACAAAACAAAAGTCTCGTCCTGTTCGGTATGAGTATATACTTTTGATTCGTATTTTTGTTCTTTACTATGTACCCGTTTTTCCCTCCACAGTTAAAACTTTATTCATAATAAGCATAATGAAATTATATTCGGAGTCGAAAAAGTTATATAATTTTAATTTAAGCACAAAAAAAAAAAGAAAAATAAAACAATGGCCGGCCTTAGAGCCCGGAAGTGAAGGGTACGCCTGTGTGTGGCAGCCATACGGTACCTGCGATGAATTTTCCAACAGTGAAAGCGGATGCATCAGAATCTCTATTCAACACATGGAACCCTTTCCAACGAACACGCCACTTAGTAGACGAACCTGGTCCGGTATTCTTATATTCAGCACAGAACAGCGTGTCTAAACCGAAAACCGAACCTTCAGTCCACGGTGACCAACCCAATGGACTCACAGCACTATCCAAATGCGTCTTAAGAACCACGGTGCGAGAGTACTTCATCCAAGGCCGGCCCATGTACGTTTTAACTGTACGGACCACCGGTTTTAGATCAGGGGCGGGTTGGATTCTTGAGTTATGTATAGAGATCCCTGTGTTCTGAAACGGATCAGCACGACCTTGTGCGGTTATTACATTGGCCTGACCCTTGAGCGGGGGACGAGAGAGGATGAGACAGTTTTGGAAAACTAAGCTGCGTTTCCAAATATGAAATCTACGGTTCCATAAATGTAGCAGCCACGGTATAATTGGCGCTGGGAATGAACCATCAGTGTGTCTTGGTATCCTTCAATAGAGCATTTATAGAAGATTGAGAGGTCTGAGGATGACCGGAGTTCCACGGCCTGGCCTTTGGCCGGACCAGCCGTGTTCTGGAATGTTAGGCCTTTGGCTATGAAGTGAAGTCCCTCTATACCTGGATCACACGCAATTGAACCAATTATTATACAGCCAGTGAAAAAAAAGTAATAAATGTTCAAATGGTAACGCCTATTTATTTCGCGGGAAATAAAGCAAAAGCACCGGTTACGTTTTATTTCTATTTTCTTAGCTAGTGCTTAGGCATGGCCGCCTGAGCAAAAATATCGGAAACAAAGAACCGAACTGAAATACCCGAAACCGGAGCTGTACCAAAACTCTCAAATATCCGAACGGTTCATATATTTCTATATCCGAAATAACTGAACCAAATCGTAACCGAACCGAACCGAGAACCAAACGGATACCCGAATATATAAAAATATTAATTATATATACTTATAATATAACATAACTAATATATATATATATATATTTAAATTAAAAATCTATTAAAATTATCCAAAAATATTTGAAGATAACTAAATTATTATAAAGTATCTGAACTACCCGAAAGTATTCGAAAGTATCTGGATACTTTTATCCGAAATATCTAAAGTAATCCAAAAAGTTTTATTTAAATCATTCTAATTATTTGATATTTTATCCTAAATAACCGATATTTAACCGAAATGATCCGAACTATTCGAACTACTCGAATCCAAACTGGAACCAAATGAGAACCGAGTTTTTTCGGATATTTTCTGGTTTCTAATTTTCCTATCTGAACCGAACCAAACCCGAAACTAACCGAACCGAACCGAAAATAGATCAGGTAGTAAATGGATCCTCTGGTCAAAACCTGAAATCCATGAACCCAACCGAACAGATACTTGAAATGTGCAGGCCTAGCAGTGCTAATAATTGATGATGATCCCAATGTATGATTTAACTTGACGTCTCCACCATAAATCTTACGGATTGGAAAACCCAATTCGTACGGAAGTTTTAAATATTTTTTTATTAGTGTCATAATAGAAGCTTGTTTAGATCCAATCCACCATATGCATTAAAACCATAATTAACCCGAAGTTCTTAGAGTGGGGTTCTTATCGGAAATTAAGAAATTGTTTCTTAACTTTTAACTAAAAAAACTAAGAACCGGTTCTTAAAGTCCTTATTTAAGAACCGGTTCTTAGCTTTTTTTAGTTAAAAGTTAAAAAACCGTTTCTTAACTTCCGTTAAGAACCTCATCCTAAGAACCCCGGGTTAATCATGTTCTAACTAATCAATAAATAAAAGACATAATAATTAAATATTTACCGGCTGTGGCGTAATTGTAAGTGGTGTAACCACCTTTGACACTACGACCACCGGTGATAAGAACAAAGTTCACTCCTGTGGTGAATAGTTAAATTCACCACACTCTTCATAACCAATCAAAACGTCATGTATGAGCAGTTAAAAAAGGCAATAAAAAAATAGCTGAAAAAAAACAACACCGACATTAATTAACGCCGTCTAAAAACCTAAACTCTAAAACCATAAATCCTAAATCCGAAACACTAAACCATAAATCTCAATCCTAAAATCTAAACCTTAAATCTTAAACCTTAAACCTAAACTCTAAACAATAAACTTTAAAATCCTAAAATCTAAACTCTAAACCCAAAACTCTAAACCATAAACCCTAAAATCTAAACCCTAAATCCTAAATCCTAAACCCTAAACTCAAATCCTAAACTCTAACCCCAAAACTTCAAATCCTAAACCCTAAACTCTAAATCCTAAACCCTAAACCCAAACCTCTAAACCGTAAACCCATCTGCTAGTCATAAGATTAAGGTTTACGGTTTAGAGGTTTGGGTTTAGGATTTATGATTTAGGGTTTGGGTTAAAGATTTAAAGTTTTGCGTTTAGGGTTTAGGATTTAGGGTTTATGATTTAGGGTTTGGGTTTAAGATTTAAAGTTTTGCGTTTAGGGTTTAGGATTTAGGGTTTATGATTTAGGGTTTGGGTTTAAGATTTAAAGTTTTGGGTTTAGGGTTTAGATTTTATGATTTAGGGTTTAGGGTTTAGAGTTTTGGGTTTGGGCTTTAGGGTTTAGATATTATGATTTAGGGTTTATTGTGTAGAGTTTGGGTTTAGGGTTTAAGATTTAGGGTTTAGATTTTAGGATTGGGGTTTATGATTTAGTGTTTTGGATTTAAGGTTTATGGTTTTAGAGTTTAGGTTTTTAGAATTTAGAATTTTGCAGATGGCGCTAATTAATGTCGGTGTTGTTTTTTTCCATCTATTTAATTTATTTTTATTTTTATTGCCTTTTTAAATTATTCCTATTTGACATTTTGGTTGGTTACGAAGAGTGCGGTGAATTTAAACATTCATAGTAGGGGTGAACCTAAGTATTGTTCCGGTGATAATGGTGGATCTCATTCCATCTCCGACCAACATTATGTTATCGTTATTGAGACGTACGTTTATGTTTTCTTGATATATTCCTTTCTTAACGTATATAATGTACCTCCCTGACGTCACTTTTCTCCGTCCAGCCACATCAACAGCCGCTTGCACCGTATTGACGTGTCCCGATCCATCTTTGGCCACCACGAGGTTAGCTCGGACAGCACGCGCGGATTGCAATTGTAGAAGTCTCCTCTCTTTACTGGAAACCCACGTTGGAAAACCCTTCCCATCAGCAGTGGTGGTGCCGTTGTTTCCGGTTGGCAAGAGGGATCCGTTGACGGCTAAGCAGTTGCTTATGAGGTTGGAGATTTTGGTGTTTGATACGATTGGTGTAATGACCCACCACTCGCACCATCTCCACTTCTTTCTCCAACCCCACCACTTCCACCTTCTTCTCCACCATCTCCACCTTCTTCCCCACCATCTCCATCTTCTTTAAAGCTTGAGAAAGAGAGAGAGAGAGAAAGAGTGAGAGAAGAAGGAGAAGAAGGGAGAAAGCTCACCTGAGCTCGTCGCCGGAGCAACCGTGTGCCGTGACCACGTTCAGCTTGCCACCACCGATAAACACCCTAGGTAATCGCCAGAAACCGCATTCCTTAATCTCTGTTTCGTTTCCGTTTAGTAAATCACCCATAACTTTCTAACCGTGATGAATCTCTTGAATCCAAGACTACCATCGTGTTCCTCTCGTCAAGACGAAGCCGTAGACACCAACCGCGTCGCGATCGGAGCCCGTACGAATCCGTACGCGCTTCCGGAAGTTTCGCCTCTGCGAGCGCGTGAGTTCCACGCGCCGCCGCCGGACCACCGTCCTCCGCCGCAGCTCCGCCGTCGCCGCCGGCCAACTTACCGGTAAGCCGCCGCCGGTGACCGACACCGGTGACTCGTCGGTGACTCGGTCAACTCGGCCGAGTCAACTCAGCGAGTCAACTCGGTTGACTCGGTTAACCGATTGGTTAGCCGGTTTAAATTGATTTCAATTCGGTTAGGTTAAACCGGTCGGTTAAAATCAATTGGAAATCGGTTAGGATAAACCGGATTAATTAATTAATTAAATAATTGATCTTTGACCAGCGGGTTGACTTTTCCGCAAACCTTGACCAGTCCCGTTTTAAACCGTTCGAAAGGCATTCTAACTCGATTTTTCGCCCTGATTTCAGATTTGGAGTCTATTTGAGCATCTGGAGTTCATATATACCACTTCTTCTGGTTGCTAAGGTGAGGGCTACTTCGTTAAATCCCGAGCTAGTTTAGTACTACCATTATGGAAAGTTTAGTTTCGAAACATGGATCCGTCTCTTTGAATCGAGTCTGTTTGAGAGTCTTGGTTGTTCGTTATTGATATTGATTGTTAAACCGGAAATAGGATAATAGAGGATTCAACGGTTGATTGAAATGATTGCTGCTAAAAACTGTTAATTATATATATGTATATATGTTAGTCCATGTGTTGAGATTGCGGGGTGCATAGGTATCTTCACTAGGCCGCGGAATTTGCGGGGTACAGAGACGTTTGTACTAGGCCGTGTGATTGCGGGGGCACATGACGTCTGTGCTAGCTACGCCTTGTTTGAGAGATCGCGGGGTACGGAGATATCTGTACTAGGCCGTGTGTTTAGCGGGGTACAGAGACGTATGTACTAGGCCGCTTGTTTGTGGAGATTGCGGGGGTACAGAGTGGACTACTGTACTTACGACGCTGTAGAGTTATATATATATATATATTTATATCCTTATGAGGAAATGCGGTATGTTATTATCGCATTGGTTGTAGCGTGTCTAGTCCACTAGACATATGTGATTGTTCTGTGTGGTGTAATAGACACCGTGTTTGCTTCATGCTAGAGCTAGGCCTACATAGTTGTAGTGCTATGAACTGAGTCAGTGGTTTGCGGTTTAGCATCCCATACCTCACTGGGCGATTCCCCTGTCGCTCACCCCTCCTTTTTTCCCCCTTTCAGGTGAGACCGACGAGCAGGAGTGATTATACCGGACCGGTGCTTTTGGGCTTTTACTACTATTGGGCTTTTGGGCTTCTATCGTTTTATCGCTTTTATCGTTATCGGGCCTCTAGACCTTTGGGCTTTTATCGTTTATGTTATTTCGTATTTCAGACTCTCGGTTTATGTCGTACTTTATGTTTCAGATTTTATTTTATATTATGGAATTCAAGCGTGGATGTTGACTTTCAAATATTTATATATGGATATTTCAGATATTTGTACTTATCGAATTATTTTTACTATTTCGAAAGTGACGGGTGTCACAATTGGTGTGATGAAATCTGAGACGTTGAGATCGGAAAAGCCGCGTCGACAAGTCTCGGTATTTGTAAGTGCGGTGCTCAGCCACGTCTGTGCGTCAAAGTCGGTGCACCCTTCTCCGGTACCGGCTTTTGGAGATACTCCTTCCAGCGTCCGAGTTAGCTGCACGATCGTGTCTCCATATAGGTCAATGCAATCAGCTAAAACGGCTTGCTTCCGGCAATCCGTGCAGTTGCGGCTGGACTGAGCCAGCTCGTCCCGGGCGGATATAGCCCGATCCATAGTTGCTTCCACCAGCATTATTCGGAACTCGGATAGCTGTGTCGGAAGCAGGAAACCATTGTGGTTTTTGAAGTAGCATTTGCATGGATCAGGGTAAGGAGTTTGGTCGCACCACCCGTCAATGCCCCCGGTGGTGGAATTGTCGTCGGCTACGGTGGTGAGAGGATTGAAGCAGAGTAGTAATAACAATAGTAAATGTAATGATAAAAGATAGATTTTGTGCATCATGCTTTCTTTTGATAGTGTGAGGATTCTAACTACGAAGTATATTGTTAGGGACTAGAGAGTGGGCACATGACTCTTAACCTATATTATATATATTGGTGGTATTAACATTAAAGCAAAACAAGCAAACAAAAATTATTTTGAAAGTCATGAATCAGATTTTGTTTAGCGTCTATACTGTTTTGTTCGACTGCTGTTTTGCCATTGCTTGAACACTTCTATCACTGTTAGCTGTAAATAAATTATTTTAGGAGGAACTTTCAGGATATGCTAGTTAATAACTAACAGAATATTCTCTTTTTCTTTTTAGTAATCGTGGCTAGTTAGTAATCCTCGATGAAAGTCCAGAGTTTTCAATCGTGTGTTATATTTTCGATGTCAAAAGGAAAAATATTAGATATATCCAATACATAATAAAGGGATACTGAAAACATACACTAAAAGAAAACAATTAAGTTAGTGTTGTTTAGAACATCTCATACCCACATCAGTTCTTTTACTTTAAACTTTTTAGTTGATCCGTGCATCCACACGGAGTATTTTTCATATATATAAAAATGTTAACATCTATGAGAGGTTTACTAGTTTTGTCATTATTATCCATGAAAGACGGACTGATATGGAATTTATTGGATTTATCATTTTATAAATGTTATCTCATGTGAAGTATAAAAGCAAGCACATCGGTGGTATGTGACCAGGCCATCTTTATTACAGGGTTTTTAGCATGGGGTTCTTATAGCACCTCCATCCATTAAAACCTTTAATAGGGTGTTAAAATTAAATTAGTAGTTAATAAAGAGATTTGGGAAGTTAAGAACTTTAGTGAGTTAAATTAATTTTTTTCTCCTCCATTGGAAGAACCTCATAGGGGTTCAAAGAATTTTTTTTTTTTTAAGTAGAATAATTTAAAATAAAAACATACATAAAATTTTTAATACAAATGAGATAAAAGCATATTTAAAATACAAATACAAATCGTAAACGAGAAAAAGTAGATTAGTTGAAATCTTGATTTGTTCCAAATTTTTGCCATATATTCTCGACCAAATCAGCTTTTAATTGTTGATGTATTTGTTTGTCACGAATTCGATTCCGAATGCTCATCATATTGCCGATATTTGAAGGCATATCTGTAGAATACGTGAAATCCACTTGTGCACTTCGGTTTGATTCCGGTTGTGCGAAAACTGAAACATCATACTGAGTGTACCCATCTCGTTCGTCTTCTACGATCATATTATGTAGAATGATACATGATCTCATTATCTTTCCAATTTTTATTTTATCCCACAAAAGAGCTGGATTTTTGACTATAGCAAATCGAGCTTGCAAGACCCCAAATGCACGCTCGACATCTTTACGTACAGCTTCTTGATGTGTAGCGAATAAGGATGCTTTCGGACCTTGCAGAAGTGGAATATATTGGACAAAAGTAGCCCATTTTGGATAAATACCATCTGTGAAATAGTAAGCCAAATGGTACTTGTGTCCGTTGACAATATAATTAACTTTTGGAGCTCGACCTTGTAATATATCATCAAAAACCGGTGATCGATCAAGAATATTGATATCGTTTAATGTACCTGGAGATCCAAAAACGCATGTCATATCCAGAGATCTTGGGAAGCTACAGCCTCTAAAACAATGGTTGGCTTTCCTGATCCACGTGTATATTGACCTTTCCATGCGGTCGGACAATTCTTCCACTCCCAATGCATACAATCAATGCTTCCTATCATCCCGGGAAATCCGCGTATCTCTCCAATATCGAGTAGTCGTTGAAGATCTTCTGGCGTGGGTTTTCTTAGATACTCATCTCCAAATAAATTAATGATTCCTTGAACAAAATGTTTCAAACATAAAAGCGCGGTGGTCTCACCAAGTCGGAGGTATTCGTCGACCGCATCAGCTGGGCAACCATATACCATCATACGAATTGCTGCCGTTGCCTTTTGTAACGGAGAGTGACCGAACCTTCCAGTAGCATCTCTTCTTTGTTGAAAGTATGAAATTTCAGCGGCGAGTCGATCAACAGTACGCATGAACAAAGGCTTGTTTATTCGCAAACGGCGTCGAAACATGTGAGAAGGATATGTTGCATCTTCACTAAAATAATCGTTTCATAACTGTATGTGTCCTTGTTCTCGTTGTCTTTCAATGTAGGCTCGTTTCTTTTTTGACCTTGATGCTCCTTGGCGATTTTCATGGTGAATGAGGAGATTTTCGAATTGTTGATCGAAAATTTGATCGGATTTTTCATCCATTTCATCATCGAAATTATGAAAAGAAGAAGATGCCATTTAAAAAATGTTAAGAAAGAAATGTGAAAAAGATTTGATTTCTCTAGTGTTGTTTTTTTTTTTGTTTATTTGGAGGTTGATAAGAAAGAAGGTATGAGATTGATAAGAAAATAAGAAAGACGCTCTCGCTCTCTCTCGAGGTTGATAAGAAGAAGCTATGAGAATGTGTTGCTCTCTCTCGTATTTCTACAATTTATAAAGAAACTGTAAAGATTGAAGAATAAATTATAAAGAACATATTGTCATATTCTGTCACAAGTGTACATGGAACAAATTGTCTTATTACTCACGAGATACAACTTACAAAATACAACAACTTATTACATGGAACACAGGCAATAGCCAACACAAGTGTACATGGAACATATTGTCTTATTGTGTCACAAGTATACTGTCCAAGACAACACGAGAAGCATCAGACCACAGTCCAAGTTGCTTCTTATGTCCCACCTGCAGTAAAAACAAAGAGAGTATCAGACCACAGACTAAGACAACACGAGAAACACAGACAATAGCCAATGACACATACCGACAACAAAGAGTGATGACACCAGTAAGAAAACTACAGAATCGAGTCTTCTTTTGTGTCACAAGTCTTCTCTGTTTCACCTGCCAAACTGCATAATTAGTCATGTTCCAATTCAAACCGTCGCGATAGACACAAGCAAAACTAATCTCGGGACAACTGAAGCACACAGAACCATATTTTTGCATTAATGAAGAAGACCACAATGTTACATACGCAGACACAAACCAACATGAAACAAACTCAGACACTGAAACTAAAGAGAAAGACACACAAATCAAACGCATAAAGAGACATTGAAACTAAGCCAACATGTCAGTAATAAGCTTGTTTTTCAAAGCAAGTTCTAATTCACTTAAAGGCTTTGTCTTGGCAATGAGACTGTCTAGCAATTTATGCTTGTTCAACTGGTCCTTCAACGCAAAGTCCTGCTGCCTAATCTTACAGAAGCTCTGAAACTCCCTTTATTCCTCTTCCAACGCCGGCTTACTGACAGACCTTTTACCTTTTGCTTTCGCTGCTTTAACACCAACAGGCCGTGAGCCTATATCATCCTCTCCTGGCACAGAGGTTGATGATTGTGCAGATTGGTCATCTAGCTTCCTCCTTTTTACTGCACTTTATCTTTAGTAGATGAAGCGCCACACCATTTATGATCATGGCGAAGCTCCAACCACGCATGCTCGAGTGTAAACTTGACCTTGTAGTCATTGAAGAATAACTCATGCGCCATCTTCAACACATCATCCTCACTCATCCCACTACCTTTAGCTTTCATTGCAGCTCCATAACACCCAACAAACTTACATACACTCTCGTTGATCTTCCCCCACCTCTGCTTACAGTGACTTGGCTCCCTCTTTTGCAAAGCAAAAAGCTTTGGACTATATGCAACATAGGCCGCTATCCGTTTCCAAAATGCTATTGCCTTCTGATCATTCCCCACGACAGGATCCTTGGAGGTGTTGAGCCAAGCACTGATGAGCACAATATCTTCAGTTGGTGACCAGTTCCTTCTTTCTTTACGGTCAGACATGACGTGTTCCTCTACTGTTGCATCTTCAGCCCACTGTGTCCCGAAGACAGAGGCATCTGATGAAGATAGTTCTATACTAGGTTCACGTGTAAGAAAGGAGAAGGAGGTGTTTGGTTGTTGAATGTTTAAAAGGTTTTGGAATCTACAAGGCTCAGTAAATGAATTCATTGCGAACGAGAAGGAGATATCAAATGAGATCGAGAAAGAGTTATGAAATGAGAAGAAGTTATGAAATGAGAAGGAGTTATGAAATGAGGAAAATATATGAAACGAGAAGGATATATGAATTGAGAGATAGATATGAAACGATGAGGATATATGAATTGAGATTCTTGGAGTTGGTCGTTTTTAAAAGCAAACTGATCAGAGCGTTTAGTAGTTGTTAAGTGTTAATGGCAATCAATTTTTCTACCTAAAACCAGAACAACCAAGACAGTAAATGTATCTACCTAAATTCCATTTAATCCCAACCTAAACAATGTCTAACACACATTAAAGGATTGGTACTTACCTGTTGACAGGTTTGATCCGCTTTGATGACACGTGATCCGTATCTTGCTGCTCCCAGCAAGACCTTTGTCCATTTCACTGGTATGTCTCTTCTCCTTTACTGTCTCCCACACAGCTAACCTTGTCATTTCAAATAAAAACCCAAGACTATAGTTTAATTACGAAACTTGGAACAGAGTTAAACAATAAAGATTTAATCAATTAAGTGTTTTGAATCAAAACCAGAGTCTACTCAAACTTCAAAATCAAGACAAAGAAAGAACCTTTAAGACATCAAATAATTAAACAGAGTAAAGCAATGACCTTTGTAATTGAACTATTGAAGAAGGGTGGTGACAATTTGGCGATTTGAGTCATCGGATTTGACAAGCAAAAAACGTGAGCCTCTGTTCATCATCGTCTCCATAGTCCCTTCGTCGCTGCTAATACCACAACTTCCCCCATCGATCTGAGATAAACAGAGTCAAATCTCATCATCGCAACAAAATTGGCAATAATAATCGAAGGAATCAAATTCACGGGAACAGAAAGCTTTAAGAAACCGACCTTCATGGTGATTGCATGCACGAGTCTGGAGGAGAACATCGACGAAAAAAAAAATGAATCAAACGACATCTCTGTTCGAGGTTTCGGCAGAATCAACGAGGAAGAGAGAGACCCGACGATGTGATTTCGACGAAATCGAACAAGAGAGAGTCATGATCGTCGACGAACAAACAGATCAAAGATCATCTCCCTCAGAGATTTTTGAAGAAGCGAAGGCGAAGAGATGTCGATGACATCGAAGATGAACCGAAAGAGAAAGAGAAAGAGACGACATTTATTTTCCGTAAAATGCACCACCCAATACGCTCCTGTCACGTATGGGGTTTTACCCAACTCTAAACTCTCTTAATTTGGCAGCGGTTCTTTCTAATAAAACCATTTTTGATTTAATTTTTTCACTTTTTTGGTTTAGAACCCCTTCCTCAACCGACTTATGGAGTTGGTCTTAGCTCTGTTTTAAGAGACGGTTCTAGTTTTTCTTAGTTAAAAGTTAAGAGACAGTTCTTATATTACGCTAAGAACTGCACCCTAAGAACCCTAAGAGACAGTTTTTGTATCATTTATATTACGCTAAGAGACGGTTCTTATATTACGCTAAGTATCTGAACATTAAAGAAATATTGAAAGTTGAGAAAGTTAGAAAAAGAAATTCAAAAACTGAATAAATAAATGATACAGGTTGCAGCAGGCGAACCCTTAAAAAACTTGAGATACTTTCTATCTATGTGGCACTTCATGATTTGCTCACTAAAACCTTATTCTGATTTATAATTTAATTATTAAATAAATTACATTAAAAACTAATATTTTTTATCAGATACTTACACTAGTATCTAAACCGTTGGATATGCTCTAATATTCTCGGTTTTCTTTTTGTGTTTCAAAAAAATTCTCGGTTTGTTTATTAAAATGTGGTTGAATTGCTAATTTTTGTTCTGCTTATTAACTGTATAACTGAACTGGTTGAATAGTCAATCTAATCATGTATTAGAAATGATGCAAGAAACGGTTAAGTATGAGTTTTTATATTTATTGTATAAACCGAACTGGTTGAATAGTCAATCTAATAATATATCAGAAATGATGACCAGTACTGGTTAAGTCCGATGTGTGATTTTGTTTAGTAAGAGCATCCACATTACTAAACCCCTCTTTGGGGTTCATAGGATTTTTTTAATATTTTTTAGGTGAGGTCATGAATAGTGTTGAACCTCTTAATATTGTGCTTCTGCATTAGTGAACCTGAGAAGGGGTTCACAGGAATTAAATAATATTTTTTTTAATTTTTTTTTGTTTTGAAATTATTTTGAAAACATGTATAAAATATTATGCAATAAATTTTTTAAATAAAATTTATTCATTACATTGATAATTGATAATTGATAATTGATGAACATACAAAGATTATTGATCGTTTCCAAATGTTTGCCATACATTTTCAACTAAATCAGCTTTCAAACGTTCATGTTTTCCTGAATCTCGAACTTCATTGCGCATGCCTAGCATGTTAGTGGAATGCAAACTTTCTCGCCTTGTGACCTTCGAACCTCTGCTCGACTCTCCTGACTCGAACTGAGAAGTATCAGTTAGACTGTATTTGCCTCGTTCGTTCTCCACAATCATATTGTGCAATATGATACAACATCTCATAATCTTCCCTAACGTTTCCTTGTCCCATAGTCGGCCTGGGTTTTTGACTATTGCAAACCTCGCTTGCAATACCCCAAAAGCTCGTTCGACATCTTTTCTGGTGGATTCTTGATGTTTAGCAAACAGCTCTGCTTTCTCACCTTGAGGAAGTGAGATAGATTGGATAAATGTCGACCATACGGTAAGTGTGGTTGTTGACCTGGAATTTAACTTTAGGTGCTCGACCTTTTATAATGTCATCAAAAACAGGAGACCGATCAAGAACATTGATATCGTTAAGGGTACCTGGCCATCCAAAAAATGCGTGCCATATCCAAAGATCTTCTGATGCCACAGCCTCTAAGACAATTGTCGGCTTTCCTGAACCTCGTGTGTACTGCCCTCTCCAAGCCGTTGGGCAGTTTTTCCACTCCCAATGCTGCCAATCATCCCGGGAAACCCGCGTGCCTCTCCAATATCGAGTAATCGTTGAAGATCTTCTGCCGTAGGTATTCTTAGATACTCATCACCAAAAAAGTGTATTATCCCATTAGTAAAATGTTCCAAACATAAAAGAGCAGTACTTTCACCGAGTCGGAGATATTCGTCATACGTATCTCCCGATTGACCATATGCGAGCATACGTATAGCTGCCGTACATTTTTGAAGTGGTGAGAGCCCCTTCCTTCCGTGAGCATTTACTCGGTGCTGAAAGTACGGAACACCTGTAGTTAGCCGCTCGACAATGCGAAGGAACAATGGTTTGTTCATTCTAAAACGCCGCCTAAACATGTCCGTTGTGTAAGTAGGATTTTCGTCAAAATAGTCGTTCCATAGTTGAATGTGGCCTTGTTCCCGATCTCTTTCGATATAATTCCGTTTCTTTGGGTTGGTGGCTTGTTCATCAAGTAGGGAGTTGAGGATATTATCAAATTCTTCGTCAAAATATTCTTCAAAAACTTCATCTACTCCATCGGATGATGAGGACGACATTATTTGGCTACATTTGATTTTAAGATAAAAAAGAAAAGTTCGATAAGAAAATATAAAATGGATTAAGAAAAAATGGAGATAGAACAATATATGAATGGGGTTTAAGAAAAAATGGAGATAGATGAATTGTTTTTTTTTTTAATAAATCAAATGGAGATAGAACAATAAATGTGGTTTAAGAAAAAATGTGGTATTTTCAAATGGAGATACAATTCCCATATATATTATAGTCTGATTAATTTAGAAACAAAGAGAGTGGAAAAAAAAAGTTAGACGACTGTGGCTGTCTGAAATTAAGCAAAGTGTGTGAGTGTGCTTACTAGAGAACAGATGCTGTCTGAAATGAATTACCAAATTCGAGATGTGGGCTTATGTGTGCTTCAGTGTTGTTGTGTGATTAATTACAGAGAAGAGATTGGAAAGATGGTTTTGTTCTGATTGTTTTGAGAGAATAGATCGAGATGAAGATGAGAGCAATGCATAAAATGAGAGATAGATTATATAGTGTCTTTCTCGACATCATCCGCGACAACTACATCATTAAAAAAAAAAACAAACGAGTTTCTCCCGTGACCTGAGCACATGTTTTCTCAGTAGTACAACCCGTGAGATGACCCATCAACCTCAGACTAAACCTTGTAGAACCCGTGACCTCCACAACCAACAACCTTCACCTGTAAAACGAGACAGAAGAATATAAGTTAAAGTCAAGTAATCAACAAAATCATCATGTAATGAACAAAGTTATCAAGTAATGAACAAAAGAATCAACTAATGAACTAAGAAAATCCTCAACTAAGCACAAGCAGTTGTCAAATTATCACCTAGAGCATCTCAGAAACGAGTTTCTCCTTAAGAGCCACCTCACTATCAGTTAGAGTTTCATGTTTCTTAGAGAGGAGACGATCTAGAATTTTTTGTTTGGCTAGGTTGCGTTTCAAGTCTAGAATGGTTTCTAGTCTTTTCAAAGGCTGCTTCATTCCCCTTTTTCTTGCGTTTGGCTGCTTTGCAAGCCTTAACACCAGGAGGCCTAGCCTCATCCGAGTCAGAGACTGACTCTGCAGCTTCCTTCCGTTTCTCCTTTGCACCATCTTTTGAGACAGAGTTGGATCTCCACTTTTGATCAAACCTCAACTCCCTCCAGCCGTGTTCAAGATTGAACTTCATCCCGTAGTCGTTGAAGAAGATGTCATGAGCAGACTTCATGACATCGTTCTCATTTTGGCCACTAGCTTGCTCCTTCAAAGCCGCCTCATAGCTTCCCACAAACTTACAAACCTGCTCATTAATCCTTCCCCACCTCTGCTTACACTGACTCCACTCTCTAGGAACAGCGCCAGTGAGCTGAGAGCTTGAATTAAAATAATCCTCTATTCTTTTCCAAAACGAACCTAACTTCTGCTGGTTACTAACTATGGGATCCTTGCTGGTGTTCAACCAGGCACTGATGAGGACAATGTCCTCTTGTGTTGTCCACTTTCTCCTCTCTACGGGTTTAGGAACACCTGAGGACCCTACATCTATGGTTTGAGTGGTTTGAGTGTTTTGAGTGTTTTGAGTGGTTTGAGTGCACTGGGAAGATAATAGGTTCACAAACCCGACAGAATTAAGAGAAAAGTGATCCATTGTGGTTTCAGGTTTTTGGGTGTTTTCACAAGAGCGTGGTGAGTTAGAGTGATTTGTAAAAGTTGGTTTGTGTTTACAATGGTTGTTTTCAGTATCTATAAAAAGGATTTACTTCCTTTGTGTCTCTAACTACCAAACATTCATTAGCCTTAATTACAGATGAAGTAGTTCACAAAATGTATTCATTACACATCAAATCAATATTTTTAATGACCATTCATCACAACAACCAACCAACACCCATTTAAATTAACCTAGGTGAGTTCATAGTTATAATCTAGTACAGATACTACTCTACATATTAAATGAACCTAGATGAGTTCCTAGTTAAGTTTCAGTTCAACTACAGCAACCAACACACCTATCAGTACACGGAAAGAACTACTTCGGTTTAGTTTCTGTGTTTACCTGTTTGGATTTCACTCGAAACACACCCTCTCCAGAGCAGCCACCTGCACTGTGAGGTTATACACGTCACCAGTGAGCTTATCAAGCAGCAAACTCAGCCTTTTAACTTGTGCCTGCACAAGAAAAAAAGAAACGTTGTAAATGACTTTTTAAAAACCTAAATTAAAAAAAAAAATCAACTCTTAGACAAAGTGACAAACCTCGACACTCTCAACCAGCATTGGCACCGACTTGATCACCTCATCAGCCTCCTCCACACGCTTACGCAGCATTTCGATCTCCTCCTCCACACCACAAACCCAAGGCTGACGATAATGTAACCCATCAGCCTTGGTTAAACAATAAACACATCAGACAACACATTCCAAATATTGAACTAAAGCACAGGTTTGTATCTAATAATTCAACTGGGTAACAGGGTTTGTATCTAACCTCGTAGTTTACACAGCTGAAGAAGCGTTTCCCTGGCTGAGTGTCGAACTCATCATTCACTCGAACCTCGTGTATCATTCTCCCACCACAAGCGCATCTTTTGGGCATCCCATGTTCCGAATCGGAAACGTATCTCAGGAGGTTTATGTGCTCCAGTTTCCTCTTACAATCTGTTCTCTCATCTGCGGGATCCATCTAAAGCACAAAACAAGAATTGATTAGCACAAAAAAACTGTAAAATACGATCATACCAACCGTCTATCCAACCCAGTTTAATATATCAAACCACAAATCGAAACCCCCAAATTTTTTTTTAACCCTAATTCGAAAACCCCTATTCGATTTTCAATCCGCAAATCTCGGACCATTAATCGATAAATAGAACCCGTAGACGAGGTTATACAACCCTAGATTCAAACACATCTCGATTTCGAACCCTAACCCGAGATCATAAAATCTTTTGACAATTCACAATGGCGATATCGACAACAGAAGACTAATATCTAAACGTCAATCGACTCGGAACTCACCTCTGGTCGTGGAGGAGACAATCCGGCGCCGAATCGATCGAGAAAAGGGGAGAAAATGGGTGAGAGCTCGGCGTCGCAAATGAAATCGCCACACAGAGCAAATCCTAGCTTTCTCGCAAAAATGAGAGAAATGATTCTCTCTCCGCGTTCAAGCGCGTGACCTCTACTCCCCTTCACCAATCAGAATGCGACACCTGTGCTGAACCCGTTTCGGACGGGATCACAGGTAAGAGGCGGTTCGCCAAATTAAACCCAATTTCTCATTTATTTTTATCCAAAAGGCCTTAAAACCTGAGCCCATGAACCTGTTTAAAACCCTCAATGGGGTTGCTCTAACTGTATAAACCGAACAGGTTGAAGAGTCAATCTAATCATGTATTAGAAATACATATACCAAAGTTGATGGTTATAACCGGTTAAGTCCGATTTTTTGTTTGTTTGTTAACTGTTTAATATATAGTGTGAATTGTGATTCATTAATTATGCCAAAAAATTTCGGTTAAATGATCTGAACTTATAGGTTCAAGTAGTTATTATAGTCGATAATAAACGAGGTGATTTAGTAAGTTACAAAATTTTATTAAGAAATAAATGAAACATGACTTTCTACCGATAGTTCATGTTTTAAAAAAATTACACATGAAAAGAAATTGTGACTTTTATTTTAATATAGTAGACTAGATTTTGATATGTTCTTACAAAGTGCAAGATATCTATAATGGGTTAAGTTAAATAGAAGGGAGATATATTAGATATGAAGCAGAGCAGATGTTGAGTATCTATATTGTTTTGGGTCGACGGTTGTTTTGCCATTGCTTGAATGCCACGTTGATTTATAATAGATTTTTAGAATGATTTTGTTAGATTTTTAGAACGATTCTCTTTTTATATTATAGATTTATAGATTTATAAATGAAATAAATTAATTTTAATTTCTAATGATAATTTTATGATAATTAGAATTTAAATTAAACAATCTTTGGGAATAATTTCTTAAAAGATGCCAAAAAGATTTTGTTAGGTTTTTTAAATAATAATTTGTTCTTCAAATAAAAAATAAAGATATTGGAAAATATTATAATTATTAATTTTTAATTGATAAACTTTCTAAGAAATAATCAAGATAAAAATATCACACATAAAATAAGGCAAAACCGGTTAAGTCAGACTTTGTTCTATTTATTAACTATATAACCAAACTGGTTGAATAGTCAATCTAATCATGTATTAGAGCTTGATTGACAAAGCATTAGACCATTTCCAACCCACATCTATTTTTATCTCTATATTTTCTTCTAAAATAGAGAAACTCTATTATAGAGGTGAAAATGCTCCAATGTATGCCTCTATAATAGAGTTCCTCTATTTATAGAGGAAAATATAGAGATATGTTATTTTCACCTCTAAATATAGAGGCAAAAGTAACTTTCCTCTATATTTTTCTCTAAAATAGAGGAACTCTATTATAGAGGCATACATTGGAGCATTTTCACCTCTATAATAGAGATCTCTATTTTAGAGAAAATTATAGAGGTGTACATTGGAGATGCTCTTAGTATAAGCATTATGCTCATAATTATTCAATCAATAATTTTTAAGAAACATTTAGAATAACATTTAGATGATACAAATGCTCTTCAAATGTTTTCTATCCGATGCTTTCCTATGAAACTTTTAGTAGAGCACTTGAATTTAGAATAAATAAAATCTTTTAAATAATTTAATATAATTTATTTATTTTATCAAATAATTTCACAAAATTATATTTATATCCAAAACTATATTAAAGAATTGATAAAATATTTTCTTATTAAAAATAATATTTAAATATTTAAAATAAAATAAAATTTAAATCGTTTTTAAGAGAAATTTAAAAAATAAATTTATTTTCATTTAAAATATAATTAATATATAGTTCTTATATATATATAATTAAATATAATTAATTATTGTCAATAAAAATATAAAAGTACTATACATATATATTATTAATTTATAGATGAATCATTTACTGTTATACCAATCACTTTATTAATTGCATTTATGAGAACATTGTGATTCTACAGCATATTAATATTGTTTTGTCATCAGTTGTACCAATCGAGTCCTTAGAAATTATTTAAGAACCAGTTAAGTCTGATTTTTTTTATTTATTAAATAAATCGAACTGGCTAAATAGCCAATCTAATGATGTATTAGAGATGATTATCAGTACTGGTTAAGTCCAATGTGTGATTTTGTTTATTAACTTTATAAACCGAACAGGTTGAAGAATCAATCTAATCATCTACCAAGGTTGAAGGTCAGAACCGGTGAAGTCCAATTATTATTTTTTTAATCACCTGCTTAATTTCTCTATCTTGCACTTTCTCATATGTTAATAATCAATCTATTTTATTGCTTTGTTTAATTTTTTTCTACTTTTTGCTTAGCTTGAAACCAATAATTTATTGCATGATCTTCGATCAATGTAGATTCGATCCTTAAATACTACAGTGATCCTCTCATTCGAGAGTAGCTTAAAAAGTTAATTTGAATGTATTAAATTTGACGTCGTTGTCTGTTTGATTCACCATGGAATATGTATATAATTTAGTCTAATTATTTCTTTTTTTCCGTTTACTTATTACATTTTCTTGTGTTTCAGGTTCATCGGTCTAAATATTATTTAAACGCATGCCGAGATTTATGTGATGACTAATTCGTTATTCGTAAATCTTTTTTAAAATTATGGATGACTAAGAAATATTTCTTTTCTGTTTACTCTACACAAAAAATGTTTTTAGCCTATAATTTCCAGACTCTATTCACATACAATTTTTAACTTTATTATAATTATGAGGAATAATTATCATATCATTATAGAAAGATATGTCAATAACATAACTGTATACATAATTATATAAAACAATGTGTTATATTAATCAAATAAAAGGTTAAAATTCTAAAAATAATTTTTATTTAAACACCCAATAACAAAAAAAAAATACAAAAATATATGGTAACAAAATATATTTTTAATGTCGAGCATTAGTTTTAACCTTTGTGAGGGTTTATATTTTTATGGTACATGACCAATTGTATAAGGGTTTTTTTCGTATTACACATTTGTTGCCATATATAAGGGTTTATATTATTATTTAAACACCCAATAACAAAAAATACAAAAATATATTTTTATAAATTTTTGTTGCCATATACGTAGTTCTTTAAAATATGATTTAAAGTGGTTATCCCTTTAAAATAGGACTTTAAAATATATTCATTTAGATGCAGTTATATAACTCAGTTATATAAAAATTAGTTTTTTTAATTGGACATAACATTTTATCAATCGGTCATGTTACTGTTTTAATAGAATAGATAATAATCGAGTATAGTTGCAATTTTGTTTAATAATCAATATTATTAGTCTGCTTCTATTAAAACTCAATTAGCCATAAACCTAGATGTGGTTAAGAAAGCAGTATAAATTTATATGGCTCGTTGCAATCAGACGAAATGTAATAAATCAGTTGATTTAAAAAAAAAATCGAGGCCCATGGCCCTATTTTAAAATCATAAACCGACAAAAACTCATTTTTGTGTTGGAAGAAAACGTAACTTGCTTATTAATTACAAAGAGAACGTGTTATTGATTTAATTAAAGTAGATACTGTTATAAAAAAAAATCAGTTGGACATGATCAACCGGTCATGTTACTAATTTAATAATATTGATACGCTGCAAGTTCTTGTCATTTGTCATTTGTCAAGCAAGACACAACTAAATATGGTTTTATTTTATCTATTAAAGATAAACTAGTGCTTCCCAGTATATAATTGGTCAAATCTTCAAAATAGCACATTTCTAAGTTTATGTCACAAAAATAACCCTCAAAAACAAAAATGACCAAAATAACATTTTATCTTTTGAAAAATTTAATTTTTTTTTTTTCAAAATTTGAAATCTTATCTCAAAATCCCACTCCCCAACTCTAAACCCTAAAACCTAAACTCTAAACCCAAAACTCTAAACTCTAAACCTTAAACCCTAAATCCTAAACCTTAAATCCTAAACCCCACCCCTTAACTCTAAACCCTAAACCCTAAACCCCACTCCTAAACTCTAAACTTTAAACCCTAAACCCTAAATCCTAAACCACACCCCTTAACTCTAAACCCATTAATTTACCATTGGGGTATAAGTGTATATTTATCTCTTTTAATAAAACATTAAGTGTTATTTTGGTCATTTTTATTTTTACAGGCTATATTTGTGACAAAAACTTTTTTACTACTATCCTAGTCATTTTTTCTATTTTACTCTATGCAGTTCGACCAATTTTCTTTTTACATATGCAGTTCGACTAATTATATCATTTAATTTATTGTAAACATTCAACTTGTCGAGAAAGATGGCATGTTCGTCCTCTCTGTGTTTATAAAAACTGATCCATGCGATCCCCTAATTATCCATGCACACACTATCACGTTATTACCACATTTCTTGTACATCCCTCCTCATGCTTTCTTGCTTATTTTATAACGAAATATCATTTTTAATTCAATTATCAGACACAACGGTTCATCACGAAAGAATATCTACATACCAAATGTAGTAATAGCTAGTTTACTAGTATATGCTATATATTATTTCTTAATTGAAAGGGAAAATCCTGAGAGAATCCCTGAATATATGACTTAGCTGGCCACAATTGAAATAGTTCATAGATGCTAGTGCTGGTGTTATTGGCGCTGCTGGTAATGCAATATGTCTTACATTAGGCGCATCCACTGACTTGATCCGACAATTCCTCGCAATATGGTCTGATCGCCCACAAGAGTGAAACTTGACGCACTCTCTGAAATGGTAATGATGGCAACATGTGCAACTCAGGGGGC
This sequence comes from Brassica napus, assembly GCF_020379485.1. Taxonomy (NCBI): domain Eukaryota; kingdom Viridiplantae; phylum Streptophyta; class Magnoliopsida; order Brassicales; family Brassicaceae; genus Brassica; species Brassica napus. The sequence goes on along the minus strand of NC_063445.1, from coordinate 13,821,018 downwards.
CTGACTGATCCAAATTCCTCATAATTGGCTCATAATTCTTTCTAGACTTAGGTTATTTTACCTTGATGAGCATATACTCCTCAGCTAGGCATGCTTCCTGAGTAGTAGCCTTCTCCATCAGATCACCCAAGCTGGGGTAATTTATCATGTTGCAAACCTCCACTCTCATATCCTTTAAGAACCTCTAGGTTCGATCCTCTTCATTCGTAACCTTTCCAGAAAATTTACGGAGTCGACTGAAATCCAATTTGTACTCCCTGGTAGACCTGGTGCCATGATTCACATCCTAAAATTTATTTATCCTTTTTCCATAAAATTTTGAGGAAATAACTTTATGTTGGAATATGTCGTGAAATCCGCAAAGGTCAATATGTAGGACCACATTGACCCTGTACAACTCCCTCCCACAAGACTAGGACATCAACACCCATGACTGCATATCCATATCCAGATGGAACTCTGTGGGACACCTACAAAATCGAAGTTCCGTTTCAGCTTTCTTCTCCAATTTTCTACAGTAGTGGCAACCACATGTCATCCAAAATGGTCCAAACCCATACCCTTCATGATGTAGCGGAAGCTTTACAAAATAGAACTAAAGATCCGTTGATTCTGAGAATACACGGAAAACTAGAATAATACAAAGATCTTATTTAGTCTAAGAATGCATAAGATCAATGTCTTCTTAAATTCGTTGGCATCCTCTCTGAATACAAAATCGATTGGCTCCACAATCATCACGTCTTCACCATATGTATCATAAATCGGAGGACCACTAATTTCTTTGTACTTTCCGTACAAGTCTTCTGTCGAACTAAACGGATAGATATTCGTAGGATGGTAAGGTCCTAGCAACATGGTAACTTGGAAACAAAATTGAACCTTGATTGAAAAATCAAAAGTGATGGCTCTGAATACCACTTGATGTAGCGGAAGCTTTATAAAATAGAACAAGAGATCCGTTGATTCTGAGAATACCCGGAAAACAAGAATAATACAAAGATCTTATTTAGTCTAAGAATGTCTAAGATCAATGTCTTCTTAAATTCGTTGAGAACACCTATGTTCTAGCCGAGAACAAAGAATAAAGAGAAATCTCTTAACTTTTATTAATCAAATTATAAACTGAATACAAACTTAAGCCTAGATAACTATATATAATAAAAACGTAAAACCCTAAAATAATAAAAGTAATGATCTAAATTTAATATAATTAATCAAATAAACAATAAGATATTTGGAAATATTCCAAATATTTATCTGTATCACTTCATCTGTCTTATCATATCCCAGTACATTGGTCCCTTTGTGGGTCTTGAAGTTGGTAGCGGTGGTGGTGGAAAAATGTGCTCTCATATAATAACCGGTAGGATGTTCTGCTGCAACCCACCATCACAACGTACATCTGTACCAACATAATCCTCATGATGAGTCATGTACCTCTCACGTTATCTCCTCAACTCCTTCAACAATGCAGCATGTCCAGCGACCTGCTCTGGTCCCTGAACCACAACCGGTGGGCCTGATGAGCCAGCTGAGTGGTGGTTTGCTAGGCCTTGCGATCGAGGAATCTGTTGAGCAATCTCTTGTGCTGTTATCCGTGCAGCCTCTTAGGCACAACATCCTTTGAATGTTTAAAATGGATAACCGAATATCCGGTAAAAATCATCATAAAGGTCAATGGTCCATGTCAACGTTTTACCATTAAATAATCATCGTAAAATAATGCCCGAGTCTTGTATGAAACTCATGGTCATGCTTTTTTCCAGCCAAGAACACCAAGAGGCCCATGTTAATGTTCTCTTACCAGTTCCCATATTCATACTATCGATAATCGAGGTTTCTATGTGGAAACCATACTATATCACATGTTCTTCCGTTATTATGCGAGTGTGACAGTCTATAATTGATTAATTAAATGATATAGAATATTATTTTACATTTTCTCATAGTTAGAGCTGTGTCACATATTCTTTCTTTTAAAATTATTTTCTCATTCTTGAATTTCAGATCACATTACAAATCCATGTTACTGTTTTTAAACTAGGGCTAGACAAAATATCTGTAAATTTTGATTCAATTTGTTATCCATTTCGATTCAAACCGAAAATCCGATATTCGTAACTCTACGAAGCAAAACAAATACTAATATGCAATATCTTCAAAAAACGAAACAAATTACAAATACTAATATTGTTAGGAACAAATATTCGATATGATCCGTTATATGCATATATATATATATATATACTTATATTTTTTAAATTATATAACTTATATAAATATTATATTTTATATAAGTTTTAAAATATTGTTATTTATTAAATTTATTATATTAGTTTAGAATTTAAAAAGGTAAATAATTTTTTTATTTTTTGTAATAATAATAATTATTTTATATTATTTGATTTTTTATTTATTTTTTAATTTTAATTTTATTCGTATGGATCAAATCGGGTATCTAGTTAAAAATCTAAAAATAATTCGGATACACTGGACACCGAGTACCCGAATGGCTAAGATCGAATCAAATTGGTTAATTGATTATTCACGAAATGGATTGGTTCACGAATACCTCCAAAACCAGGATATTCGATCGATGCCCACCCCTAATTTAAACATATGAAGAGTAGAGTGCTTATAACATGTAGGGGGTGTTATTCAATTAGTGATTTAAAATTAATTATTAACGCTTTGTAATCTATCAAATTTTAGAATTTTAAGATAGTTAAGCTGGTGGATTCTAAAACCTCTCCAGTATGCATTGGATTTGGAGTCCAGTCATTTATTCATGAGACTCTATAAGAAATGATTTGAAATAAATCTAAAATACAAAGAATTTTAAAATCCGTAAAGTTGAACAACACTAGATTTAAAAAACTGGATTTAAATCATTCATTGAATAACACTAGATTGTAAATAGAATTTATAATCGTCATTCGAAGAACAGCGAATTGTGTTTAGATTTAATCTCTATTAAAATAGATGATTGAATAACACTACCATAGTATAATGTTTCATTCTTTTTGTTATCCTGTATCCGTTTTTCATATTTCAGTTTATTAGATATTGTCAAATGAGAAACATTGATCTTAAAATTCACTGTCCCAAGTAGGTTTATCAAATACTCGAAATATTACGATAAGGCTTATTATAGCTTCCAAGAATAATTAAATTATTTGTAAAATGCCAGCTAATACAAAGATAATGTATAGGTTATGCTTACCAGGCCAATATGCAAATGGTCAATTCTTTGAATAATTAAGAGGATCGATTGGAACCGAGTTAATTATTCCTCCGAAAGAGGAGATCTAATCCATGTTCATCACGTAACGTGTCACGTACGTACCTCACGTTTTCTTAGGCATAAATACCGGAGTAAGCTTGTAAATAATCTTCTGGAGTAGGTTTATTTTGCAGACAATTTAAGCCATCCTACAATTAGGGGTGGGCGTTCGGGTATCCGTTCGGGTTCGGATCGGGTATTTCGGATTTTCGAGTATTTCGGTATAGAGATATAGAACCCGTTCGGCTATTTCTGTACTTCGGATCAGGTTCGGATATTTTTACTTCGGGTTTGGTTATTTCGGATCGGGTTCGGATATTTAGATTTTGAAAAAAAAAAAAAAATTTCATTTCTCAAATTTCTTGTATTTAAAAATATAACTTTCACTTAAGTAACTTTTTATTTTTAATAGATTGAATGGTTAATAGATTTGGACATAACATTTTCAAACTAAAAAGACGTTAATTTGGTTATTTTTTTAAATTTTGGATGTAACTTTTTGTTAATTCTTGAAATAAAAAGTTTGACATGCATTTTAATTGAATATCAAATCATTTTGTCCGTAATTCTATGTATATCATATGAACTTAAAGTATGTGTAGTATCAATATAAATATCTTATATAAAATGAGAGATGTAAACTATAAATATTATACATATGTTCGGTTATCTTCGGATATCCATTCGGGTTCGGATATCCAATCTCTTCTAATTCAATACCCGTTCGGATATTTTGTTACTTCGGTTCGGATTTCGGTTCGGGTTTTTCGGATCGGGTTCGGGTGCGGCTTCGGATATCGGGTAAAGTGCCCACCCCTACCTACAATTATTTCTATCTGTATTTTTTTCTTTTCCCACCCTAAGAAACAAATTCGTCGAACAAATAGAACAATCATAAGGATGATGGGACCAATTGGCAACAAATGTTGCTGTAGATTTATAGATGTAAAAAAATTGGATGTTGTCATCATTCAAGGTTGTGAGTGCTAATTGAAACATTGATAAAAAAAACCAGTTTAAGTAAAATATATATAGCCTTTCAAATTAATAAAAGTTTGATACTCAATTATAACTTAATTAACAATTAGGTGATAATGAGAGAAGTTAATGAGATCGTTACCCTCTAGCATACTCAAAATGGTTCAGTCAAATATAATCAATGAATGCCGTTGCGGAAATATATTACAACTGACCGGTTGAGTACAAACTACTTACACCAATGAGAATAACCATAACTAGAGAAGAAAAAACATGATCATACGGAATCATCTTTACCGTTTAACGAAAAGAAAAAATTATAATTAAAAGAACCATTAATCGACAGGTATTGGAACTATGTAATTCAAAAGGTTGAGAGTTGACCATGATATATTATACGATCTCTTGACCATCTTACAAGAAATTAAGTTACGTTCAGACGTATGTATACACATACATTGATACATAATACAATTGTGTTGTTATATTAAGAAACCAACAGTAATGTACATACATGATACGTATAACGATATAGTCTAGCTAACCATATTCTTACGTACGCCTTAAAAAGAAGATATATTCAGTTCCCTCCTTCAATATAAAAACCTAAGGTGCTTGTCTTCTGTTGTATATATATAAGACACAAGATACAACATAGCTGCACAATTCGTCCATATAAATTTGTTCACACTCGAATGACGAAAGGTAACATGTCGCAGTTCCTCTATTCTCTAACGCTCGTCTTCGTTTTCCTCACATCAACAAACATCCAAATGACAGCAGCCACTCCATCATCCTACTCCCAAAACCACAAAATGTTCGTGAAAACGGCATGCAATTCGACAACATACCCTGACAAATGCTACAAGTCTTTATCCACATACTCCACGGCCATCAAATCTGACCCGATCAAGCTGTGCACCACAGCCCTTAAACTCAACGTGAAATCCGCAAAAGAAGCGACTTCTGTCGTCGCTAAGCTTCTCAAAAAGTCCCAGAAATCCGCGGCCGGGCGGAAGAGTAAAATGGTACCGGAGACGCTGATCCTCAAGGACTGCCTTGAGGAGATGGAGGACACAGTTGTTGAGCTCAAGCAAGCGATTACAGAAATGAAGACTCTACCAGCTGGTGACTCTATAGCTGAGCATATAACGAACGTTAGGACTTGGGTGAGCTCGGCGTTGACCGACGAAGGGACTTGTACGGACGGGTTCGAAGAGGTGAAAGTGAATAAAGAAACTAAGAAGACGGTGACGAAGGTTGTCCAGGAACTTGCAACAACGACTAGTAATACTTTGGCGCTTATTACTAATTTAAGTTACTAGCGTACAATTGGAATATATTAAGATTATTGTTAATGAATTAATAATTTATTACGACCCTTTCCATGTGCATGTTGCTTCTGTTTTCTTCACGCCAAAATGGATGCGATAAATTTCTTGTATTTACCATATAAAATTGTATGTTAGAGTTGATTTGATTATGCCAAACTATATGTATTATACATAGCTTTTTAAAAATATTACGAAAGAAATTCCTCCACAATATATTAAAAAAAATATATATCCACAACATGTACGGATCGGACGAGCAGCTCAAAACCCTTCCTAAACAGCATTTGAACATAGAGAACAAGCCATGTTTACAATTGGACATCCACTGCAGGTTTTAAATGGATATCCGGTGATTAAAAGTTAAAAAAAAAAAGATGAGCATGCTATTGCATCCACAATAATTATTCAACATACTAGATCCTTTCTCCGCGCTACGCTTGGATAATATATTTAAATTTGTTACATTTATCATTTTTATTTGTATTTGAATTTTTGTATATTAAATTATATATAACTAATTTTTAAATTTGATTTTTTTATATTTTTAGTTTGAAGTAAATATATCTATTATATGTAACACAATTAACTAATAAAATATGAAGAATCAAGTCCGAGATTTTAGAGTTATGTAAAAAGAATATAATTATGTATACAACATAAATTATCTTAGTTTAAAAGATCAGAATCTCATCTCGAATAAATTCACAAAAAGAAAAAGTACTACAATAACGTACTTAAAATATAAAACTCCCTTTTCAAAAAAACGTACTTAATAATATTTTTTTACGTGTAATAGTTGAAAACTGACAATTGAATATCGATCTAGAATATTATTTTAATATATCTAATGGAAAAATATTAATTTTAATAAACAAATTTTGAATTTTGTAGTATTACATGAATTAGAAGTCTTTAAAATCTATTTTATTAACATAATATATTATTTATTTATTTATTATTTTGACGTTACAAAATATTGCTTTAGTTTTATTTGTATATTAATTTTTTAATAATTTAGTTTCTTTTTAAGTAATTTTAAAATTATCAAGAATATAATATGTTTAAAATTATTTATTTAAATATATCCAAATATGATGTCTCATTTTTATGTGTGTTTGCGTTGAGCATATTTAATTTGTAGTTTGTATATTTAACAACACCTTGTTGCGTGCCGTTCTATGGTTTTGATAAATGTGTTGTCATTTCATTTTTATTACTACTAACATGATTTTTTAGTGATCAGTGATAATGTATTTTTAAAGTTATGTATTATATATTATCGTATATTTTCTAACTCTTCATGCTGGCACTTTTTTAGAATCATTTTAATTAGATAATAGGTTTAAAGATGTAAATAAAACCGTATATGTTGTAAATTTAGACTTTTTAGTGTAACTGAGCACTATCAATTATGGAAATTATATTATGATTTTATTTTACTAAATCTTTCTTTCTATATATATTTTTTATTTTATTTTGTAATTTTACAATTTTATTGTCTTATTCTTTAATTGCAGAGAATTGATATTTCCAATTTTTGTTTCATATACCTTAAAAATCTTCGGTTGATTTTTGTTTGTTTTCTTTCTCCAATTACAATGTACACTTCGACCGTTTCTTTTTTTGGGATCAAACTACTAATATCATCACATAGAAAAGCTTAAACTCCAAGAATGGAGTGAATATTTGTGATTGAGAAAACTGATTTAGCCACTAATATAGTGAGATATTATAATATAAAAAGGTATGGAAACTCTTCTTTGTTGTCCTACGCTGGACATAATTAAGTTGTTGTCAATTGATTCTATATTTGTGATAACTGGAAATACATCTTTATGTCTTCCTTACATCATCTTTAATTCACTACAAGAAAACAGAAGCCTAACGAGGAAATTTAACGAGGAAAAACAATCCTCGTAAATTTACGCCGATTTTACGAGAAACTTACGTGGAAAAATAGTGTCATCGTTATTTCCTCGTAAAGTAACGACAAAAGCATTTCGTCGTAAAATCAACGTAAATTGACGTGTCTTTTACGAGGAAATAGTATTTCCTCGTAAATACGACGTAAACTTCGCGTGTTATTTACGAAGAAATAATTTACGTGTATTTAGCGAGGCAATTTTGAATCCACCAACTTTGTAGGTGTTACACGTTTTTTTCCCCACCTAATTAATTTTCGTCGTAAATTCATAGGAAAATTACAACTACCAGATTCGAAATTTCCTATAAATATGGATGTTTGAACATCATTTTAAACACACCAACAACAAAAAACGTGAAAGAAAAAAAATGGCTGGCTCCGGGATTATTTACGAGTTGCGGAAGTGGATGTATATGCATAGAGATGCTAACGGGAGAGTGAAGAAAGAATACCTTGCGGGGCTGGAGACATTTATGCATCAAGCAGATTCAACACCGCTCGCCCAAGAAAGTGGTAAGATGTTCTGTCCTTGTCGGAAATGCAACAATTCGAAACTGGCAAACAGTGAAAATGTTTGGAAGCATTTAATAAATAGAGGTTTCACGCCAAATTACTATATTTGGTTTCAACATGGAGAAGGTTTTAATTATGATCAGAACGAAGCTAGTAGTAGTAATAGCAAATTTCAGGAAAAAGAACTGGTTGATCATCATTTGCATAATGAACATAGTTACCATCAGGAGGAGATGGTAGATTATGATAGGGTTCATGATATGGTAGTTGGCGCATTCGTAGCTCATGATGAAGATGAAGAACCTAATATAGATGCAAAAAAGTTTTACGAAATGTTAAACGCGGCGAATCAACCACTTTACAGTGGTTGTAGAGAAGGTCTCTCTCTAAATTGTCGTTGGCTGCTAGAATGATGAACATTAAAACTGATCACAATCTACCTGAAAGTTGAATGAACGAATGGGCGAACTTGTTTAAAGAGTATTTGCTGGAAGACAATGTGTTTGCTGATTCTTATTATGAGATTCAGAAACTGGTTTATAGTCTTGGGTTGCCGTCGGAGATGATAGATGTTTTCATCGACAACTGCATGGTCTATTGGGGAGATGATGAGAAGCTAGAAGAATGTCGATTCTGCAAGAAGCCACGATTCAAGCCGCAAGGACGGGGACGTAGTAGGGTACCGTACCAAAGGATGTGGTACCTACCAATTACAGACAGATTGAAAAGATTGTATCAATCAGAGCAGACTGCTGGAAAGATGTGATGGCATGCCGAGCATACTCAGACGGATGGTGAGATGACTCATCCATCAGATGCAAGAGCCTGGAAACATTTCAACAAAGTACATCCGGATTTCGCTAGCAATAGCCGGAATGTGTATCTCGGACTATGCACAGATGGATTTAGTCCTTTCGGAATGTCAGGGAGACAATATTCATTGTGGCCAGTCTTTCTTACACCATACAACCTGCCACCGGAGATGTGCATGCAACGGGAGTTGCTATTCTTGACCATATTAATACCTGGTCCGAACCATCCAAAAAGGTCCCTGGATGTTTTCCAACAACCACTGATAAAAGAGTTGAAGGATTTGTGGTCAAAAGGGGTGAGGACGTATGACTGTTCAACGAAGACGAATTTTACGATGCGAGCGATGCTTTTGTGGACCATAAGTGATTTTCCTGCCTATGGGATGTTGTCTGAATGGACTAAACATGGGAGATTAGCTTGTCCATATTGTAATGGAACGACAGATGCGTTTCAACTGAAGAATGGTAGGAAGACAAGTTGGTTTGATTGTCACCGTCGATTTCTTCCCATTGGCCATCTTTACCGAAGAAACAAGAATTTGTTTAGGCACAAAAGGGTTGTGAGAGACACTCCTCCTCCATATCTAACTGGAGAACAAATTGAAGCACAAATCGACTACTACGGAGCTAACGAAACAGTTCGTTGGGGTGGTAATTGGCATGTCCCTCGTAATATGCATGATTCTTACGGTGTTCATCACAACTGGCACAAGAAGAGTATATTTTGGGAGTTGCCATATTGGAAGGATCTTCTTCTGCGCCACAACCTCGATGTGATGCATATAGAGAAGAATTTCTTTGAGAACATCATGAATACAATATTGAATGTCCCAGGGAAGACAAAAGACAACATAAAATCGAGGTTGGACTTGCCGGATATTTGCTCAAGAAGTGAGTTACATATTAAAAGCAATGGACAAGTTCCCGTTCCGATATTCAGATTATCTTCAGAAAAAAAGTCGGTGTTGTTCAACTGGGTGGCATCAGAAGTGAAGTTCCCCGATGGGTATGTTTCGAATCTCTCTAGATGTGTTGAAAATGGTCAAAAGTTCTCTGGGATGAAGAGTCATGATTGTCATGTCTTTATGCAACGACTACTGCCCTTTGCATTTGCGGAGCTACTTCCAACAAACGTACATGAAGCACTTGCAGGTACGTAGTGTATTATATCACAATAATTTTATAACGGTCTAATTTGCAAAATAATATATGACTAACAATGTGTTTAATTTTTTTTGGAATATAAAAGGCATTGGAGCATTTTTCAGGGATCTGAGCACACGCACTCTTAAAGAAGAAGTTGTGGAACAGCTTCAGGAGAACATTCTCATCTTATTGTGCAACTTGGAGAAGATATTTCCTCCCGGATTTTTTGACGTCATGGAGCATCTAGCTGTCCACCTCCCATATGAGGCATTGCTTCGTGGACCTGTACATTACGGATGGATGTATCAGTATGAGCGAGCCATGAAATATTTGAAGGGAAAAGCAAAGAACCTCGCCAAAGTTGAAGGTTCTATAATTGCTGGAAGTTTGACGGAAGAAGTTTCTCACTTCACATCGTACTACTTTGCGTCAAAAGTACGTACCCGGAGAAGAGCTCCAAGAAGATATGATGATGGTGGTGTTGCGCCAACATATGCAGTTGCTGGTGTTCCAGACATCTTTAGCCAGATTGGGCGACTCGGTGGGAAGTCTAAAGAGGTTTGGTGGTCGAGTGAACAAGACGCTCATAGTGCACACACCTATATTCTACTCAATTGCGAGGATCCATTGATGCGTTATTTTGAAAGGTAACATATATTGACACTTCGAAACACATATAAGTATAATTAATTATATAATTGCGAGAGATTCATTCCTATAAAATGTGATTTTACAGCATATTTGTTTCTCAAGTCGAAGAAACATTTTCTGGTATATCCACAAGTGACGTAGACAAAGGGAAAGATCAACACTTCATTAAGTGGTTGCGGAATCAGGTATTAACTCAAACTCTTTTTTCATACATGATCTGTATTTCATTAACATTCTCTTTATTTTTGCAGGTTGATTATGACGACGACGATGCAAATTATCCTAAGTGGTTACACGAGTAATTCAATCTCCACTTGTAAAGGTCACCACATCACAGATGTATTTCACACGAGACTATACTTTTCATACATATGAGTATGGTAGACAGCGGACGACCAGTAACTATGGAATATCTGTGAAAGGGGAAACAGATTTCTACGGGATCTTGACGGAGATTATTGACGTCGAATTTCCAGGGATACTGAAGCTGAAATGCATCCTCTTCAAATGTGAATGGTTCGACCCCGTCGTCAACAGAGGTGTTCGGTCTAACAAATTCGGTGTAGTTGATGTCAACGGTGGACGAAGGTACAACAAATTCGAGCATTTCATTTAAGCTTCACAAGCAGACCAAGTTAGCTTCCTTCCATACCCTCGGATGAGAGATTCAGGTATAAATTGGTTAGCAGTGATCAAATTTACACCTCGAGGACGAATCATCAGTGGAGAAGAACCACCATTGCAAGAAGAACAAATAAATGAAGTCGAGGAACCTGAACAAGAAATTGATGACATCCTTCTCATTGATCCGCATAATCACGAGTACGAAGATCTTACCGATGATGCCACAGACGAAGCTGTTGAAGACGAGTTTAACGAAAATGATGATGTTTCTAGTGATGACGAGAATGTCGATGTATCCGATTTATGTATTTGATTTTGTGTAGTGTGTTTTATGAATAAGATGTGGGAGTTTGTTTTATGAATAAGGTAATGTGGGGTTTGTTTTATGAATAAGGTAATGTGGGAGTTTGTTTTATGAATAAGCAAATGTGGGAATTGTGGTTTGGAATGGAAATAAAGATGGGGTTTGGAATATATGAAGTAGAAAATAAGGAATATGGGCTTTGGGGTTTGGGGTTTCGGATTCTAGGGATTTAAACATAACACTCGTTAATTCCACGTAAGTAAAAATCGTCGTAAAGGACTCGTAAGCCAACGAGGAAATAACGACGAAATATAAAAATAAAGAACACGGGGCTCGTTAATTCCACGTAAGTGCAAATCGTCGTAAACACCACGTAGGATGAAATCGTCGTAAATACCACGTATGCGAAATCGTCGTAAACACCACGTAAGCCAAAGAGGAAATAACGACGAAATTTAAAAATAAAGATGGGGTTTGAATATATGAAGTAGAAAATAAGGAATATGGGGTTTGGGGTTTGGGTTTCGGATTTGGGGTTTGGTGTTTGGGGTTTCGGATTTGGGGTTTGGGGTTTGGGGTTTGGGGTTTGGGGTTTGGGGTTTGGGGTTTGGGGTTTGGGGTTTGGAGTTTGGGGTTTGGGGTTTGGGGTTTCGGATTTTAGGGATTTAAACATATTACTCGTTAATTCCACCTAAGCAGAAATCGTCGTAAACACCACGTATGCAGAAATCGTTGTAAACACCACGTAAGCAGAAATCGTCGTAAATACCTCGTATTGTAAAAACTAGAAAAAAAAGGAAAAGGAGAAAAATACCAGATTAACATGTGGCAAGACTTCCAGCAATTATAATACGTAAGTCTCGCCCACATGAATTCTAGTATCTTCTCCTTTTCCTTTTCTTGTTCAAATATTTATAATTTGAATAGGATTTTGCTGAGGAATGTGATTTGAGATAGGGTGTGATTTGGAAGTTTGTGTGTGGTTTGAGAATGAGAGTTGTCGGTATATTTATAGGAAAACAAGGCTCGTTATTTCCACGTAAACAAAATCGTCGTTAATACCTCGTATATAAAAACACCGGCCTTTGTAACTGCTCGCTATTTCGTCGTAACCTTACGAGGAATTTGCGACGATATGTAATCTTATATATACCCCCGAGCGCTCACTCTTTCTTTCCTCTCTACTTCCTCTCCACTTCCTCTCCATTTCGTAGCAATGGTAAGCCTCTCTAATTCCTCTATAATTTGGTTAGTTTAGAATAAATTAGGTGGTTAGTATAGGGAATTTAGATAGGTTTACGGATTTTATGTTATTTAGTGTTGATTAGGTGGATAAAGTTGGGAAATATACTGTTGATGTTAATTTTAAAAATTAAATTTTTTTTCCCAGGTTCGCAAAGGAAGACTTACTGCCCATTACAGAGAGATGTTCGGTGAGCCGGGTAGTCGTTTAGACCCGGCCTCTTCTTCAGCTCCCGGTTCTTCGGGTCAGGAGACTGTCCCCGAGACTCAGTACACTCAGAGAGTCTCTGGGTCTACTTCTTCTAATGCACCATCGGCTCCTCATGTGCCTTCCCCGATGGCTCATCCGACGATGCCTGCTCCTGTGCCTCCTCCGATGGCACCTCCGATGGCCGCCGATATTCTTCCCGATTTGATGGTGCCTCCGAGTGCTCCTTACTTGCAGTACACTGTAGAGGACATTCTCCGTCTGCCAGGCAGAGAAGGTTTACCAGTCATCGACCCCGACCGACCGGACGGAACTTTGTGGTATGTTGCATTAATTTTTTTTTAATTCGTTTAAATTTTTTTTATAACATTAAAAAATAATTTATATTTTAAATTTGTATTTTCCAGGTGGGGGTTGACAACTGTCTTGCATCGGATGTAACCGACACGATCAAAGGTTACTTCTCCAAGGCACATCCGAACTGGAGTAAGACGCCTCACTACGTCAGAAAGACGTGGTTCAAAATTTACGCTGTAAGTTTCTATTAATTAATTATATATACTTTAATTTTTTCATGATTTATATATATACTTTCTAAAAAATTAATTGTTAATTTATTTTTTCCAACAGCAAAAATATAATTGGGCCTTGGGGATCACTGAGAGGGTGAGGAAGAAGTTTAACGCGAAGGCAAAATTTCGCTTGTTGGACACGGTCTCCAACTGGAAGAGTGACTGGATCATGATGGGGTATGAGCGTGGCAAACCCGTTGAGCTCACCACGGATGTGTGGGATGGCCTCATCCGTTATTGGTGTCTTCCTGATTCCATTAGAATCGCCCAGTCTTGCTCTAACTCCCGTAACACGGTCGATGAGCACGGAAACGGGCCGATGCTTCACACTACAGGCCAAAAACCCCACACCGGTGTCCGTTTGGAAATGGTAATTAAATATTTTATTAAATAAATTTTTTAATATATATATTTTTTTTCTAATTTTCTTAAATGTTTTTTAGGCCAAATTATGGAACTTTACGAGAGGACCCACAAGAACAAGGCGGGCGTATTTATAGATGGCAAGTCCGAGCAAATCTACAACGACGTGGTTGCTCGGGTTGAAGACCGCCAGACCCAGCTGACCCAGCAGTCTACCGACGGATTATCCGTCACCTTATCCACACTTGAAGTGGATAAGATTTACGAGGAGGTAAATTTTCAAAAATTTTAATTTTTTATTATTCATTTAATATAACTTTAAATTTTTACTAACAATATTTATTTTTTGTTTTTAAGGTTGTCCCTAAAAAAAAGGGACGTACGTTGGGGATTGGTTCCGTCAACGATGTTCCGAGAGCGACATCGTCTTATGGTCAGCGACGGGATGATGAAGTCACTGAGATGCGTAACGAGTTGGCCGTGACAAAATCTCGTATGGGTGGAGTCGAGGGCTTCTTGGACGTTATAGCGGCCACAAATCCGGAATGGGAGTCCATGTTGAGGAACATGCGACAACAACATCCCATTCGAGGCGAGTCATCCGACGTACATAACGAGGCGGATGTTACGAGGAGGAGTGATGAATTCTACCAGGCGATGAACGACCCTTAGTTTTTTTTTTCCGGTTGTTGTATTATAAATTCAAAACTTATTTATATATAAAATATTTTCGTATTGATTTATTTTTATTTTAAATTATAATTTTATTAATAAATTAAATAATTTTAATTATTTTAAAATTATATTTTTAAATTCTGTAAAATAATAAAAACGATGTAAATTCGTAGCTAATGTACGACCTATTTACGTGGAAACCTTACGAGGAAATGACGAGAAATAATAAACGAGTATTTTACGAGAAAACATGAGGAAATAACGAGAAAAGATAAACGGGTATTTTACGAGGAAATACTTTCGTGGTAGTTACGTGTATTTTGCGAGGAAACACTTTCAAGGTATTTACGTGTAGTTTACGAGGAACTCGTTTCGAGGTATTTGCGAGGAAATATAGCGACCTCCTTACGTGGAATATTTAAGTGGTCTTTATGACGAAATGATGTGCTTCGTCTTTACGACGAAATATTGTCCTCGCTAAGTTACGACGAATTGGCGAGGAAATATCTGTTACGACGGATGAGTAACGAGCAAACGTGTTTCCTCGTTAATTCGTCGTAAAGCTTCTTTTACGACGAAGTCATGAGGAAAGCCGTCCTCGTTAAGATTATGTTTTCTTGTAGTGATTGGTTTACGGTTCGATCATTTCTAATATACTGAGAGTAACATAATATTAGATGTTGATTATCTCCTTCCAATTAGGAATGCACAGAATGAGAAAAATTCAAGGTGAGACCACTTTACAATTTTGTCTTCATATCTATATAGAGTTAGTTTATAGATTAATCTATCTGTTTCAAAATGTAATCAGTTTTAATTAAAATCTGTAATATTTAAAACTTATTATTTTAGAAAATTGTCATTTAATATATAAATTTAATCAATTACTCAGTAATTTACATAATTTAATTGACCACACAATATCCAATAAATATAAAGTTACATTGAAATATAAAAACAATTTATATAGTGAAACAAAAAATACTTTTAAACCGTTATATTATAAAACAAAGGGAATATTCAAATTATATTGAGATTAGAATAGTAAGAATCAGAAAAGCTGAAATCTCAACGTCGATCATTTACGTCGGCCATGCCTTAGACCATCTTCAATGTATTCCTCTATTTTTTTCTCTAAAATAGATGAATTTCATAATAGAAATGGATTTGTCTCTGATGTATTTTTCTATTTTCTCTTTCCTGAAAAAGAATATTTTTGACATATTCTTTTCTAAGTTTACAAATAATACTTTTTATTTGTGAAAGTTGAAAACCATTCCAATTTATTTTAGTATTTTATAAAATTATGATATTATTTACACTACATATTTCTTTACAAACTATTATGTAAATAAAAAAATATAATTATATTTATATAAATAATATATTTAACTAAGAAAATATTTTCGGTTATAATTGTTTAAGTAAAAAGTTAAAGGATCATTTTGTAAAAACAAATAGAGGAAGTGACATGGCAAAAATATACTTTCTCATTGGCCGATTATTTTCGCCTACGTGAACACTCTATCTAAGACTTATATCCTCATTTTATTACTTCTTTGATTAACCCTAATACAGTAATACTATTGTTTGAAGCTAATTAACCCTAATACAAAAAATAATTAACCCTAATACTTGATATATCTTTTCCATCATGTTTTTTAGTGTCTCCCTTTTAATCGGATTGTCGGATTCCAACGGAATTTCCTACCGATTTTTTACATCACATATATGTGATAAAATTCCAATAAGAATGGTATTTGTTAGAATTTCTTCAGAAATTTTCAATGGAAATTAGATGATATTCCCTTGATACTTGTATTAAAGTCGGGCAAAAGGGAAATTACGCATTTGTTCTTTGTTCTTTATATATATAATAAATAAATATAAAACAATAAAAAATACTTTTATGCATTTGTTCTTTATATATATAATAAATAAATATTTAAATAAATAAAAATCTAAAACAATAAAAAATATTTTTTCATTTTTTTCGAATTATACTATTTCGAAATTCAAACCCTAAACCCTAAAACTCAACTCTAAACCCTAAACCATCAATCCTAAACCCTTTTTTTTTTTGAAATACGAACCAAAAACCATAAACCCTAAACCATCAATCCCAAACCTTTTTTTTTGAAATACGAACCCTAAACCATGAAACATCAACTCTAAACCCTAAACCCCGAAACATCAACTCTAAACCCTAAACCTTCAACTCTAAACCCTAAATTATCAACTCTAAACCTAAACCCTAAACCTTCAATTCTAAACCCTAAATCATCAACTCTAAAACCTAAACCCTAAACTTCAACTCTAAACCCTAAACCATCAACACTAAACCCTAAACTATCAACATTAAACCCTAAACCCTAAAAATTTAACCCTAAACCCTAAAACATCAACTCTAAACCCTCAATCTTCAACTCTAAACCCTAAACTCTAAACCCTAAATCCTAAATCCTAAACCCTAAACCCTAAACCTTAAACCCAAAAACCCTAGAGTTGATGTTTTAGGGTTTAGATTTGAAGGTTTAGGGTTTTAGGGTTTAGGGTTTACGTTTAGGGTTTAGAGTTATGTTTTAGGGTTTAGATTTGAAAGTTTATGGTTTTAGGGTTTAGGGTTCGAATTTCAGAAAAATTTAGGGTTTAGGGTTTAAGGTTTACATTTAGGGTTTAGAGTTGATATTTTAGGGCTTAGATTTGAAGGTTTAGAGTTTAGGGTTTAGAGTTGATGTTTCGGGGTTTAGGGTTTAGAGTTGATGTTTCATGGTTTAGGGTTTAGAGTTGATGATTTAAGGTTTAAAGTTGATGTTTTAAGTTTAGATTTTGGGTTTAGGGTTTAGGGTTTAGGGTGTTTCGGGGTTTAGGGTTTAGAGTTTATGTTTTAAGGTTTAGATTTGAATGTTCAGGGTTTAGGGTTTAGGATGTTTCGGGGTTTAAGGTTTAGAGTTGATGTTTCATGGTTTAGGGTTTAGAGGTTTAGAGTTGATGATTTAGGGTTTAGAGTTGATGTTTTAAGTTTAGATTAGTTAAGCATTTATTTTTTTTGTCAAAGTTAATCAAAATGTTATAAATATTTTTTACCCTTCATTAAAGATGTGAGTAAAAGTGGTTAGTGTAAACATGAAAAATGATACTTTAAAAATGTTATTTTTGGCAATTTCCTGTCGGGCAATGGCAAAATCTGTTCAGATGACAGTCCATCAATATTAATAATCATTTTGTCTTTGGAAATTAATCAGAAATTTTCGACGCTAATTCGACGACATTTTATCAATATTGGTACTGATTTTTGTCATCTAAAATTCGTCAGTTTTCTTTTTAAAAAAATTGGAAGATAACCCATTTATATTTATAATAATTTCTATCGTCGGAAATTCGTCAAATTTTTTTGATGAAACTATAACCTTTGAGATGTGAAATATTACCTCCTAATTTTTCGAGACCGACAAATTTATGACGGTTTCAATTCATCGGAAATTAAGTTTTTAATTGATAAAATTAAAATTTTCTTTCAATATACAAAACTCTCTCTCTCTCTCTCTCTCTCTCTCTCTCTCTCTCTCTCTCTCTCTCTCTCTCTCTCTCTCTTCTTGAAGATTTTCCAGGGTCATCCTAGCATGGACGTGACCCAGTTGTGGGTGCTTCATTGCGAAGATTTGGGTAAAATATCATCTTTTGTGCCGTTCTGGCATGGAGCCATAAGTGATCATGTGATCTTAGTGGATTCGTGAACCTTGATTTGCATTGCAATGATTTACGATATTGTGACAACCCATCCCGCTCACTCAGACCCCGGCTCACAGCTCTGCAGGGCACCGACCTTAACCCCTCACCGTGGGAGGAAACGCCTCCACATCCACCGGTACGTTATTGGTGCGCTTGGCATTACTCGAACCCAAGACCTCACCCTTTAACAACACTCCCACATGACGAGATGTCACCAATTGAGCTGCAGATCAATTGGTGAAAACTCGTCTTGTGGAAGTGTTGTTAAAGTGTGAGGTTTTGGGTTCGAGTAACGCCAAGTGCACCAATAACCTACCGGTGGATGTGGAGGCGTTTCCTCCCACAGTGAGGGGTTAGGATCGGTGCCCTGTAGGGCTGTGAGCCGGATTCCAAGTGAGCGGGATGGGTTGTCACCAAAATAGTCGACCTTTATTGTAACAACACGTCCTGCTCACTCGGAACCCGGCTCACAGCCCTGCAGGGCACCGACCCTAACCCCTCACCATGGGAGGAAACGCCTCCACATCCACCAGTAGGTTATTGATGCGCTTGGTGTTACTCAAACCCAAGACCTCACCCTTTAACAACACTCTTATATGACGAGTTGTCACCAATTGATCTGCAGCTCAATTGGTGACAGCTTGTCCTGTGGGAAAGTTGTTAAAGGGTGAGGTCTTGGTTTCGAGTAACGCCAAGCACATCAATAACCTACATGGGGGAGTCAGTGAGGGCTCACATGTGAGGGGTTAGGGTCGGTGCCATGCAGGGCTGTGAGCATGGAGTCCACGGGATCGGTGGGGTCCACAGGACAAGGTTGTCACAAAAAAAGTCTACTTTTTTTATGTGACAACCCATCCCGCTCACTCGGAACCCGGCTCACAGCCATGGGAGAAAACGCCTCCACATCCACCGGTGAGCAGATCAATTAGCGACAACTCGTCCTGTGGGAGTGTTGTTAAAGAGTGAGGTTTTGGGTTCGAGTAACGCCAAGCGTAAATAGTAATATAATTTACCTATTTAATAAAATATTATCATATTTAATTCGTATAACACTTTTTTTTATATAATACCAAATATAATTATAGAATATATATATAAAATAGTATATAATTATAATAATATTATATTACTAATTACGAAATTAATTAATATGTTTTTTATAAAAATATTAAAAAATTTAAGTACGATTAAGTTATATTTTTTTCAACAGATTTTGTTATAACTAAAAATGAAAATCAAATTTATAGTTAGTTTATTATTAATGTAAATAATCAAATATGTCATATTAAATAATTCTTTAAATTGTCCTAATATGACTTGTTAATGGTTGATAAAAAAATAAGACTCTAAATTAATAAATTAGATTTTAGTTAACATTGATTTATAACAATATTATATTACTACTTACGAAATTAATTAATATGTTTTTTATTAAAATTTTTAAAATTTAAATAAGATTTTGTGAAATTCTTTCTCAACAGATTTGTTATAATTAAGAAAATTAATTCAAATTTAAGTTGGTTTCTTATTAATGTAAATAATTAAATATGTTATATTAATTAATTTTTTAAGTGGTTCTACTATGATTTGTTAATGGTAGATAAAAAATAAGATCCTAAATTAATAGATTAGATGTCATATTAATTAATTCTTTAAGTGGTCCTATTATGATTTGTTAATGGTAGATAAAAAAATAGGACTCTAAATTAATATATTAGATTAGAATAGTACCCGTGCTTGAAAGCGCGAAATTATTTTTTTATTGACAAATTTATTAACATGTTTATTTGTTTACTAATATTTTTAGGCATGAGCATTCGGTTTTGGTTCGCTTCCATATTGTATTTTTCTGGTCTTCGGTTTTGTTTTAGTTCGGTGTGGTTTTTGGTTTTCAGTTCAAAAAATATAGTAATAGTAACCATTAGGTTATTTATGAATTTTATTTTGGTTTGTATTTAGTTATTTTGGTTCTTGTTTTGTTTCAAATAACAATGTTAAGAACCCGATAAAATTTCAAATTCAGTTGAAAAAGTGAGTCTAAATAGGAATATGATATTTTGGATGTTGATTCTCATTTAAGTAGCTATATTTTTTGTTACACTTTCTGATTTTTATTTTGTGTTACTAAATGTCGTTATATTTTAAATATGTTTAGAAAATTGGTATACCTCAAGATTATATTATAAATGAAAAAATATCTGCTAATTGTGTACTTATACTTACCTAGATTCTTATCCAGGCTTTCAAACTCTGGAATAAATTTTTAGGTGAAAATTTATATAATTGTATTCTATATATAATTAAAGTGTGGGGTAGCCTTATTTGGCTCATCAATTTTATCATCCAACAAATGGTTACATCAATTTGTCGCATTTGAACTATAACATTTGAGTTTTTCTATCTTCAAGTCAAATTTTGTATTTTGATGTATTTTATTACAAAAATTTACATATATAATATTAATAGGGATTCATGTTTTGTAGTTTAAAATTTCAATATAATTAAATTTTAAATGTAGAATATTACTCTCTTTGTTTCATATTAAGTGTTGTTGTAAAATAAATTTGTTTATATTTTACAAAATAAACGTCGTTTTACAATTTTAATGCAAAATTTATGAGAATTATTCTTCAATTTTGTACTGGTTAAAATAATGTTAGGCATAGAGATAATGATGTTTTTTCTTAGAAAATATACAAAATTAAATATTTTTTAAACTTTGAGCGCAAATCTTAAACGGTAATTAAAATGAACATGGAGTATACTATATTAATGTCTGAATAAAATTACAATAACAATTATGTAAACTAAGAAATGTTTTCTATACAAATCAATACTATAAAAGACCTTTAAATTTAATATTATTTTAATAATATTAAAGATTGAATTATACTTATAATATATAAAATTTAATCACATTGGGCTTGAATGAAACAAATTTTTGGACTTAATTTACAAACCAATGAATTGATTTATAAATATCCGATTTGGTTGTTCATATAAATATTATATGGAAATGTTATTTTTGTGGAACTAAAAATTTGAATCTCTTTACGTTTTTTTTTTCATTTTATATCCAGAAATATTATAAATATCTCGTATTTTTGGCATATATTTACATATGTTTTTATTTCTAAGGATTTGAGATATAAGAAAATATTATAGGGGGTATAATATATTAACAACTATTTCATTTGTTTCAGCTGTGCTAATATTATTTACAAAACTATAAAATGAACAACAAAATTATCTGAGACTTTATTGTTCAGGAAGCAAAAATATCTGGATCTGGAAATTAAAAAACAATATTTCTTAATTAATGAGATTGTTTTAAAATTTTATTTATAACCATGATAACTATCTTGTTTTTTTTAGTGATGATTTATTATGATCTTGCAATTATGATATGAAAAAGATTACATAGACGATTCGACAACCGATAATACTATCTGATAACTATCTTATTTGCGTACAGTTTTTGGTTCTCATATATCTTGTATATATTGTTACAAAAATTATTATACAATTGTAACTACCTAATTTCATAAAAAAAATATATCTCCTTCCTCTTATCTCTTCTTATAAAACATGTTTAAGGTATAGTAGATGATAACCATGAAAACATAACTTTGAATAGTAAACATCGATTCATCTGTGATTTATTTGAATCAGTTCATCTCCAAGTTGGTTATGAACATGTGTGAGTTCTTTGAATCACTACATCTTAAAGCTTGATTTTGTTATACAATGAAACTATGTATATTAACTATACCATATACGATGTCGTAGAATTTCCAATACGAAAGTAACATAATGTATATGTGAATCATTCTGTAATAAAACATGTTTTATAAGTCATTATATTGTAAAAGTATAAGATAATATCATAATGTATATTTGAATCGACCTCTAATATAACATGTTTTATGGCTCACATAGTGTTAAGTGAAGGCACGATGAACTTTAAATAAAAAAGCATATATTTTGGTCTATTGTTGTGTATAAACTTCAGTGATCGTATCTACTGATTTGCCAAACGATATTTATTTACATGGTTTAGACTAATTAATTAAATAATATGTTGAAGTAAAGTATATATTTAATAAAAGCTAATTTAAATATATGTACGAATAATAAGAAGGTTAGTTAATATGATATATATAGAAATAATAGGAAGGCTAATTAAAAGATAAGTCATAACATATTCAGTAGATTTAAAAAATGTATGTCATGGTAATTTTCAAATAGGACTCTAGTTTAATAGATTAGATATGCATGCAAGTGTTATTTTATGTGCCTTTGTTTCTTTAACTAAGGTGTCTTTGTGCAGTATACTATAGCTACATATACGCCAAGTGCTTTTCGTAAACGATATACCGGTCTGAAGAGGATCCGCTTTCGTTGAGCAAATGAACATTGCTGAGAGATAAGTTCTTCAAACATGGAGGAGCAAAAGATGAAGCTGGGGCTGCACACGGATCTTACACGTACGCAAAGAGATGATAAGTGTTTATGGTGAAGGCATAATCTCCTAATCATTATCTAAGAAGTGATTTGACAAGTGTCATTACCATATTGAAACTAATTGTGATATGTGCATCCACATTGAATGTTTTTTTATATTTTCGTAAATTTATTAGAATATGGTAAAACTAATAAATTATCATTGACATAATAATAATAAACTAGTAAGATTAAGGAAACTAACAATATTTTCTCTCTAACAAAAGCGACGGCGATAGCGATACATGTTCAGGGTTTTGATGGATCTTCGAGATTGGGATCCGGGAAATCGATGGAGGAGTGGAGATTATGGTTGTTTCGGTGTGATCTACTCGAGGGGAATCAAGGGATCTCGGCAGATTTGGGAAGGTGATCAATCAAATCTCGGGAAGGTTCTGGTGAGGACGATTCAGAGAATCGGGTTAACGGATATACGATTCAGGGGATCTCAATTTAAGGAAAGCGATGA
Source organism: Brassica napus (assembly GCF_020379485.1). Taxonomy (NCBI): domain Eukaryota; kingdom Viridiplantae; phylum Streptophyta; class Magnoliopsida; order Brassicales; family Brassicaceae; genus Brassica; species Brassica napus. The sequence continues at coordinate 13,797,682 of NC_063445.1, read as the reverse complement.
TGGAGTCGCATGGATTTTGATATGGATCTTCTTCATTATGCGATCACATGAATCTTCAGGTATTACTTTGGATCGCTTAACTAAAAGAATATTATTCTTTTATGCGAGGATTGAAACCAATACTTACAGATTTGATTTGATTCGGGTTAAGTGTTGTTTGAAGATACTGAGGATAATTTGGATTCATGGAGATAATCATGCCTTTACTGTTGAGATATTTGGTACTAAAGAGGGAATAGGTTTGGTAGGAGAAATAGGAATGTGGAGACAATATAAAAAGCGTTGTGGGGGTGGTGTTTAATACATCACACTTTCAAGTTTCCTAGCTTTGCTCTCTGATAAAAAACTAGGTTTTTGTGTTGTGTGGTTCATCATGACACAGGGACAGCTATTGGGAACTGGTGGAGCCATGAAGGAGGGAGAGAACACTCGGAAAAGATTGAAGATATCGGTGCCGCATTTTGATAACTCGGCCCTCATCAAGACCTATGCAAAGACCTTGATTGGGAGGTGCATGAATCCAGCTGACCAAGAGATGCATGCGCTGCTACAGAACATCCCAATGATTTGGAAGTTGGAGGACCGTGTGGTGGGCACAGACTTGGGTCACGGGAAATTCCAGTTTGATTTTCAGACAAAGCAAGAGATTGAAGATGTTCTGAAGCTGCAACAATATCATTTTGATTATTGGATGCTGGCTCTTGCAAGGTGGCAACCTAGGAAGTCACAATTGTTCCCGTCAGAAATACCATTCTGGGTCCGTGTGCGAGGTGTTCCAACGGAGTTTAGGACACTGCCCACATTCGAGAGCATTGGTGGCGCACTTGGGAGGTTGGTCTCGGTGGATCTTGAGCTTTCAAGAGTTCAGGTGGTGGTGGATGGTTTTCAACAACTATGTTTGGAGACCACTATAGATTTCAAAGGAGGAGAGTTTTATGATGGGGAGGAAGCGGCGATCTCTCTACGGTACGAGAAACGTTTTGGATTTTGTCCAATTTGTGCTAGTCTGTGCCACAAGGAAGAGAGGTGTCCTCTTGCTAAACCAGAGGTGAAGCAGAGCCTGGAGAGGAAAAGGGAGAATAGAGATGGTAATGGTGGGTGGTTTGAAGGTGGGAAACACGAGGAGAGGGCCAGGAGTTACAAGGGCGTCGTCATCAACGGGAATACGGGTAATCAGCAGAAGGAAAGAGATGGGAGAGAGTATAATGGTAAGGGCAAAGGGAAGATGGTGGAGGAGAACGATCACAAATGGAGGCGTGTGACTGAGAAAGGGAACAAGAGCTCGCTTAATAATCGGGGAAATTACAGAGGGGATGGCGAGGGGTCTAGGCAGAGAATGCCACGTAGAGATGAAGCAAGAGTGGTTGCTCAGGAAGAAAGGGACAGGGGCATATCTGGACAAGCAACTGGACAAGTCGGAGATCAACAATTGCTGCGAGGTTCCCGTGTGGAAGAACGGGAGGATGGGGAGCTACAACGTTCTGAGGCTAGAGTTGGGAGAGGTATTCAGACTGCTGAGGTAGCTCAACAGCATCTACCTTCACAGGAGTTTCAGGAGGAGCTAGCTAAGACTCAAGCAACAGCGGCAGCTGTCATTTCGGATCCTATGGCAATGTAACCGAGGTTGATGCTGATGCTGATACAGACAAGGTCATGGAGATGGATGAGATAAGGGCGGTTTTTCTAGAGCATGGTGTTGATATGGATGCGGTAGATGATCTCCCGGAATGTTCTGAAGGGGAAATGGAGGAAGCATTGAGAGAGCTAGAGCAGGCAAGTGGTGAGGAGACTCGAAAGGATGGAGAAGTGGCTAATGTTAAGGATGAGAAGGATATGGCTGAAGGTGACGTGGGGAAGAAACATAGAACTCGAAAAAGTCTGTTCAAGCCGACGATAAGTACTGCAGTCAGCACAAAAATGAGAATTGCCAAGGCTCTAGTTTCCCCACGTAAACGAGCTGCAGGTAAAACTGGAACGCGCCATGGTGAAACCGGTAAGCAGATGGAGAATAAGGGCCCTTCAAACCCGAAGACAGGACCTCATAAACCATAATTTTATGGATCGGAGCATAAGAATGAGATGAAGAGAGCAGGGGTTGGCTCATGGTATTAGTAGATTCGGGTTTTTAATAAGCTCTATGAGCATTATCATAGTAAGCATAAAGGTTATGGGTATTGTCATTGTTATGGTTTCTTCTTTTTTTTTATGATTGTCAGTCAAGTTTTAAGTTTGATTAAGTATTGGAATAAAAGTTGGGTCTGTTGGTTTTCGGTTTTATGGTATGAAGTCTCTTCATTTGTTGGTTTTGTTTCTTATCAAGTTTGTGGATCACAGAAGAATGAGGGCTTACAGTATGATGTTACTCGCATTGATCTATGTTTGGTTGTCACTAAGGCACTATGGTTTTATCGAGTATCATCATATGACAATCTGTTGCATCTCATTGGGCATTGTCTTTGGTGCAGGAACACCACATTGATGCTATGGTCAGGAGTTACGGAGAGAGCTTGTTGGTTCAAGAAAGCGGGGCAGCAGAACACTTTTATCTTCGTATGTTTCAACCTCCCGGTCACAAGACGAAAAAATATATGGAGTTTTGATATAAGTGGGCTACTGTGGCTTCTTGGAACGGCCTACTGGTTTGGGTATTGGGATGGTGGTTTCAGGCTCAATATCTGGACGCATTCACTCTGCCGGGTCTCATCAAACCCATCACAGAGGGCACTTGCCATGCGGGGAATGGGCTTAAGCCGAGAGAGTCGATCGTGGTTGACTCAAATACGTTTACAGGGGAGTTTGCTGCGTCTTATGCGATGGGGTTGTTGATCAAGGAAAATAAATCAGGACAGTTACAAGTACGGAAAGGAATGTATGGATTTCATTGGATAGAAAGAATCTGTTCTATGGCTCTCAAAATGTTAACTATTGACTATGCGATTGAGTATATATATTTCATTTGCATATTGCTTTGGTGTTGGGGTTTTAGAGGTTATGTTAATGGTTATGTGGGATTTATAAACCTTAAAAGTCATTTTTTTGGTATGGTACAGCATAAGGAATGGTATATTAGATCATGTTTATTTTGGGATGGTGGAGATATTGGATTGGCAAATACATGTAATTATTCTAGATAAAATTTGGAAAAATGGCATGGAGCTACTATATGCCAAGATACTACACAAGGACAAGATTTGGGTTGAGTATTTTGGGTTTCATTACACCCATCAAATTGGCTTTTCGAAGCATATAAAATTCGTTTTTAATGAGAGTACTAAGCTGGAACTGTAGAGGAATGAGAATTAAATGGACAATAAGTTATTTAGGGGAGATAAGGCATAAGAATAAACCAGACTTTCTATTTTTATCAGAAACGAAACAAGAGAAAGAGTTTGTCTAGAATTTTTAAGCCCACTTGAGATTCGATAATTTGGTCACAGTAGATCCAATGGGAAGAAGTGGTGGATTAGCACTTTATTATAATAATGAGTATCAGGTTAAAGTGCTATATTCTAGTAACCGGATGATAGATGTGGAAGCAGTGGTCATGGGGAAAACGGCTTATATAACTTTTGTGTATGGAGATCCAAATCAACAACTGAGGGAACACGTATGGGAACGATTAACTAGATATGGACTCGCACGGTCCGAACCCTGGTTCGTTATTGGCGATCTAAATGAGATTACAGGTAACCATGAAAAAGACGGAGGATCTTTAAGGAACGTGGATTCTTTTATTCCTTTTAATAATATGAGAAACAGTGGATTACTGGAATTCCCGGCGAGTGGGAAATAAAATGTCATGGCAAGGGAGAAGAGGGAAAGGAAAAGGGGCAGTGATGGTTAGATGCCGTCTAGATCGTGCTTTGGCAAATGAAGAATGACATACTTTATTCCCATGCTCTTATACAGAATATTTAAAAATGGTGGCATCTGATCATCGTCCAGTGGTGGCTTATTTAGAAGACAAAGCTCCTAGGAAGAAAGGACAATTCCGATTTGATAAGAGATGGATTGGAAGAGAGGGTTTTATGGAATCAATATCAATGGGATGGTCAGACTCTAGGGGAGACAGAACTGAGGGTGCAGTGAAGAGTATAGTGGCAAAAATTAGTAATTGTCGTCATGAAATTGCTAAATGGCAGAAAAATAATCCACCTTATGGAAAGGAAAAAATAAATGAGTTACAGCAAGCCCTTGAGGAGGTACAGACAGATAACACAAGGACTCAAGAGGATATAATGGAAGTATTTAGGAAATTACAAGATGCTTATAGGGATGAAGAAGAGTACTAGCATCAGAAAAGCAGGAATAGGTGGCACTCATCTGGGGATCTTAACACAAAATTCTATCATGGTTTGACAAAACAGCGACGGATCCGTAACAGAATTGTTGGATTACATGATATAGATGGGAATTGGATCACAGAGGATAATAGGGTAGAAAAGGTGGCAGTTAGTTATTTTGAGGATTTATTTACTTCTTCTTCACCATCGGAGTTTGATAATTTCTTGATGGAAATCCCACCGACTATCACCCCTCAAATAAACCAACGATTGTTGAGAATAGCTACGGAGGAGGAAGTTAAGGAGGCTCTTTTTATGATGCATCCAGAAAAGGCGCCTGGACCGGATGGTATGACAGCGTTATTTTTTCAACACTCCTGGTACATTATTAAGGAAGATTTGGTGGAGTTGGTGAATGATTTTTTAATTTCCGGAGAAATGGATGCTAGACTAAATATTACTAATATATGTATGATTCCAAAAACGGAGAGGCCTACAAGGATGACGGAATTGAGACCAATCAGTCTTTGTAATGTAGGGTATAAAATTATCTCGAAGGTGTTGTGTCAGAGATTGAAATTATATCTTCATATGCTCATCTCAGAAACTCAATCGGCATTTGTGGCAGGAAGGTTGATTTCTGATAATATTCTTATAGCGCAGGAAATGTTTCATGGATTGCGAACTAATAAAGCATGTCAAGGAAAGTATATGACAATTAAAACGGATATGAGTAAGGCGTATGATAGAGTGGAATGAGATTTTATTAAGACATTACTTCGGAAAATGGGCTTTGACCCTCATTGGATCAAATTGATGATGGAATGTATAACCTCAGTTCAATATCGGGTTCTACTAAACGGTCAACCGCGCGGTCTCATTGTTCCACATAGAGGCTTACGTCAGGGGGATCCTCTATCTCCCTACTTGTTTATTCTTTGCACCGAGGCTTTAATCGCAAACATAAAAAAGGCAGAGGCAGAGAAACAGTTAACGGGAATGAAGGTGGCAAGAGCATGTCCATCAATATCTCATTTGCTTTTTGCGGATGACAGTCTTTTCTTTTGTAAAGCTCAAAAAGAAGAATGTCAAACCATTCTTAAGATTTTAAAGAAATATGAGCAAGTATCAGGTCAACTTATAAATTTTGATAAGTCATCGATTCAATTTGGTCATAAGATTGAGGAAGCGATCAGACAGGAATTAAGGGATATTCTGGAGATTCAAAATTTAGGAGGAATTGGCTCTTATCTGGGTCTGCCTGAAGATTTGAGGGGATCTAAGACACAAGTTTTCAGCTTTGTCCAGGATCGGTTAAATTGTTGAGTTACTGGATGGGCTTTTCGGTTTTTTACAAAAGGAGGAAAAGGAGGAAAAGGAGGTGATCATTAAATCAGTGGTCACATCACTACCAAACCATGTGATGTCATGCTATCGTTTACCTAAGGCAACTGCAAAAAAGTTGACGAGTGTGGTAGCACAATTCTGGTGGAGTCCAGGGGGAAGCACCAGGGGTTGCATTGGAAATCATGGGACAAAGTATGTGTTGATAAAGAAGAAGGAGGTTTGGGGTTTAAAGACATCACTGATTTTAATACATCGATGCTTGGCAAACAGCTTTGGCGTCTCATAGAGAAACCAAACACTTTCTTTGCCCGAGTTTTTAAAGGTCGGTACTACAGGAATGCTTCACCCCTGGAACCAATTCGCTCATATTCTCCGTCCTATGGGTGGCAGAGTATTGTCTCTGCTAGATCTCTGGTAAGCAAATGACTAATCAAAAGGGTGGGAACTGGCTCTTGTATATCTGTATGGAATGATCCATGGCTCCCAACCACTCGCCCGAGACCAGCTAATAAAAATCAACATAATTTATATCCGGACCTTACAGTGGACTCCCTCATTGACTCCACTTCGCGTACTTGGAATTCACAGGCAATTCGGGCTATGGTGGAACCACAAGATGCAAAACTTATAGAAAGTCTACCACTGAGCAGAACTCAGAGGACAGATAGTGACGGATGGCATTTTACCAAAAATGGAAAATATACAGTTAAATCAGGATATCAGGTAGAGAGGATTTACCCAGATAGGGCACGACCACCCCTTTTGATTGGTCCCACGGTTGACGTATTGAAAGCTTTTTGCTGGAAAATACGGTGTCCACCAAAGTTGAAACATTTCCTATGGCAGCTCGTAACAGGATGTATAGCAGTTAAGAAGAATTAACAAGGGAGAGGAATTCAAGGAGATATTTGATGTGCCAGGTGTGGAGCTCAGGAGGAATCGATAAATCATGTTTTTTTCGAATGTCCTCCAGCAATTCAGGTTTGGGTTCTTTCGAAGATACCGTCGAACCCAGATACTTTTCCAACAAAGTCTCTTTTCACAAATATGGATCATCTATTCTGGAGAGTTCTACCACAAATGGAGGATCATCAGTTTTCTTGGATTCTATGGTACATATGGAAAGGCCGTAATAACAATTTTTTTAGTAATTTAGACATTGACCCCATGGATACGCTCAAGTTGGCAGAAACAGAATCTACACTTTGGGCGGAGGCTCAGATTTTAAACGAGCAGAGAACGGAACCACGAACTGTGGTTACGTCTTTGCCGACAATTCCGGGTAGATGATGTTTTACAGATGGTTCTTGGAAAGAGGCTGATATCTTTTCCAGACAAGGATGGCTTAGTACGCTAGCAGGTTTTGATGGTCTATTGGGGGAAAGGAATGTTCGGGCTAGCCTCTCTCCTCTTCATGCGGAGATGGAAGCGCTACTCTGGGCAATGGAATGTATAAGAAACCTACGTCAATTTCAGGTTACATTTGCAACGGATTGTTCTCAATTGGTGAAGATGGTTTCGGAACGAGAAGAATGGCCAGCGTTTGCAGATTATTTGGAAGATTTCAAGACCCAGAAAGAGAGTTTCATGCGATCAGAAATTATCCATGTTCCACGGATGCTTAACACAATGGCAGATAGTCTAGCCCGTAGAGCTAGGAAGCAACCGTCTTACGTTGTTCACATGGATGCAGATCACCCAGTTTGGTTTACAGAGTCTATCTGAGTCTGTAAAAGTCGATGACAAAAAAAAAATCATTGACATAATAATAAATAGTATAATAGTAGAAGTAGAAATATAATAATATTTTATTATTTAAAAAAAAATTATAATTTTATTAGTTAAACAAATCTTCAAAAATTTATGCAGTTTTTTTAAAAAACTGTAATCTTTTAATCCTAATATCATTAATTTCTTTTTAATATCTACAAATTTTAGAAATATTATTTAATTTTACATTTTGATAATTATATTCTTAACAAAATTTTCTCTTAATTTTATAAAATTTAATTTAATATATTTTAACCAAAATAAATAGATAAAATTATTTCAAGGAATATATTTTTAAATATATGTATATATATGTATATATAAATTATAATAAAAATATTTATTTCATCTTAGTTTTTACATATATTAAATTAAAATTAAAAATTTAAATATTGTTAGCAAATAATAAAATCTAAAAATTAACAATTTTTTATTTTAAAATATGATTTAAATTTTTATTTCTCTACATGGTGCAGAAAAATATCTAGTAGGTATATATAGATCTCACCAATGATTTTGTAATTTTTTTGTCCCGGAAATGATTGTAGCAAAAAGAGTCGAGCCATTACAAACACTGAGAAAGCTCACACTTTAGTATATTTATATCAACTGATAGTGAACAAATATCCACATGCCGACCTAGTCTAGTGCAGGGAGTCGCCGGTTTCTTATGATTTATAAAAAGAAATAGAGGCGCAGATCTGGTCTATTTAAAACATCAACATTGGTAATCTCCTAAAATTTTCTCGCAAAATATAATAATAGAATAACAATATGAAAGAGAGAAATATAAGAAGTTAAAAAAACTCTCATAACTCTCAAAAAATTGTGAGATACTTTTAGACCACTAATAATTCTTATGAATCTGTGATTTTTTACTATTAAATTTTAATTATACAATTAAATTATTTAAAATATTAATATTGAGAAACTCAGCAACAATAATTCTTTTGAATAGTTGATCTTTTTGAACCTAGAATTAACCATTTGCATCATTTCAAGTTTGCAGGATTTTGGATTTTTGTTTTTATAGATAAATAAATCCTAGTTAAAACATCAAAAAATATCCGGTTAGACTGTGATCGGTTTGTTTTTGGATACAAAAATTAATAAACTACAATTAAATAACTAATACTGTTATAGTCAGTATATACTAGCAAAATGGGTTGAGATTCAGTATGTCTTTAGTAAAAAAATATTCATTGTTAATAACATACATTTTGGTTTCTAGAAAAAGTATAGTGTGGTTCTAGTTTGAAAATTTGGTGTTTTTGTCATACCAATCGGACCAGCAACGGAGCAAGAGTACGAGACTTAATATACCATACTAACACCATTTGGCTACAAGAGTCAATCATATGAATGGGCCGGCCTAAAGAATACTTAACCATGTGACTAAGTCCTAGTCTTCTTCTCCTAAAGAATATTTAACCATGTGACTAAGTCTTCTTCTCGTATAAAAGCAAACAACTTTTAGGGATGGATATAAGTAAAATATATAGCACAACACAATAATGAATCACCGGAATTTTTTAGGGAAAGTCAAGTGTTGGGGCCCTTTTAGGAGGCGCCGCTAAGTCCATTCCTCCCACTACCAAAACACCGTGCTATTGATTTGCTCCTTTATTATGATTGTTTTGATGTTGATGATTATCATGATGTTGATTTTCTTCTCATCGTGCCCATTTTATAAATGTTTCTTTTGTTCCTTTCTTTGTTAGTAGTAATTAGGGGTGGATATTTTATCTGATATCCGAAGCCGCACCCACACCCGATCTGAAAAATTCGAACCCAAATCCGAACTGAACTAGCAAAATATCCGAACGGATATTGAATTAGGAGAAATTGGATATCTGAACCCGAACGGGTAATATCCGAACCCGAATGGATATCCGAAGATAACCGAACATATGTATAATTAACCTTATATGTCTAGTTTACATCTTTCATTTTATATAAAATATTTATATTGATACTATACATATTTTAAGTTCATATGACATACATACAATTACGGAAAAAATGATTTGCTACTCACTTAAAATACATGTCAAACTTTTTATTTCGAGAATTAACAAAAAGTTACATCCAAATTTTAAAAACAATTACCAAATTAATGTCTTTTTAGTTTCAAAATGTTATGTCTAAATCTATTAAAAATAAAAAAAATAGTTAAGTGAAAGTTATATTTTTAAATACAAGAAATTTGAGAAATGAAAATTTTAATTTTTTTTTTCAAAATCTAAATACCCGAACCGAAATAACCGAATTCGAACTAAAAATATCCGAACCCGACCCGAAGTGCAGAAATACCCGAACGGATTCTACACCTCTATACCAAAATATCCGAAAATCCGAAATACCTGATCCGAACCCGAACGCCCACTCCTAGTAGTAATTACTACGTAGTTTCTTTTCAAAGTCTCGTCTATGCTTATGGACTTTTACTTGTAGCCTTCTCTCTTACTTTTTTTTTTTTGGTAATTGACATACAGCTTCACTTCCTTTGACCCATAATTTATACAATGGTTTGATTTTTCATCTTAACAGTCGAACCTGTTGTTAATTTAGTTTAATTTTATTTTATATATATATATTATTATTTTTTTTTGAACTTAATTTTTTTTTTATTATTTTTTTTTTTGAATTTAATTTTATTTTATATATTGTTCTGTGAAGTATGTAAAATTAAAAAGAAGTATGTAATACTATATTTCAACAGTTTGTTTCTACGACTGATTAACTCATCTTAATTATGAAAAAAAAAACATTTTCTTTTATTCAGTCCTAAATGAGATTCTAAACTTATGAAACTTATGATCATTTGAAAAAAAAAAGCTTATGATCATTTTTTTCATTTCTTATAAATATATACTAATAAAGTTATATGATATTCTATTTTCTTTGTGCCACCTCATATTTTAAATTTTACAAAAAAATACATATTTCATTTATTTATTACTTGAACCAAATATATTAAAATAGTAGTATATAAATAGTACATGTCTAATTTCTATATAATAGTACATTTTTAACTCAACCAAATTTTTGATATCGATATTCCCGTAAGAAATTAATTTAATGAAAAATTAATAATATAACTCATAGAAATACAAAAAAAATAATACATTAAGTAAATTCATATAACATAAAGTATGATAATCCATTTAGGATTTTATTTTTTCACGTCTCATCAAATAAGGTCCGCCAAAAATAAAAAGAAGTAATCTTTACAAAAAAAAATTTTGATTATCAAGTTCATAAAGATTGACTACATTACCACATTTAGTAATTAATATATAATCAAGAAAGGTTAAAATCAGTTTGGAAAATAAAAATGAACAAGATATAATTTAGGTCTTTCACCACCGATTTTTTTTTTTGAAAAAAAATAACAAGTAGTAACGGAAACATAAAAATATGTATATCAAATAAGTATTCTTGTTAATGCAACAATAAATTGTCATTCTTGTTAGTTATATATCTATTACGCGCAACAACCACATCTAAATAATTCACATCAACTCTTCACATGAAACAAAAGTACAATAAGAAAAACTGTTAACTATTAAAGATTAAATTACTAGCTGAAAAAATATTTTAATAAAAATATAATAATTCTAAAAAAAAAATACTTATACATCTCACAGCAAAAAAAAAGTTAAGAACACATTATGTGTTTTTGAGATTCTTATTGCAAGATGAATGATATTTATACATAAAACAAAAAAGAACTGAGGTCATATATTCTTAACTTTCACAAACATGACGATTCCTAAATTCTTTTTTTTTGGTGCACAAAAACTCTAGCTAATATGTGTACGTGCAATTTAAAATAGATACATATATAAACTTAGCTAAGAAAATACTATGTTAAAATGATTATGGATGCATATATCAAATTTCAAGAAAAAATGCAGAGAAATTTTATAGGATAGCCATTTTTAAGTTTTTGTCATAAAAATAGCCGTAAATTAAGAAAATGACCAAAATAAGTTTTATTAAAGGGTTAACTAATATAGATTTAGGGTTTAGAGTTAAGAAGTAGGGTTTTGGGGATATGGTTTCAAATTTTTTAAATAAAAGTTAAAATTTTCTAAATAAAAAGAGACTCTTTTGGTCATTTTTAAAGACTATTTTTGTGACAAAAATTTAGAAAGACTATTTGAAAAAATTATCCAAAAAGTATAATAAATCAGGAAAGTGTGAATAGATTCAACAAACAATATATAAGACCGAAAATAATTCATGATTGTGTCATAACATAATTTATTATACTTATTATCATAATAAAATAGGACAAAAAAATTCATGGTCGACGGGGAAGAAAGAAATGAATGATTGTTCTTTTACAAAAATGTAGAAAAATACATCTATTACATATACATAAAAGTAATTTTAATGATAGAATAAGTATATAATCTCTAATAAGAATAACAAAACATAAACGTTGACAAAAAAAAAACATAAGTAGTGAAAGTTAATATTACTTTTAATAAGTGTAAACTAAATACTTTCAAATGTTTCATTAAACTTTAAGATGCATATTATTGATCGCTCACTTGCTTACTCTCTGTAGTATTAAATTTTTTATAATTGCACATTAAGAATGGGATTTGCAGTATAAAACCACATGAAAAAATAAAAACAAGGTTACAAGTTAAATCAAATGAAAATAAACAAAACGAACACCTTAAAATATATCACTTCCAAAATAAGATCACATTGTAACCAAATCAGAATCATTATAACTATTGTGTAGGAGAAAATGGTCAGACACATACAAAAGTAACGATGAGCATGTGTTTTCATTATATAAAAATATAACGGAAATGAATGATAATATTAATTAATAGAATGTCAAAAGGGTGTTTAACATCCGCATAGAACTAAAAACACATCAAATATATAAACAAACTAAACTAGACGATAACCCGGTAACCCGTGCGCGTATGTACGCGTGTAGTAAATTTTTTATACCAATGTTGGTTCATTAAATAATTTTAACATTTTGTAATATTACAATATTTATCAATTGTAAAATGACGAATAAAAATGTTGGTTTTTTAAATGTATTATCGTCGTTGAAAAGTTAACGTATTACAATTCATTTTAATTATTTTTAAGATTTCATATGCACAAAAAAAATTAAGTTTTCCTACTAACACAAATCACCAAAACTAAATAGGGAACATCAATTGTAAAATGACGAAATGAAACTAGATTTTCTGTACTAGATTTGTTATTATTGATTCTCCTTAAGTAATTTCATTTTTACTTATATAAAATTGTGTTTTTATTCTCGTTTTTATCTCACTGATATGAGTTTTGCTTTTTTTTTTAACTTCTTTTATGAACTTGGTGAATTACATAAACGTCAACTTATACATATCTAAAAATCAAAAATTTAAAAAAATTATCGGCAAACTCTATTCACAGTTAGTGATCTAATATATCGAGTTGTTATAGAATATAAGTCCAAGCTCGAAATATAAATGTATGTCTAGTATATATTCATAAGTTCGGTGTAAAAATCATCTAATTCTAGAACAACAAATCAAATTACTTTTTTTATGACCCTGGTATCCGGATATTCCCGAGAAATATCCGACTAGCGCTTAATGACCATCCGCTGAAAATTTGAGCATAGCCCATCGGAGAATCCGCCGAAGGCATCCAGAGGGCTGGTGATCATCCCATGTTAATCCACAAGTGGCCACACGCAGCTTGGACATAGAGGGCTGGTGATCACCCCATGTTAATCCACAAGTGGCCACACGCAGCTTGGACATCAGCTTTTCTGTATTGGGCCCAAAGATCCCTCAAGATAATCACCACAAATCCACCAGTACTTGCGCTTCGAACCATGCACTTGTCGGATAAAACCCTAAAGTATGACCCTTCTGATTGCCACTAGACCACTAACGCGTAGTTACAAATTACTTATTTTATTAACCTACACTTTTGAGGTTTAGTTACTTAAGAGTATACCGATAAAAATATATATAATATTTTGTCATTCTAATATATGTAAATTATGTATAAACTAAGAAATGTTTGATTTATTAAATGATAAACCAGAAAACTTATAATAAATAGTTCAAATTTCTCATTCTTACGATTATAATAGCTATACAGAGTATTAGAGAGAAACAAATATTAGACGAATGATCAAATCTCTCATTCTTCGAAAAAAATCAAAAGGAGATTGTTGGAATCTTCTTATGATATTTCACTAAAAGCTTTTAAGAATAAAAATCAAGACTAAATTATTTAATCTAAATGAAATAATATATATAGTGTTTCCAATATTAAAAATCACTTCAATTTAAAGAAGTTTATTTCTGAGATTGTCTCAATCAAATAACATATTATAAAACACCTATTTAAAAAATAATTTGTATACACAAAAGTATATACATTACAGTAAACACATAATCAAAACTAATATCTTTTGTTAATTTATAATCATGTTTTTGGAAAATAAATCAAAACAATAATTTTATTTACTTTATATGGTATATAATTAAACTTTAGTGATATTAACATATATAAAGAATATTTTAATATAAATATTTATTAATAACCCTTCCTGCTCTTATGATTTTATTAACATTTATATATTTGTTGTAATAAAAATTTAAATTGTTAATCACAAAAAAAATTTATGTGAGATTCTTCAATACAAATTTCAAAATTAAAATATTAAGATCTCAAAATTTTTCACTGTAAATTTTGAAATTAACATATTTATATATTTTAAATGATTTTAATATATATATAATATGAATATCTATTATATATGTATATATATATATTTATATATAATATGAATATCTATTAATATATATATATATATATATATATAATATGAATATCTATTAGTGACACTTCATATTCATACGATTTATGATCATTTGTATTTTTTTTTTGAACAAAAAAGGGTTAAACCATTGATCCCAAAATTTTCAGTGTGTGACTTTTACTATCTTTAGTAATTTATATATGTTTAAAAAGACTAAAGTATAACATATAAGAAAAAATCTAATTTTTTATATTAAATGCTTAATGTGATTGTTTAATTTTTAATAATATAAAATTAAACAAAAACAGAGAAGATACAAAAATTGTTATCAAATATGTATTATTCATAATCATTAATTGTCATATATCTGTTAATTATATTTGGTAATTTCATAGTTTTTATTTAAAAAAAAAGAATATTATTTTATACATTACTGATCAATTTGATAGTTAGTAAGTACCGATCGTCAACATATCCGTCATGTAAGAATGACATTACAAGCGTATTTGCATTCATGTTTCATGACCACACACAAATCAAACAACACACGTATCTACCAAATATATACTTAAGTGTGCATTCATGTATCATGTACACAAACACAAATCAATACAACACACGAATCAACCATATATACTAAAGTATATGTACTTGGACAATTATCATTACTAGAATTTGGGCAGTTTGATATTTTCACAACGCAATATATAATCATTGTTTTTCAAAATACATGCAACAGTACAGTGTAAGCCTATCTGCCTATGGCAATGGTATATTGTCGAGATGAGTAACAATAGAATAACTCGTATAATGATGAATACTTTTTTTAAACAAGTGTTATGGATGAACAAAACTTATACGCTTTCCTTTTACAGCTTCTTTCTCTGTTTTCATACATTATATGTACTCAGTGGTTGTCTCAGACAACTTGTCTACTAACACTGGTAACAGTTTATACTCTGAAAATTCTGTTGTGCTCCTACTCTTTAAATTGTAATGGTTTTTCTTTGTACCATTCAAATGCTCAATGAAAACGACCCCTCTGATACAAGTGAAAGAAAAAAGGTAAACAAGATTTGCATAAGTGAATCAAAAGTAAATTACTAGATTACCTAAGTGAAAGCAACCAAAGAAAAGATAAACAAGATTACCCAAGTGAAAAAAGGTAAACAAGTTATAAGATTGCCTAATTGAAAAACAAAACATATATGGGAACAAGATTGCCTCAAATCAGGGTAAATAATTTGCGATGAAATAAAAATCCAAAAGAAAAACATTAAAAGGACGATT
Source organism: Brassica napus (assembly GCF_020379485.1). NCBI lineage: Eukaryota > Viridiplantae > Streptophyta > Magnoliopsida > Brassicales > Brassicaceae > Brassica > Brassica napus. Next base: position 13,782,187 of record NC_063445.1, on the reverse strand, counting down.
ATGTTAGGTTTGGATCTTTCACCACCTACCCTCTTCACTCCTCGAAAATATCTCTGTACATTTCATGATTTATGCTCTTGTCTTCTGAAATTTTTTTCTTTACTTTTATTATATGTTATATTTTGAGAATATCTCTCTTAATATCTCCAATACATTTGTACCAGGGATAAATTTGACCTTAACACATATCTTCGTTTCGGCTCCAGCTCTTGGAGCAGAATGGGAAAAAGCGGTCCAAGCTCTTGAGATTGCTGGATATGGTCAGCCATGTTAGAAATATCATATTTTTGTGACACGTGAATAATTAAAGTAGGTGTATTCACCTAAAAACCAATAGAAAAAATATCAAAAAGAAGTTCTTGATCTAAACAATTAAACATGTCAATCTGTGTTCGAGATCAAGCATTGATGAATATACGCTTCCTCGTAGAAAAAACATTAACCACCTTGATCCAAGAACATTTTGAAATATCTAAATTCATCATAAATGTTTAATCAGTGTTTGCAATTACAATCATCACTTATCCATTAGCAAAAGCTGAATTTTAAAAAATTTAAAAGTGAACCAAATCATAGCATACGTTTTGTCTGAAACTCGTGCAACATTCAAAATTACAATCCGAGTATTATTGACAGCCTTTGAAAATAATATTACAAAAGAGAAGCCAAGATGTATATATCACACATTAAGATTGCCTTTGTTTCAACAAGAAAGATAAGCCAATACGAATCATATGTTATATATGTAAACATAATAACATAATTGACATGTTCCACATATTCAACAAACTTAAACTATCATCAACTAATTTAATTATGCATTACACATCGACAATTTTCTCCCACACAAAAGCACCATTCATCCATCGAACTCAACACCGAAAGATCCCGACATATAAAAATAAAAACGCAAACAGCACACTAAACCAATCACTAATCAAGCTTATTGGGTCCGGTACAGTAACTAACCACGTGGTTCCATAACCACTGGATCAAATACCGCCGTCGGATCCCGTTAACATTATACGTGGCACCACGATCATCGTTCAACATCTGTCCTGTGTACGAACCACCACCTCCAGTACCATAAATACCCTCGCAAAGATCCGCTATCTCGACCGGAGCCACCGGGTCAGCTCCTGCGTACCAAGCGTTAACCAACGGATTCGTTGCCAGCTCAGCAATCTCGTGAGCGATCACACTTATCATCCCATCCACACCAATATCACCGTTCGGCGACTTCACCGGTTTAATCCCCGGAATAAACGCCGGTACGGCGAAGGGATACGCGCAAACTCCGGGACAAAACTTCGCCGAGTTCCCGACCCAGGCGTACGGCAACGTGAATCCAACGATCGACGGGAACGTGAAGTAGTGAAATCCGCAAACCTGGCCGCAGAAATCTTGAACGTAGACGTCGTCGGAGGTGAGGAGGAGATAGAGACCGCCTTTGGGATTCACCGGCAACGGCCGGGACCTGGAAGCGACGGCGGATTTTATCACGGACTGGATCGATAACCGGGTTAAGGACTTGCCGTGGGAATAGAAACGGTCGTTTTTCTCTTCGCCTAAACGAACCGTAGCGGAAATGTTAGATCCGGTTTGGTCAGTGTAGAGCTGTACGGTTTTCCACCAACCGGAGACGGAGGGGTGTTTGGATCCAACGGCTGAGATTGAGTTAATGAACTCACGGATGATTTTCTTCTGGGATTTTTGCCACGTGCCGTACCAGATTGGGTGGACGGTGATGTTGTTGGTGAGGACTGGGCCCATGTGGTAACGGAGGCGGACGAGATTCGATGAGCCTTCGTATTTCTTTGAAGCGTCGAAGATTTGATCGGAGCCGTTGGTTTTGGGAGGGTATGGACGCCATCCGATGACTTGCACCGTTGATGTTAAGAGCACTGTAAGTACAGTGAGAGTGAGGATCACTGGAACTGAATGCATGTTTTTTTTTTTTTTTTTTAAAGATGATGATAGAATGAGAGAAGAGAAACGAAATGTTTCGAGTTTTAAGGAGAGCAATCGAGTTTTAATGGAGGACAGAGAGGTGATGTTAAAAGACAAGTAGGCCCCACAAAAAGACAAGCGGCGTCTTCGCTAACCGTCCGATTGTTTTTCAATCTGACGTCACCTAAAACCCTCGTTCTTGGTTCCCCATTGCGCGGGAAATCTTATTCGTTGTTTCAGGGGTAATTATGTATTTATCTCACTCTGAACTGCTTCTTTTCCCCGGGTATGGACCTCGCTTTTCAGAATTATTTGTTTTTTTTGTTATTAGTGTCCACCACGAGTTTTGAAAAACACATTTGTGTGTTTTATTTTTTTCATTTTCATTACTCAAAAGAAATTTGTGTATATCTTTTTGTCGTCTTTGGGCCACTTGAGATGATAGTATTGAATAGGAATATCATCGCGAACAAGAGGCTAATGACTAAATTGGCGGTTTGTTTTTATACTCAAAAAGATGTTTTGTGTTTTCAAGATTACTTTTGTTTATTTAACAGAGGTTATACAAATCTATAGCTTCATGTGAATATTGCAATTAGTAGACCTTCACTATTACCATTTCTGTATATAGTAGACATCCGCAAGTTCTTTTTGCTTTGTGGCCAAATTCGTTATTTTATGTATATGACAATAGAGATAATGTATGTATGTATAGAAGTAATGCGTTCTTTCTAAATGAAAGTGTTTTAACTTAGAAAGGATGTCTTTCAGAAAGAGTTTCTGTAACCAATTGTGTAAATGTAGAAATAGGATGAATGAACTATATATTGTTGTATCTTCACCTAACCCATTACACATAAGATTACCAATATCTTTATATGTTGTTGAAAAAGATATACTGCAGATAAGGTGACGTAATAAAATAAAATAGATTTATCAACATTTAGCCATCAGAGGTGAGATGGTTTTTAACCAACAAAAATTTGACGACTATATACAAAATAATATAATATATGCTATGTTATAAATCAATTGGCCACCGTTTATAAGTATCCATTTATTATACTTTACAATTAATCATAGACGACGTTTATAAATATGCAGTCACTGAATTTATACACATGGTGTTTATCAGCAACGAAAATGCATCCCCAATGCGTTTACTTGGGTAGTTGCATGGATTGAGAAATTGCATAAGATAACACATTGACGTACCAATTCTCTTAAGCTTCAACAAAACAATAGTATAATATGTATGGGACCGAAATTGTGTCACTTATACAAGTAGGCGATTATTGTTCCAAAGTATGAATCAGATTTAGCTTCAACTAGTGTTTTTCAAAATAGAATAAATATATATCTACTTTTATATAAGTATCGAAAAAGTTGGTTTTACATTTATAGAACTTGTACACGAAGGCTATATAGCCCCACTTGTATGTGTTAGTACATTCATTTGAATTAGTTTAAACATGAATGAGTTAGATAGATAAGAACATATGTAATGTGCATCTCCAATATCACGATGACATAAGTGGTAAAATGTTTAAGTTGCTATGCATTGTAAAATGTCTATTAATAGACCGCCTAAGTAAAACAGCCGGTTAAAGATAAACAAACCCCATCGACTACTAAACCCATACAAGAATATTTCCATCTATTGTTATCTAACTATCATAGTTAGCCTGAAAGTCACGAAGTTATAATTTACAATTTCCAAGCAGGGGCGGTCCTTATATTGTGGGAGCCCTAGGCGAAAAAAAATTATTCGTAAAAAGATAAAAAAATTAGAGGTCCAATTATAATAAATCAAGAAATTGGAGGCTCATTTAGTAATAATTTTTTGCTAATTTTTTTTTTTTAAATGGGGGTTTTAGGCGGTTGTTTCATCCCGCTTCCCTTGGAACCACCCTTGTGTCCAAGGACCACGACTGCAGGTTCAGAAATTGATTAGTTTATAAGATTTGGATAGTAGTAACCTATGGTTGGGGAATACTTGGGAGCTAAGACCATGATTACCCCAGTTTTTTAACTGGAGTTCTTACCTTCGGCTAATAGATGGTTCTTAGCTTTTCTTAGATTTTAACTAAGAAAAACTAAAAACGGTCTCTTAAATAAGAGATACAAGAGCCCGTCCCTTAGCCGAAAAGTGTAAAAAAAATGTCAAATCATGAATTAAGAATCCCAGATAAGAGACCGGGGTTAATCATGCTCCAAGACCATCATTATCTCGGTTCCTTAATGAAGTCTCTTAGGGTAATTGTAATTAAAAAAAAAAAGAAGAAAGCGGAAGACACGTCTCTTAAGTAAGGCCGCGAAGGAACGTTTCTTACTGGACATGTGTCAACAAATGAGAGGGTGGAGGTTCGGTTACGCGTTAAACACGATCAATCTTGGCTTTATCTCTCTCTCTCTCTCTCTCTCGAATCCTCTCTTCGACGAAAGGCGATTTGTATCCCTCACGGTTCCTCTGATCTCGTAGGCGACGTCTCCGTCGGTGGCTCGAGTCGGCGACCTCTCTCTCGGTGGTTCTCCTCGACGGCGATGGACCTCTATCGCTGTGGCTCTCGTCAAATCGAAAGGTAAGTGGTTGTTGTGTTCTTCGATTATGCATGTCTTAGATTATGCATCTTCTAGTTCTGATCGGTTGTTTTTCTATGTTATTTGTTGGTTCTCGTCGAATCTGTGTCTCGGTGGGTTTCATCGACGGCGACCGAGCTTTCCCTCGTTGGCTCTCCTCCAATCGAAAGGTAAACCGGTTCTTCTGTTGTTTCATTACGCATGTGATTGATTATTTGTTTGTTTTTGTGTTTGTTGTAAGTTGGATGTTCTGTCTTTGATATAAAGCAATGCATGTTTCAATTTGTTTTTGATATGTTCTGAATTTCTGTTTCAATTAAAGCAATGGATCTTTTTTGATATGTTCTGACTTTTTGTTTGTTTGTATGTTTCAATTCTTGCAAATCGTTTATTTCCTCTGTTTCTCAAATATATTAATCATATGATTGTTTCTGTGTGTTTCAAATATAAAGCAATGCTTGTTTCAATTTGTTTCTTTGCTATGCTTCAATCCTTGATCTATTTCCTTCTTTGATTTGTTTTCGGTTTTGATTCTCGTGAATCATAAACTAATTTAGTGATATGTGCATGTTTCTTTGTGTGTTTACCTGCGAGGATCGTCAACGGAACAAGACGAATGAACCTCAAAGCAGAGGAGTGCATTTGGTATCGCAATACAAGTAAATGTCATGAACTTTTGAATTGATTGAAAGCTTTATGGTTGAGTTTGGTAGTTAATGTTTTGCTTAGTGTTAGATTGTGGTTGTGTTAGTAATAATTAGGTGTAATGGTTAGATAGAAAGCACTGTCGAAGTGTGATGAATGTGTTAGGTTGATGTCAACTCCATTTGGTTGGTTGCGATGAATGCTTTGATGAATTTAAGACCATGTTCTTCTCTTTGTAGCTAAATGTCAAGTCATTTTAGTTGGTTGGCTGTGATGAATGCATTTGAAACTTTCTTTCTTCTCTGGCGATATAAACACACTTCTTTCTTCTCTTCCATCAAGTAAAAACATTTTTGTCTTTTAATCTTCTTTCTTCTCCCCCATCTTGTAAAGACTTTCTCGTCTTTTATTCTTCTTTTTTCTCTTCCATCTTGTAAAGAAATTCTTGTCTTTTAAACTTCTTTCTTCTCTTCTGTGACATTTGCGGATATGGATTATAATCCATATACGCAGACACCAAGGTTTGTTGAGCTTCTAAATAGTCAACAAGACAGTGTGTTTCGTTTAGTAGAAGAGAGTCAAGGTACTGAAGCTTCATCACAGTTTCGTTTAGTAGAAGAGAGTCAAGCCACTCCTGCAGAGCGTAGAGTACGAAGGAAATGGATCCCAACAGATGACATTGTGCTCATCAGCTCGTGGCTAAGCACGAGCAAAGACCCTGTTGTGGGGAATGAGCAATGATCTGGTGCTTTCTGGAAGAGGATTGCAGCATACTTTGCGGCCAGTCCCAAAATTGCAGGCCTTGAATAGAGAGAAGCTAGCCACTATAAGCAGCGATGGCACAAGATCAATGATCTTGTCTCCAAGTTTTGTGGATGTTATGAAGCGGCAACAAGGGAGAAAAATAGTGGGCAAAATGAAAATGATATCCTCAAATTATCCCATGAAATCTTCTACAATAACCATAAAAAAAATGTTACCTCGAACATGCGTGGAAGGAGCTTCGGAATGATAAGAAATGATGTGACCTTTCTACCTATAAAACCGATGGCATCTTCAAAAGGAGAAAGTGTGAGGACAGCACACAATTATCAAGCTCACACGCCACAGGTGAAGCTGATCAAGGTACCATTCGACTTCTGGTGTTAAGGCAACAAAGGGTTCTGGTAAGAAGACTGTGGTGGAGGGGAAAGCGCTGTCTGAGTTTTAGAGCATGTGATCGATCAACCAGCAGGACTTGGCTATCAAAGAGAGGCTTTCCAAGATGAGCCTGCTTGATAGTCTACTAGCCAAAAAGGAACCTCTAGCTGATTACGAAGAAGCTCTTAAAAAGAAGCTGATTAATGACTTGTTGTCTATTTAGTTTTAAGGTCTCAAGGTCGTGTTGTTTGTTGTTTGTTTCTGTTTCAAGTTATTGTGCTTGCTTCTGTATCGGTTTCTTTTTCATGTTCATCTTCTGTGTCAGTAATGATAATGATATGATGTTCTATTTCATGATTTATGTTGTTCTGTTTCATGATTCTTGTTGTTCTGTTGACTCATGTTGTGGTTATTAACTCATGTTGTTGTTTGTTTCAGGATTGCGAGCATCAGTGTCACGGACTCACGGATTGTAGACACAAGTCACATGTCTTGTATTTTAGTCTGTTGCAACACACATGTCTTGTATTTTAGTCTCTGTCAACACACGTCTTGTATTTTAGTGTCTTGTAGTCTCATGTCACAAGGTCTTGTATTTACTCTCTTGTACTCTGTTGTCACGGACTCATGTTATTAGAAATTTGTATAAATGGAAGTATTTTCAAGATTGTAGAATTCACCAAACGATCAAACACAAGTTCCATCTTCATATTTCACCAAACGGTCAAACACAAGTTCCATCTCAAGTTCTTTATCTCAAGCTCTCAAGTTCTTTATCTAAACATAAGATCAAACACAAGTTCCATCTCAATCTATGTCTTCCATCTCAAGTTGTTTATCTAAACACAACTTCCATCTTAAGCTATTTCTTTCATCTTAAGTTTTTTAAGAAAATTCATCTCATGACATTTTCTTCCCGTAACACTTTTGAGGAAGTAGATGATGAAGCTTTTGATCAATATTTTGATCAACATTTTGATCAAACATTCGAGAACCTTTTCGTTGATTATGGTGGTCAAGAAGATGAAACGAAGAGACGAAAAAAATGTGTTTATATCGAGAGAAATCGTGAACAAGGCCACACACGGTTATGGAATGATTATTTCAGTGATACTCCAACATATCCTAAAATTTTTTTCCGATGCCATTTTAGAATGAACAAGATTGATCGTCTCTCCAATGAAGTTCAATACTTTCGGCAAAAGGAAGATGGTCTTGGAAGGCTTGGTCTCTCTACACTCCAAAAATGTACAGCAGCTATTCGTATCTTGGCGTATGGTCATGCAGCTGATACGGTCGACGAATACCTCCGGCTTGGTGAAACTACAACTCGGTTATGTGTCAAAAAATTTCTGGAATAAATAATAAATTTATTCGGTGATGAGTACCTAAGAAGACCAACACCGGCTGATCTTCAACGTCAACTTGGATTGGAGAGCATCGTGGATTTCATGGGATGATAGGAAACATTGATTGTATGCATTGGGAGTGGAAGAATTGTCCCACCGCTTGGAAATAATGACAATATTCTCCTAGTTCGGGTAAACCTACAATCGTTTTAGAGGCGGTTGCTTCATATGATCTCTGGATATGACATACGTTTTTGGACCTCCAGGTATCTTAAACGATATCAATGTTCTTTATCGCTCCCCTATTTTTGATGACATAATAAAAGGTTAAGCTCCACAAATCACTTACTATGTCAATGGAAGAGAGTATCATTTGGCTTACTATCTCACCGATGGTATTTATCTGAAATGGGCAATATTTATCCAATCTATTCCAATACCACAAGGACCGAAAACACAATTATTTCCTCAATATCAAGAAGCTGTTTGAAAAAATGTCGATTGTGCTTTTGAAGTCTTGCAAGCTCGCTTTGCCTTTGTTAAAAATCCAACAATTTTTTGGGATAAAGTCAAAATTGTGAAGATTATGAGAGCATGTATCATACTCTATAATATGATTGTAGAAGACGAACGAGATGAATACACTTAATTTGATGTTTCCGAGTTCCAACAAGGAAAAGACAACGGAAGTTCACATGTGGATCTCACGTATTCTACAAATATCACTACAAATATCAGCAATATGATGGGTGTTCGAACTAGAATTTATGATAGACAAATGTATGAACAACTGAAAGCTGATTTGGTTGAACATGTATGACGTAAATTTGGACGTGATGAAGAAAACAATCGAGCTCAAATGTTTCTTTAAAATTATTTTCGATTTTTTTTACTAATCATTGTTTTTATTTTTTTATTTTAAAATATATGTTTTAAAAGTTATCTTTTAATATGCTTTATATAATAAACAAATTTTATCTTAATTAAAAAATGTTTTTATTCTAAAAACTCCTAAATACTTGCATTGGAGATCAAAAATTTATAAGTCTTTTACGTAAAGTTCTTAACACAATTTATTATTAAAAAAATATTAAAAAATGATCAAAGCCCCTAAATGTCTCTTAGGGACAATGATGTTCTAACTAGCTAAACCTAACCGCGATTTCTAATTATCTTGTAATACCAATTTTAATTTTATACGATATATTGAGTTTCCTATGTGTCTGTCTATCTTCAAATAAAAAATGGGGACACATGAGCACGGATGGTGTATACGAGGTGCTAGTGTGTATCCCATTATTCCCATAAAAAGATATTTAATTTGCTGTAATTCGCATTTGAAGGTTCCGATGAGAATATTTATAATTTATTTTTATATTTTACCTTTCACCATTACATTTTAAACCATCAACCCCAAACTATAATCCGATAACACACAAGACAATTGAAAAATGTTAGGATGAATAGCTGTTCGTTTGGGAGCATATAGTTAATTAAACATACTTACTCTTCATCCAAAATATAATTTTAAGGGAAAATCATCAAGTTTTTGATTATTAAATTATACAAAAACAAGAAAATAGTTTCGGAGAAAAATGTAAAACATAGAAATGGAGAAGAAAACAAAAGGAAACCTGGGAAGGAGAAGCGATGGGTCCGTCCCAATCGCGGAGCGAATTGCGCGGCCCTCTTGTCAAGGTATTGATGTGAACATTTATATTTAATTTAAATTTTAAACTATAACAAATAATTGTTATATGTAAAATAAGATAAAAATCCAAATAAAATTAAATATAGTAAGCAAAGTAGTAAAAGAATCGTACAGCTGAGATTGAAAGCTCTGGTCGCAAGTGGGCCACTAAAAGTTTATTTTAGCTACTGCGGGTCCTACTTGCTACACTGACGTTACGGTGACACAGAAGGACAACTACTGACGCCAGTCTGGCGAATAAAGACACTTGGCACATACGTGGAATCTAGTGCTGACTCGACAATATTTGGCTAATATGACACGTCATCGAGAAGTGTGAAAGCGACAAACTTTGCGTGAAGTTTGCGGGGTTTTTCTTCCTTTAATCCACAAAACATCGCGTGATGGTACGCTCCGGTGAACGGTGAGGGCCATGATCGTTTTTTGTCATGCTACATTAAATTGGTTTCATTATGCATTTTGTCACGTGCAATGACTTTCTTTATAATAAATGTTTTTCAAATTTTCACATTCATAATAACTGGATTTCTAGTTAAGAGGATATTATCAAGTTGTCATCAACTGGATTTTTGTATAATTGTCCTACATTTGTTTCAATTTGTACAACGTCTGTCACCCGTTGATATTGAATTCTTCTAATAGAATCCGCCAATCCGGCCCAAAAATATATATTATGGGGATTGTTGGACCAAACTGATCACCATTTCGTTAGCGAGGCCTTATTCTGGCCCAAATGGTTGCCTCGCAGTTCGAGATATCGAGCTCTAAATCTACGGATAAACGCCTGAAGATCCGGTTACCTTGCAGTCAAACAGTAACGGAAAAGCTAAAGATTTCAGATTGGGTACGACGCATGCGTTTTAGATACACAGAGTATTAGAGATATCGATTACTCTATCAATGCTGTAATCTCTTGTGTTTTGTTCTTTATATCTTGGATTCACTTTAAATAATATATCAGTCTATTGGGTAAACGATCTATTTCCACGCCAGAACTTTCATACAGTAACAAATGTACACAATCTTTTAATCTCGTCGTTGAAGTATTTAAACCTATTAACCCCTAATCTGAAAAATAGAAACCCGAAACCATACAAACAAAAGTTTGACATGGTTTTAATGGTTTAGAACCTAAATCGCACCAATACCAAGATCAAAACCAAATTTAAAACCCGACCGGGCCTATATCCAACTTTAAACCCGACCCAAACTCCTACTGAAATTTAAAAAAAATCCAAATCGATTTCGTAATCTTTATGAACCCTAAATTGAAAATCCATGAATACATGTTTGATTTCTGCAAGAAAAGAGAGAGACAAAGAGAAAAAGTCAACAATAACAAAGAGAAAGACAACCACCGAAAAACAACAACCCTAGAAAAAGAAACATGGTTTATGACCAATAACAACAAAGAGAAAAACATAGCGAACAACGACATAAAGAGAGAGATAGAGTGAAGAAACAACAAAGAGAGACATGTTTTCAAAATTACCTAACGGAAGCTGTTTGATGGGTAGCAACTAGTGGAGGAGCAACATCATCCTTCAATCACCACTTCCCTCTTTGCCGTCATGGTTTATGGGGCAAGAGAGACATAGTTTAGGATTTGGGGATTTAGAAATTTAGGGATTTCAATTTCGGGTTAATCCGGTTTAAATTTTCTAATCGGATCATAATGTGGTCGTTTTAGGTTTAATCGGGTTAGTTCTTGGTTAAGATTTAAAGAAAAAAATATTAAACCCAATTTTTTTTTTTTGACAGCAAATATTTACAGACTCATATTGACTCTGTAAACCAATTTGGTAACTCCGCATCCATGTGAACGACTAACGACGAAAGACGGTTGTCTCCGCATTCATATTAAACCCAATTTAAACTGCATTTTTCGGTTTTAGTTTGTTCTTTAAACTTTGTGTGGTTTCGAGTTTCGATCTTTCCGACTGGGGGTAATAGGTTTAGATACTTCAATTGTGTGCAATTATGACGAGGTTGAAAGATTGGGTACGTTTGTTATTATATAAAAGTTATGGTGTGGAAATATGTCGTTTACCCCAGTCTATTTCGTAAAACTATCTTAAAGATATATTCACATAGGTCTTTTCCTACTATTTCCCTAAAACCTTACTCTATCCATATTATTTTTTATTGTGAAATTTAACTTCTAAAATTTTGTCTGTGGAAAGACGATAAAAAAGTTTGACTTAAGAATCCGATCAAAGATCTATCAGATCGAAATGATATATCGCTCCAATTTGTGAAACTGTCTTAGAACTAGAGTCATTGTCTTAGAAATATTACCCTTGATCTATTTTTAGGCTTTGAATGTTACGATCCGCACCGCACCGCAGTAACAGTAACAAAAATCTATATATCTATACGTTTTTATAAGTGTTAGAACCGCACCGCAGTTGAACCGTTTGTTTCACACCGCTTAATCCGCAGTCACCATTCAGAACCTTTATTGTTTATACGAAAACCTAATATTTAAAATCATTTGATAAAAATATTATATTTCCTTAATCTGATATATTGATTCTTATTTTTATTTTGTTTCAGGTCTCCAAAAATTGTAAGGCTGATCCTGACTTGACGACTTTGCAAGATTGCACCAACACTATAAAAGAACTAAAAAAGATTGAAATGGACGCACCAGTGTGAGTTCATACGCATTAACGGACGTAACTGTAGCTGATAACATATAACAGTTGCCCTCCTATGATTTTTTTTTTTTAAACACGTCCTCTTAATATACATCATTCGGTAATCAAATATTCGAGATTCTCATAGTTATCAAAATAAGAATAAATGTTTAATTATTATTTAATTTTTATTAACTTCATTTTTACAAGAGCTAATAAAAACTATCATCCATTTTTAATCAATTCATTCAACTTTTATTTCGATCAGATTTGCATCTACACAGCCGATTCAAACTCTATTATTTTTGATTTGGGCATAGTTACTCTCTTTGTTTTGAAATTTAGATAGAACATATAAGCATTCATTAAGCTATAGATACCAAATAATATTGAAACAATATTTGCATGCAAATATTTTAGCTACTAAAAAGTACAATATAAAATACTCCACTAAATTTCTATAGTTAAATCATAAGTTAACAACATGCTTTTATAAGGTTTTTACAATAGAAAAGAGATATATATATATATATATATATACATATATATATTATAATTAAATAAGAAATATATGTATAGATATGATGAATGAATTAAGTTTCTAATTAATTACTTAAATGATAAATAGCTTAATACATTAATTAATTTTAGTAGATGATAAAATTATTAATTAATTATGTATATAAAAAATAAGTTTTATTTTTTCAAATAAATTTAAAATTAAATATTAACTTAGTTATAGAACATTAAAAAATTAAACATATTATATTTTTTTTATTTTAACAAGAATTGTATTTAATCCAATCGTTTAGATATTACAATAATTATATTATATTAATCAATAACTTAATCGATAATATTAGGGAGTTTTGCAAAGTGAATTTGCGCTCCATATACACCATCTTTTGCATATTTAGGCAAATTATATTAATTGTCATTCAAAAAAGAAAAAGCAAACGACATAACTAATATGCAACTTCTGATTAGTGTACAAAAGAATATTATATTTTATATCCTTAAATTTACGGAATTAACTAATATGATTAACATATATATGACAATTAATAATTTTAAATAATAAATATTTGATAATAATTTTTGTATCTTTCATCATTTGTATATAATTTTATATTTTTGAAAGAAACTAAACAATTACATTAATCAAATAATAAAAATTTAGATTTTTTTGAGAAATTGTCAAAAATACCACATTCATAGTACCACTTTTCATGTTTACACTAACCACTTTTATCCTTATTTTTAATGAAGGGTAAAATACATTTATAACTCTAGGATTAACTAATATAGACTTAGGGTTTAGAGTTAAGGGGTGGGTAGGGTTTTTAAAATGTGAAATTTAGGATTCTACTTAAAAATATATAATTATTTTTTATAAATAGTTTCAAACATAATTTTTGATTTTCAAAATAATTCTAACATATTTTTTTTTTATTTTTGTTTTATTTATTTAAATAATTATTTATTATATATATAGAGAACAAGAATATAAGAGTCTTTTGCCATTTAATAAAAAATGTATTTTTGAAAATATCCCTTTAATAGTGGTAAAGATGAATAATGATACCATGAAAGTGGTAAATATTAAATTTCTCCATTTTTCGTATATGTGTTATATGTTGAATTTTTTTAAAACAACTATAAATTATTAAAACTGTAAACATTAAATTTTTTTTTATCAATAGTTTTTTTTTATTTTATTTTATTATAACAAGATACAGTGATCATAAACTCATATGTACTCTTCAAATAATACATAGGGATACGTAGATTCAGTTCGACTGAAGCTACAAAGAAATTGCATTGGGCTAAAACGTGCTCTCGAATATGGGCTACAGTAAAAATTGTGAAAGGCCCATTAAGGAGTAGACAAAATGAAAAACCTAGAATCCGTGTCTCGTAATTATAACCTAACATCATCTCTTTGCCAAAATCTTCTTCGCCCAGTTTCTTCATCAACTCAGCGGCTCGTGTCTTCTTTCTTCTCTGGTAAGATTCCTTTATTCTCTTTGTACAGTTTTATCTTCGTTTGATACAAACTGTTACCTGTAAATGGTTTCGTTTTGGATGTATAATGTTAGCTTAAGAAAGCTATGGCGTACGCACCACCACCGATGAAGCAAGGAAAGGCAGGATTTGAAGAGACACAAGAGCAGATTCACAAGATCAGAATCACTCTCTCCTCCAAGAACGTCAAAAACCTTGAGAAGGGTCAGATTCTTTTTCTTGATTTAGCCATCAAGCTACTTTCAGTTAGATCTTGTAACGGGTTTATCTGCAATATGTAGATTTAGCTTACAGGAACTTATTTTTAGTCATTGGTATAACACTGGAACCTAAAATGATTATTTATTACTTATCTATGTGTTGTGTTCTGATAATTAGTGTGCACTGACTTGGTCCGTGGAGCGAAAGACAAGAGGTTGAGAGTTAAAGGACCGGTGAGGATGCCAACTAAAGTTCTCAAGATTACCACAAGAAAAGCTCCTTGTGGTGAAGGTCGGTACTTCTCGAAAGTTCGCATTGCGTATATGCTAGATTGCTATCTGATTCCAAACTGACTTTGTTCTGATTGAGAAACCTACATGTTGATGTAAGAAGTTTGTTTTAATCTATTGTAGGAACCAACACATGGGACAGATTTGAGCTCCGTGTACACAAACGTGTGATCGATCTCTTCAGCTCTCCGGATGTGGTGAAGCAGATCACTTCCATCACCATTGAGCCTGGTGTTGAGGTCGAGGTCACCATTGCTGATTCTTAGATGCATGTGGTTTAATTTACAGCTTCGTATTCCAACGACTCTTATGTCTTTTATGTAACAGGGTTCAAATTTCGTCTTTGCTTCCTAAATATGTTATCCTTTTGATTTTATTTTTGTTGGACATTTTGTTTGCTGGATGCCTGTTCTTCGTCGGTGTTTCAATGGATAAATGAGACACTTTAAATTTGGATTTGTCATAATAGTATTTATAGAAGATGTTTTAGGAAAATAGGATTTTAATTTCTGTAAATACTAAAGTACCTTTAATTTACCAATTATGTTGAATTAAAATTATAAATTATAATAATTTTCGTAATAGATTTTTAATGTTAAAATATTAAAAAATTAAAAAATATTAAAAAATTAAATAGAGAAAAAGGGAGATGCGGGATGCCACAGACTTAATTTCTCTTTCTCATTGTCTTTTCTGTCGTAGAGTCGTCGCTCTTCCAGCGATTTAGGGTTCTTTGATGAGAAGCCCTGTTCTTCATCAATGTTTCATCAGCCCGTAGTCTCTACTCTCGTCTCCGTCATCATCCTCTTCGATCTCACTGAAGGCACAATGAAATCGAAGCGTTCTTCCTCTTCGTCGGGTCAAATCGATTTACGAAGTGTTATTCCATCAATTTCGTTAAAATCTCACATTTTTTCACACAAGGTATTGGATTACATCTATTGATTCTCATCTAAAACGAAATCGAAGTGTTCTTCCATTTAAACTAGATTCTTTTATAAAACGATTTGTCATGTTTCTTAAACTAAATTTGTTTCACGGGTTGGTTAAACATCTTATACATCATTATTTGTGTGATGATATTGATACTTTAACATGTTGAACTAAAATTTTTTTCATGGTTTGTAGATATGTCTGAGGACTTACCAAAGAGGCTTTTTAAGGAGGGTGAGGAGCCCCGAGTGACTCAGATCATCAACAACTGCAGGATCGACTACATTATCCGAAAGTTCCAAGCGTGGCTGCCAAAGGAGTTGGATGTTGTGAAGAAAGATCCGGTTTTTCATCAGATTTTTAAGCTCCATGAGAATGGTCTTGGATACTCCGTGAGGGTGATACACAGCTTCTTGTGTAGGGAGCTGGTGACTTACTTACAGCACGAGCTTTGGTTTGTCTTTGCGAGGAGACAACTTCGATTCTCATTGCAAGAGTTCCACGCAGTAACCAGGTTTGAATGCGATACTCGTATCTCGCTTGAGGAGTTCGAAGAGTGGAAATATGATGGTGGTTTCTGGAGCAAGGTTTGGAGGAGAAAAGATGGAACAATTACACTCTTCAACCTGTGGACTAAGGACAAGGAAGCTGTTAAGAAGTGGAGGAATGCAGATCGCATACGCCTTATCTACTTGGCGATCATTCTTTGTGTGGTATTAGCGAGAGATGAAAAGGCTAATATCCCCCTCAAATACATCGCGGTGGTCATGGATCTTGACAGAGTTCGAAATTATCCTTGGGGAGTTGCTTCTTATGACCTTCAATAGCCAAAAATCGTGACCAACTGAAGAAAAATACTACTAGTTATGTCTTGGATGGATTCTCATACGCCTTGCAGATTTGGGTAATGGAAGCGGTACCAAAGATTGGGAAGCTTTGAGGAAAAAAGCTGGACAAAGGTTTCAAGAACGATCCTAGATGCATAAACTGGATGGGAGCTGCAAAGGTGTCATATGAGGAGATCATTCGGTTGGAGAAACTTATTACACCCAAGGTAATTATCTATATTTAAGATGACTCCATCCGGTTTGAAATGAGTATTTATGATCTAACTTTATTTACCTTTCTTGTGTAGGATGACATCTACCCATACATCTCATGGACATGAAATTATGATGTTGTCAAAGCTCAGGTTTCGCAGAGATGATGATGTGGAGGATGATAGAATCAAGGTTCTGATGGAGTTGATAAAGAATGAACATGATTTTAGTGAGCATGTTTGGGAAACTGAAGAAAATGAAGTGGTTTCTTTATCTCTTGATGACGAATCAACTGTGAATGATGAAGCAAGCGTGAATGTTGAAGCAGCCGAGAGTGATGACGACTTTCAGACTCCGAAAGGATCAAAGAACGTTGGTTCTAGATCAAAGAGGGGTAAGAAGAGGCTTCCGGATCGTGGTATGGAGAAGAGGAAGCATAAGGTTCTCGCAAGTGGCCCAAAGCAAGCTCCTTTTAATGAAGACATGAAGGCTTTTGTGACACAGTTGTTTGAGCACAACTTCTCTGGAATGGAACAAAGGCTACATAAACAAATGGCTGAGACATTTGAGCAGATGCGGGCAGAGCTTAAAGATTCACGTAAGGAAGCAAGCGTTGAAGTTGAGCTTGGAGAGCCTTCACCGACAAAGCCATCGACGAGCCATGCACCGTTGAGGAGGTCCGCACGCGGGGTAAAGTAACACTAGTCTTCGCCACTCTCTTGAATGTTATTTTGTCTTGTTTATTAGATGGTTTGCGTGTCTGTTTGTTTTATTGGCATCTAAGTTATCGGCCTGAATTTTGTTGTACTTTATAAGGTCTCGGTTTGTAAGTGTGCTTGGTGTGTAAGTGTCCTTGGTTTGTAAGTGTCTTGTTTAAATTTATATAATGATTGTGAACTTTTATGTAAAATATTTATGTAATGATAATGTATTTTGGTGTCTCAAATATTGCTTATTTATCGTGACATAACAGGATGGATCCGAGACTACATTCAATGTGAATTATAGTGAAGCAGATGATATGGGTCGCAGGATAGGTACGCAAGGGGTTGAAGGGCTTTCTCAGACGTCGTATGTGCCATGCTTTGATCCATCTCAGACCAAAAAAGAAGAAGACTGGTGGACTCCAATGACTTCGGTCCGAGGTTCAGTGGATAATCCAGTAAAGAAAGAAAAGATAGAGATAAATACAACTCCACCGCCGTCACAGTGGGAGAAATGGTGTAAATGAAAAGGTCAAGGACTTCAGCTTAGCGATTCACCATTACCCCAAGATGCTTCTCCGCAGGCGTCACTTTATTATATCTCTGAAGAGTCATGGAAAGGATTCACGGAATGGGCATTAAATCCAATACCTTTAACAATTGGTCCTACATGCTTTAATTTGTCTGTAGCTACAAGAGTAGTAAGCGCTGAAAAATGGCTTGGGAACGAGGTAATGAATCTTCTACTAACCTTTGGTGAATTTATCTTCCTAACACTTCTTCTATGCTACATTACTTAACTATCATTGTGAATTTTCAGGAGATGTATGCCGTTATGTTTATATGGCGTGTGAACACTACTTTGACTCGTTGGGCCCCTCGCCGTGTTGTTTTCATGCGTGCTATGTTCTGCCTCCAAGTCGACGCTGCATACAATAAGTTTTTACCAAACAAAAAAGCCTATCAATTGCCTGATATCCTTCTTGGGTACGGAAGAGGAGAGCTTCCATCTCATGGGCAGACTGATCTAGTTTGGGGTGTTGATGTTGATCGACTCTACTTTCCTCTGTTTGTAAATGGTAATTATTCACTCCTCTGCGCATCCTAGTTTACATTTCTTCATTTACAAAATTAAGTGGACTCTAACGAAGGTAATCACTGGATTGGTGTCTGTGTAAACATCATTGAAAGAAAAGTGGAAGTCTTTGACCACCAGAAAGACAGAAGCAGCTACTCCTTTCATCATATTCTATCGTGGATGTGGCTATGAAGTTGAGATTGAACAAAACTTGTTGTGATTGCGGTGCATACGCTCTCAAGCACTTGGAATGCTCGCTGCTTGGTCTCGACGTCAGATTAGTGGATGATGAAATCATCATGGGTTGCAGACAGAAGATTGGAGTGGACTTATGGGAGGCTGCACACGACCCCATCTTCGCTGAGGTTATGACACGATATGTGCCTTCACCATGGGAGAGGTCTGAGGTCTTTGACCTCGAGGATGATTGATTAACTGTGTGCTTAGTAGTTTGGTTTATTAGAATTATAAAACAACTCTGGTTTTGGTATTTGATTTGAATTAAGAAACGACTCTAGATTTGATTTTGTATGAATTATGAAACAATTTTTGCTTTGGGTTTGATTTTCTACAAAGAATTGTGTGCTACAAGATCATAAAACCTGAGGACCCAATCCTATTGAAAATACAGTAATGATTCTTAATCAAACCCTAAACAAACCCTAAATCCGTAATTCATAGTCAAACCCTAAACCCTAAACAAACCCTAAAACCATAACCGTAGACATACCCTAACCAAACCCTTAACTATAACCAAAGTACAAATTAATCCAACGCCCCAAACACACATGACATCTATTTATTCATTATTTATGTACATTGGTCACTAGCTATGTACGTCCGTCCGCTATGTTTGCAAGATGTTTTAACACTAATTTAGAGGGTTCAAAGACAAAGTTCTTGTGATCTAATCGATAAATTTAGTGATTTTTTCTTCTCTGCCTTAGCTAGAGTATGCGTTATGGGAGTCTGAAATGACGTAGTTTTGGTTATTTTTTTGACCTAATCCCTTTTCTTCCTCATTCTTCCTCGACAGAGAGATTTACAGCGGCGAAAATTTGGAGATCGACTCCCTCATGTTTTCAGTAAATTCTTCATCCACTTCAAGAAATCGCCTCGCCAAATAACGGGGAATTCCCATAAAATGCGATTGCGGTGAGGCAGTGTCTCGTTTCACTTCAAAAACAATTAAAAATCCGAGAAGATTATTTCATTGTTGTCCTTTGGGATCTCAGAAGGTTAGTCGTTTAATCATATAACTGTCTCATTGTTGTCCGATGAGAGTAGAATTGGTCAATCTAACTGTGTATTGGATGTTACTGATGAAAGACAAAACCCACTTGTTCAAATGGACTGACAAGTCAGTTGTTGAGGAAATTGAAGACTTCCAAGACCAGTTTGACGTGTTGCTCGTTGAAAATTCCGAGTTTCAGAAATCAGTGAGAGCTGGTGAGGCCATGATAAAACGCCATGAGAGTAGAATTGAAGAGATGGAAGATGCAATCGCACATTGCGAAGAGAAGACCTCAGAATGCATTAGGGAACTAAGGAGCATAAAAGCTTTGTTTGTGTGTTGTTTGGTGATGGTTTTCATGTACCATACCTATGCATGATGTTCAACTAAGGCAGCAAGTTCACGCCCAACTACTTTTATGCGCTTCTTCAATTTGTTGTTCTTTTTTTTCAAAGAAGTTAAAACCATGTTTCTTGTTATTTTTTTGGTGATCATCATCTACTGAAACTAATTATTTTGCAAATACTTTGGTTGTTACTAGCATAAATTGATTTGTCTCAAGAGTTTAGCAACTACCAAATTGTCAAATGGGTTCTTAAACAGAAGATCAAATTGTTTTAAGAGCAATAAGAAAAAAAACCAGAGACAGTTGAACACACATAACAAACTAGATGGGTAAATCGCATGTTCCTCTCTTGTGTACTTCGGTTCCACAACGGCTACAATTATGCTTTTTATTCTTTCTTGATCCTTGAGAAGATTTTATCTTGTCTTCTACTGATTCATACCTTCTCTTTATTGGTCGACCAGCAATCTTTCTTGTCTTTGGTGGTAAAACCTTTGCAAGTTTAACCTCAGCTGGGACATTCCATTCAAACTCTAGAACTGCTATTGGATTAATGCATTCTGCATAGGCGGTTCTCCACGCTGCAATGCTGTATAAGGCGTCAGTAAATCTATGCACTTCCATACCTGTCAATCTAAAAAAAAACATGATCAATATGAAGTCTATATGCTGAAAATCCCGAAAATAAATAGGTCTCAAGTATGCATGTGTTTACACTTCCATACCTCGTGAATAAATTGCAGGAATGGCGTGGCGGCATGGAATTTTTCCTATATCATACTTCCCACATGTGCATGTTCTTCTTTTGTCTTGAAAAATGCAACCACATTAGTCAATAAGTGATGAATACAAATTTCATGTGCTGATCGAGGGTAGACAGTCCCAATAGCTTTAGAAATAGACGCATTTCTATCTGAGACAAAAGCTAGGTCTTGACAATCAGCAATAACCATTTTCAACTGTCTGAAGAACCACCCCCATGAATCGTCATTCTCTGAATCAACAACCCCAAATAAAAATCGGATACAAATTAGAGTTACCATCTACAGCAGTAGCAACAAGAAGTGTCCCTTTGTATTTATTTTTCAGAAAAGTTCTATCAACGACAATCATCCTTCGCATTGCATTGTAGAATCCTCTAACTGATTTCATTAGTTTCATAGTGAGTATGCGTACTAGGATTAGCTTCTTTAATCATATGCAAATATGCTGGTATTTTAGCATAACTGCGATCTGGTATACCTCTAGAAGCTGCAATAGCAAACTCAAGAGCTTCCCAAGCGTGCCAATAAGTAATCTCACAACTATGCTCCAATCTCATAAATTGAATGATGTCATTTGCTTTTGGGCCATCGTTTGCATCATCAAATCGATGTTGTATCAGAGTCCCAATTGTTCTTGCTGATGCTGTTTTTCCGAATTTCCTTTTCTTTGAAGGAGCACATGAATGTCTTCCCTCACATTGGTTGATCATGAAATATGTAGACCCATCTATACCTTCTGCACGCACAGTCCAGTTGCACAATGCATCCTTACATCGAATATACCACCATTTTCTCGTGGATTTGAGAACAGTGTAATCGAAATTATTCTTCATCGCCAAAATTTTCATTGTTGCCTTCAGAACCCCTTTACTTGTGAAAATTTGATCCTTCTTCACGAAGTCTCCTCTCCAAGCTCGACCATCCTTATCATTGTCTCCATTGTTTTGACAAAGTTCAATGTTTTCACTCCTTAAAGCACCGCAACCATCCGCAGCGACATGATCCGTTCTTCTAACACAAGACTCCTTTGACGGCTTCACAAACTCTGCTCGATTTATCTCAGGAACTTCTTCATCCTCAACATTACTTGAATCCCAAGGCTCCTTATTCAAATCGATATTGACTCGTTCCTTTTGATTTACACCAGAAACAGAGAACATCATACACAAGGTAGTAGACGATTCCCTCTTTGCATAGCCCACAAAATTAGATGCTAGCCGATCATTGGTGATAATAATTGGAGGATTCCCTCTTTGATTCAACAACGAATAACTGAAATCGGCATTAATGGCATTATGGTCCACCCCATAATCCTCACACACCATGATCTTGAGCTGCTTCAACGTAGTAGTAGTTGCTAATGTTACCATTCGACCACGCCTTTCTTTGTCTACCACGAAACTCCAGTCATCACTGCAACTACACATCCATTCACCAGATTTAACATAGATTAGAACCATGTTGTATTGATAGAGAAAAGAGAGATAATTATGTCGATGAAGAAGAGAGAAACACAAAGAACGACGACAAAAGATCGTGGGAGAAGGAGAAAAACGTGGGAGAAAATATTCTAGGAGATATTTAGGGAAGATTTACTTTAGATTTAGGAAACATCTTTAACCGAGTATGGAAGTTTCCATATTTTTCGGATTTCCCGTAGAATATATAACCTAGGTAAGTCAGAACACAGTAGAGTAGATGTGAAACATATTCTCCCCTAAGCGCCACATAAGGTAAAAGACAGAACATATCATGGCACAAAATATAGATAAGGTATATCACTGCTTTGTGGCTATATGTCGTTATCAAGCTGAAGGTATACTGAAGACATCTTTCTTGATTATAACGTAACGTAACCTAGACTTGGTTAGAATTATAAGAAAAGATAGGTTACGTTGTATACCGAAGATATATCTATGTATAAAACTTAGTATCCGATTTCTAGACTAAGTAGATGACCAGAATGAGTATTGTAACTGTAGATAGAAGATGAAATAAAATATGATTCCACTTAAAAAAAAAAGAATTTAAACATATATATTTTCATACTTACGTTTCTAATAATTTTCATATTTTTTAATATTTTTAAAATTCAGTTTACTAATTTTTTATAAAAGAAGGGTAAAATATGTCCAGAATTGTCCAAAATATCAGAAATGCTATTGTGACAAATAAAAGTTCAAAGTGTCCAATTTATCTAATTGTACCTAGTGTAAATCCATTGTATTAACTCTCAGTAAGGTATAAATATTTAAAATTCTATAAAGTTCATGCTCTGCGCATACTCTGAAACAATCTATGTAATCAAGTGGTATAGTGAGGTTGAAAAGATGCTAAGCATCAATGTCTGAAATATATCATTGCAGATATATCTTTCTGGTCAGATGATATGAATCTCTAATTTTTATTGCGAGCAATCGGATTTATCTAGCACCATTTATCTAGCACCGGACATAAAATGAGACCAGTCGGTTGGTTGGATATCGGTCGTTGAATACCCCCGTGTTATATAAAAAAACATATATATTCTAAGTACCACTAAGATTCACCAACTCTTATGTTAAATGACTTTACATGTCGGTGCAAATCACTTTGCTCCCAGTCATTTAACATCAATTTTTTTTTTAACATCAATGTTTTTAAACACAAACCAGAGACTGAACTGAACAACTTCTCGTGTCCGCGGATTATTGGGTCAACCGCGAACGAACAGAAATGTGAATTTAGCATGATTATTGAAATTTTGGTGGAAAAATCAGTTTTGTGATTTTGGCATGATTATTTGGTTTTAGAGGAGATATTTGCCACATATTTGTTTAGTAGTAAAATGTATTTTTTTCAGCGAAAAATGGGATTTCACGGTTTTGACACAAAACATAATTTTTTTTATAGTTTTAGTGGAAAATGTTAATTTTGTTGGATGTGTGATTTACAGTTTTGACGAAAAATGTGAATTTGTTGTTTTGAAAATAAATTAATTTCATGGTTTTAAATTTAAATAAGATCGTCTTAAGTTTAGAGAACTTTACATTTATCATTTTGGACTGAATCAAATACATTTTATATAGAATTTTTATTTTTATAAATTTCCAGCTGAGTTTTTGAGAAGCGTTCAGATGATCTATCTAGCTGTTGCATTTGGTTTACTAAACAAACATCGGTTTGCAGCTTCATCCATATGGATCACTTAAATTAACATCACGCAGTTATAGTTGAGAGAAGCAGAATTTTCGGACTTAGTTACATCTTAGTTTCTTGTTGCAAACCAAAACGTTGGTATATCCTCAAAACACAAAGTATTGAGCTAGTTGGTTTCTTTTTCTTTTTGTTTTCGATGATACCACCATTTAATAATAAAAGTCCCAACTTTCTTTCGTTAATAATTACAAATGTTCATAACCATGAAAACATATAGTACATAAAATTTAAATTGTAATTTGAAACATAATATAAGACTTATAATTAAGCAAATGTAATGAAACAAAATAAATCTATTATTATAAAATAGAATTTAATCACTCAAGAGGCTGCCACGTCAGATTACACGTCACTAAGTCGGAGTTCCTGGATGCGACACCTGTCCCGTCCAGCAAAGTGCAGCTTTTCATTTATTTGGAGATCCTGTGGGCTTTTAACCATACATATTTTTAGATAGATTTGGCTTAAGTTCGTACTGTGATTTCGTCCCAGAGTCCCGTGAAGCTAACCCTAATCTGATGAAGCAGAGACATGTTTTGGAGTCTTCTCTCTTCTACGTTCAACGGCGACAGTGACTTTAGAGCTTCTTCGCGATTTTTGTAACGGATTGCGTTATGGTTTCATCGTGTTAAATCCCATTAACTCAGACGCCGACGCTGTGTTCTTTAATGTGTTGCTTGCGTCGGCAAGACGGTGAGCTTTTGGGTATAAATATGTCACCTTCACTCTCAGCTTCGATATATTAAAAGTCGGAGGAGGGGGGGACGAAAGCACCACTTCCATCTCCGGCGTTACTAAAGAGTTTTCCCCGTGGCTGGAGACTGTAGTCACCTACGAGGTTCGAGCTCCAGAAGCTGGATGGATCTCTCTTTCGACACGAGATTGATGTCTCCGGGACCGGCGCCGGCTCAGGTGAGAAAGAGCCGGAGAGGACCAAGGTCAAGAAGCTCACAGTATATGGGAATCTCATATTTGGTAACACTCATTTTTCTCAACTTTTATTTTGTACTTTGTGAGATCAAATCAAGAACTCCTTTTTATTTTATTTTTAAATGCAGAGATTGTGGGAAACAAGTTCATTTAGGTAAGATTAATAATTTTAAGTGATTGTTGATAGAACGACAACAAGTGTTGTTGATTTCATCTTTAACTCTCTTCTTCATTTCAATTTATAGGTGGTTTTGACACTGCTCATGCGCCTGCTAGGTACCTCTACATCATTCTTTGGGATTAGGTTTTGTATATGAATCAACTTTGACTTTGAGTTTTTTTTTTTTTTTTTAATTTTTTTTTAATGTATATGTAGAGCTTTTGATCCAGCTGCTATCAAATTTAGAGGTGTTGATTCTGATATCAACTTTACCGTTGGTGATTACGAAGAAGATATGAAGCAGGTTTTTTTATATGAATGTAGTTTTGGGTTCCTCTTTTCTCCCGAAGCTGAAGCTACCACATACCATTGCAGTACTTTGTTTCATGTATCGATTGACTCTAACTATCATAGATTCATGATTAATAGACATTCCATGTTCATTTTTTCATGTCTGCTTACATGAGTTTACATAAGCTAGCTTTAGTTTATTCATGTTTTTATGTCTGTTTACATGAAATTGTTAATGACTTCCTTTAGGTCATGTTTACTTATTCAGACTCCTAATGAATCTATTTCGGCTTTTGTATTTTGCAGGTACCATGATAATGCATATATTTATTTTTTTTCTTTCAGTGGCAGATTTAACGACGAGGCGATAGAATAGAAGGTGTATCTAGAGTTGGTTGAAGAAGAAATTTTGTTGTTAATACAGTAGATGGAAAAGAAGAAGAGATGGTGGGAGAAAATGAGGAGAAGATGGGTTGCAACGTTGGTGGAAGAAAATATGATGACGACAGTTAAACAATCAGTGGTGATGGTGGTGTTGATGGTAGATGCGAAGGTGATTGAGACATACTGACAATGAAATTGATAGAATAATAAAGGAGAAGAATTATATTTTTCTAGCTTTGTCTCTTGATCACGTACCTAAATGTAAATATGTGACGAAGAATAAGAACGATAAAATAATTATAATTATTTAATATTTATTTTAATATATATTTTAGTAGGTTCCGTCGGTTGATTAGGAGGATATAATGGCATTTATACATAAAATATGCAGTTACTCTAGCTAATTAGGTAAAATAGTTACATTTTGAATAATAATTTTTGTTGGTTAGCGACGAAAACATACTTTACAAAAACTTGAGTCGTGGTCAAGACTTAAATCCGTGAGGATTTATTGTATTTTTAATCCCGTGTTATGAATCGAAAATATTTTTATCCAAAAATTAAATGTGAATATAGAGTAACTTTGGAGATCTTTTAACCATTAAGAAAGGTAATGTGGACGAGTTAATCATCAGAAGTTAAAAGAACTAAATTAAAACCATTAACCAAAACTATTAAACAGAAAACCTAGATTTCAATCCCTTCTCTCATCTTTTACCTACTACAACATCCTAGCCCTAACATATCTAATAAATTTATATCTATGTTGAAAGTGATAACATTTCTATTAAAATTTAGCTCGTCGCAGAAATCTGATAGTCAATGCCATGAATAAAGATTAGATGCAGTAGTGTATCAGTATCAGAAATATGATAGTCAAAAAGAAAATTGACTCTTAAGAGAAAATTAAACTGAATAAAATTTCCCTACAAAATAATTATAAAACAAGCTACATTGAACTTAGCTTTTCTCTTTCAAAACTTTCTTTGTTGAAAATCAAACTTCTTCGGTCACCATTGATAGACTTAACAATCATGAACTTAGCTTGAATAGAAAAACACATGCGAGTTAACCTGGTTCGTAGTGTTAACGAGTCGTCCAGTTAGGATCTTTCCATCCTCAAAATAGATAGATAACCAGAAAACACCTCCGACATGACATCGCTCATCACCGATCACCTCAATCGGGTTACAAAAAGAAGAAAACCAATGTGAGAGAATGTCGCAGCAGCGTATTGAGATAATCAAATAATCTGTAACCAAACTCTGATTAAGTTCTTCAACGACTCGATTTCGTATAGCTCAATAGAGAAATAGAATTGTGGGGCGATTTGTTACAGAAGAAACTTTTTTGCTTATTAAATCAAAAACCAAGTCTAATAAGAACATTACGTTCTCCTTTTATAACACCAACATAATACAATCCTAATCTAACGAGACATGAAAACTAGCAATAATCTTAAAGTTGAAACATAACTAGAAATATTTTTTTTGGAGTTTCTATGAGTCTTTGTAGGTTCATGTACGTTTTAGACAAGAATGAAGCTTTTGGAGCATTTTAGAGCCTAAGGAAAATTGGAGCTGAAAACATCAAATTGAAAAACTTTTTTGGACATGTTCTCAATCGACAGCAGCCCTTGGCGTTGGTCGACACCCATCGTGTATAGAAATCTCCATGTGCTTTTAAAAAATTTCAAGAAATTGAAGAATCTCCCAAAGTTTTCCACTATTTGCAATCAAGTATTTTTCGTGTTTTAGACTTTAATTAAGTTTTTAGAGTTATTGTATCATCATTCATATTTTGAGAGAGTTGGGGAGATTGTAAGATATGGAGAGAAAAATCAGAACTCACCTTGTAGATAGAAGATTTCAAACTCCTTTACTTCTCTTTTTAATTTCTTAATGCAATTTATTCACACTATGATTTTTATTTCTGCTATTTTGTCTTACTAATTCACTTGTTAGATTTATGATTTTCAATGATTAAGGATTAATTGTTAGACTTGATAGAATTGTTAGGGTAATCTTATACTTCTTCATCTGAATCGAATTAATGCTAGTTCTAGATTAATCCCCTGGAATTTAGATCTTAGGTTAGTTGACAAACATGAAAGTGTTATTGATTTCTTGAATTAATCTTTGATGAGCAAAATGCATATCTATAAAGAAATTTGGTTTAGGGATTTTGTGAACTTATCAAACTCATTCTCATTGCTTGTCCGAACTGTTGAATTTGCAAAGAAATATGGAATTCTAGGATCTAAACACATATAATCTCTGCAATGAAAGTTGAATGATTTGAATATTGTCATTGGAGTTCAAGAACGGTTCTTTATTAAATCCATAGGTTTTTGACTGGTCTTCGCAAATATCCCTAAGTCTGGTGCCTTTCCAATCGAAGTTACAACCGCTTTCTTTTGTCTTTTATTTGGATTACATCCCCTATATATTAAAGGAGAAGCATTTTTAAAACTTACCTTAAAAGTTTATTGGCAATGAATGTGACGTGGTGACATGGCTTCACGAGAAGCTTTTATTTAGTAAAACGCTTAGGTGTCACGCAGAGAACGTTCCTCACCAAAACTGTGGATTTAATGCATTCACACTAACATTCCTTTAAAAGAACTTTAGTACGATGCCAAGTGTTAATGAAAAAACCCTTTTCTCCATACCTGCTTTCATGCATTTAGCAGAGCACTCACGTTCTTGAGAACCGCCTCTCATTGCTGAAATAGGACGTTGAAAATCTATTTCTAGATAAATGTGTCGTATTCGGTTTTGTTACTGCTCGATGAGGTGATCTCTGTTTCGAAGAGACTGAATCACTGTAAATCGTCTCGGCTAGTGTATTAGTCTTCTCGAGCAAGCAATATAAGCATGCGAGTGTCACCACCTTTGCCGCCATGAGAGCTCTGCATTAGACGAACTTGAAGATGAGAAGAAACTTCCAGGAACGAACCACCAACAAGTCTCACGTGCTGATCGCATCTGGAACAACCTTTACAATTTAGAGGGTCAAATAAGCTTCAATTTCTTTTATGCAACTATGTTTTCGGAATTTAAATGAGCTATATTTTTTTTATTTCACATAGTTATTGTTTTGCTTATAATATGTTATTGATCCACTTTTTTTTTCGATTTTATGTGTTAAACCCCTAAGTCCATAACTACTACAACGTGATAGGCGAAATATAAATTTTTTTTTCCAAAGCTTCTTCTCAAACTTGCAAACACCATATATTAAATTTTACTATTAGTTCTGTAACTCCTCCGAACCGTT
This sequence comes from Brassica napus, assembly GCF_020379485.1. NCBI lineage: Eukaryota > Viridiplantae > Streptophyta > Magnoliopsida > Brassicales > Brassicaceae > Brassica > Brassica napus. Next base: position 13,753,316 of record NC_063445.1, on the reverse strand, counting down.
TTAGACATCGGTCAGTCAGCCGGGCAACAATCAAACAAGAACATGCCCGAACGACCTTCCTCTGCCAAGTCCGAAAGTGTTATGACGGGTTGAGAATAGACTTTCCAAGTCACAAACATAATTCTGTAACCCAGAATATCCATTCAAAACTCGTTTCCTCTAATCTTCGGCCTAAGGCTTTGCAACCCGTACCAAATCATAGAGTTGTGTTAGGTTGGACTAACCTAATATCAGATTCAACACGTCACGAATATGAAACATACTTTATTCCATATATATAAAACATGAAGTTCAAAAGCTCAAAATATTATACATATGGTCCATGGACGCAGTCGAAAGTAAAACATACATTTATATATCTTGAAAACGAGTCTTTAGCAAAAGATGTCTAATCTACACCAACTCCTACAGTTCCGTGAGCGCTATGGTCCTTTCTACTGGTAACCTACAAAAGGATGTGAGGAGTGAGTGAACTAGTTTCACTCAGTGAGCCAGAGTTCCCTATCTAGCATATACAACTACCCGTCATTCTAAACCTAACCCTAAACACAAGCAAGACGGGTAGTTCAACAAGCAACATTCAAGATCATAAAGCAAGACCGATTTAAGCAATAAACCTTTAAACCATATTAAATCAAAACACTCTTTATGAGTGTCGCATCAATCAAACAACATATATATATATATACTCCTAGGGCCCAATAGAATCATTCTTCCTCCACATAAGGGACACCGGCAATCCCTTCACTATTACACCACACAGATGTAGACGCTTGAGAATCGCCCGGTCACAGTCCTCAATCGGAATCGCCGTGCCCCGGTCCTCTATCGGACTCGCCGGGGGCTGTCACATCCACGTGTGACACTCGGCCTTGGTGATCAAGCCAAGTTCAACTGAGCCCACCACTTTCCGGACCACGACCGGCTTAGTGATACCATTTGAGGAAGCAATGACCTGCAAACTACTACTAGAACCAACACGAGGTACACACTATAACAACATATAATAATCACATAATCACAATAATCCGGGTGCTTAGACTAGTCTTGCTATCCACTTAGCCCAGACATCGTCTCAAGCCTCGGATCCACAAACTGACACCTAGATCGGTCCGGCTATCCTAGCTCGGAAACCGTCTCCGATGTCAGGAACCTGCATTAAAAACACGTTAACAAACAATTAACCGTGAATCACAGTGATTAAGCGATGTGGCTCGACTCTTTGATTCCGGATGTTGACCAAACCTCTTTTATCCCCTCCAAATCTTCGTCTTGGTACCGTGATGTTAAATCCCAAAACCCAACGTCGATGTCTTGAGTGGACTGGTCTGGACTTATCAGAACTCTGAAAAAACTTCTTTCACTTCTGGACAGTCTTTCAGAATTTCCCGGCAGTTTATCGGTCTTTGGAAATGTCTATACTTCTAAAGCACCTCACTTCTTTTTCTCTCTCTCTCTAGCCACGTTTTGCTTTTGGTTTCTATGGAATGAGATGAGTAAAAATGGTGAAGGGTGGGTGGGTCTATATAGAAGTTTCCGGCCAATAAGAACATGCCATCCGATCGCATGTGTGTCGTCTCGCATGCTTCCGGTCGCATGCGTGGCGACACATGGGCGTCCACATGCCCTGTTACATGCCTCCTGGCCATGCAATATGACACCTCCACGTCCACTTGCCCTTCAGCATGTCTGGTGTTCATGCATCGTGACACACGGGCCTCTGCATGTCGGTTCGCATGCGCAGATCGCAGGTACTGCGACACCTCGTGCTTTTGTGTGTCGAGCTGCATGGAACTGCTTCATGCACGTCTACACCTCCTTCTTGTGTTGACACTCAGCAGGTTTAATGGTTGAGACCACGTCCTGATCCCTTAGATCAAGCCACCTCGAGCTTCTCGATCGATTTGCGCGATTTCTGCCCTTCTGGTGAATTTTCGTCCCGCGATCAATCCTGAATATTCTTCCGCTCCCGTTCTGATGAGCTCAATATTTTTAATAGACTCCAGAATAACCTTAACCTTGAGGATAAAAATTTCCCGAGCCTTCGGCTTCCCCGAGAAATTCCATAAAACCGAAATTAGGGTTTTTTTTTTTTTTAAGACGGGGTATTACAAGTGAACTCATTAAAAAAAATATATGGCTTCACCCCTGATGATAATTATACCTTTAGTTCTATCTAACTGTCGTTTAAAGTATACTTTAGGTTATACATAATCATAATATATAATTTCAACATTAATATATACATCTTATCCAGCGCAAAGCGCGGGTTACTATATATGGTATATTATTGTTTAGCTTACTTCGAAAACTGCTATCTATTGAGTGATCATGAATCTTTGTGGATTCTACACCTGACTACTACATTGTACCTCTGAATTTTCAGAGTAGCTCATAATTAGGGACATAATTTGAGCATATCAAATCTGCTCTTGCAATCCCGCAAAAGGGTTTTCGTCGACAAAATCTTCATCATCATCCTCTTCAAGAACCTGTTCATTACGTTTTTGATTCCTCGAAGCCTGTGGTCGACCTTCCATCAGCCTTCACAATACAGCCTCCATCTAAACTCGTATTGATTCATAGATCTCCAACTGAAAGTTGGCAAATGCTCCCCGTAAGACTTCCGCTTGGTCATCAAATCGTTTCTGAAGAACCTTCTTAGGCGAGAATGGTTAGGATTCTTTGTATCTGATACCAACTGTCGCAGCAGCGTATTGGGATAATCAAAGAAGCTGTAATCAAACTCTGATTAAGTTCTTCGACGACTCTATTCATAATAGAGAAATATAATTGTGATTTGTCAGAGAAAAAATCTCTTGTTTATTAAATGAAAAACCAAATCTTAGAAGATCACATACGTTCTCCTTTATAACACCAACAGAATATTGATCATAATCTAACGAGACTAATGAAAACTAACAATAATCTTTAGCTTCTTAGGTTGAAACATATACGTACATATACGTATTCAACTTAAGACTTATCCGTATTTAAAGAAATTAAGAAGAATTAAAAAGAAAACTAAAAACCAGATAGAAATCGAACTTGTTAATAAATGTGTTACACTTGCCAGTAGATAGTTTAAGAGAGAACTGAGAAAGTCCAGAGAAACCCTAACCAGAAAGTACCAACCTCAATTATACTCTATAGTCTCTCAGTCCTAGAGTATGATTATTGGGGGTTCTTAGAGTGGGGTTCTTAGCAGAATATAAGAACCCGTCTCTTAACTTTTAACTAAAAAAGTTAAGAACCGGCTCTTAAAACTCTTATTTAAGAAATTGAAGACTTCCAGGACCTGTTTGACGTGTTGCTCGTTGAAAATTCCGAGTTTCAGAAATCAGTGAGAGCTGGTGAGGCCATGATGAAACGCCATGAGAGTAGAATTGAAGAGATGGAAGATGCAATCGCACATTGCGAAGAGAAGACCTCAGAATGCATTAGGGAACTAAGGAGCATAAAAGCTTTGTTTGTGTGTTGTTTGGTGATGGTCTTCATGTACCATACCTATGCATGATGTTCAACTAAGGCAGCAAGTTCACGCCCAACTACTTTTATGTGCTTCTTCAATTTGTTGTTCTTTTTTTTCAAAGAAGTTAAAACCATGTTTCTTGTTATTTTTTTGGTGATCATCATCTACTGAAACTAATTATTTTGCAAATACTTTGGTTGTTACTAGCATAAATCGATTTGTCTCAAGAGTTTAGCAACTACCAAATTGTCAAATGGGTTCTTAAACAGAAGATCAAATTGTTTCAAGAGCAATAAGAAAAAAAACCAGAGACAGTTGAACACACATAACAAACTAGATGGGTAAATCGCATGTTCCTCTCTTGTGTACTTCGGTTCCACAACGGCTACACTTATGCTTTTTATTCTTTCTTGATCCTTGAGAAGATTTTATCTTGTCTTCTACTGATTCATACCTTCTCTTTATTGGTCGACCAGCAATCTTTCTTGTCTTTGGTGGTAAAACCTTTGCAAGTTTAACCTCAGCTGGGACATTCCATTCAAACTCTAGAACTGCTATTGGATTAATGCATTCTGCATAGGCGGTTCTCCACGCTGCAGTGCTGTATAAGGCGTCAGTAAATCTATGCACTTCCATACCTGTCAATCTAAAAAAAAACGTGATCAATATGAAGTCTATATGCTGAAAATCCCGAAAATAAATAGGTCTCAAGTATGCATGTGTTTACACTTCCATACCTCGTGAATAAATTGCAGGAATGGCGTGGCGGCATGGAATTTTTCCTATATCATACTTCCCACATGTGCATGTTCTTCTTTTGTCTTGAAAAATGCAACCACATTAGTCAATAAGTGATGAATACAAATTTCATGTGCTGATCGAGGGTAGACAGTCCCAATAGCTTTAGAAATAGACGCATTTCTATTTGAGACAAAAGCTAGGTCTTGACAATCAGCAATAACCATTTTCAACTGTCTGAAGAACCACCCCCATGAATCGTCATTCTCTGAATTAACAACCCCAAATGCAATCGGATACAAATTAGAGTTACCATCTACAGCAGTAGCAACAAGAAGTGTCCCTTTGTATTTATTTTTCAGAAAAGTTCTATCAACGACAATCATCCTTCGCATTGCATCGTAGGATGTCTCAATGTAAACATCTAAAACATTTCCTATTTGTCCACGTGTATATATACCTTTTTGCTTGATAGAATATGTTTCATACTTAAATCAACTCTCTCTTCTTTCCCTTCATCCGATTCTCAGCTTTTTCCCAGTGAATTATAAACCAACATTCTTTAAATTCTTTAATTTAAATGATTAGTTGTCAAATAAATAAAAATTGAAATGATTCATAGTATTACTTTCAGAGAAACAAATAGAATTTATAAATAATTTTGACCGTAATTTAAATTGCGATGAGCTGTAATTTAGGATTTAATCCCTTTTAAAAAGATTTTGTTTTTAAAAGGTAAGAAATCGACAGAAGAAGCCACTGAGAAACACGTAGACTCTGGTGATAAGCTTCTTCCATTCGCTAGTGATAAAATCAAGAAACATAAACATAAACTATGTAACCGAAGAAAAATAAACGAAGACGATCATTACATGCGTGAGTTTTACCTTCCGTTTTTTCAGTTAAGGTCAAGGTGATGCATCATTTTCATCGGTTGTAAAGTTTCGCTCCTGGTGCTTCTGATTGTGCATTTTTTGACTTCTTGTGGAGGTGTTTAGGTTTTTTTTTTCTGCAAGCCTACAGATCTCTTTGGCTTTTGTCTGTGTAGAAAGTAGAAACTGATTTTAAGAACAAGCATTTGTAGGATTTTGTTGAGTATAATATATGGATTTAACTCGTCTGGGTTTCGATTTGAAAACCTATAGTCTTTGTGTAGTATGCCCGGCTAATATGCTCGTCTTTCATTATTATTTATTATTTATTTTCATTTTTGGGTGACACTTTGATGACGGGAACATAAACTTCTGCTAATATGTCTCCTCTTTCATAGCAATGGAAAATTACAGGAGGGACATTATCAGCCAGTTGCCAGATGATCTGCTCTTAAGGATACTGTCGTCACTTTCTCTTAAGGAAGTGATGGCAACGAGTTTCTTGTCCCGACGGTGGCGGTCTTTATGGAAGTTGGGGTCTAAACTCAAGATTGGTGATAAAGACTTCAGCGAGTTGCTTGTCAAATGGGTTTCCAGATCTTTGGCTATTAGTAACCCTCAGATTCTAAAGAGCTTGGATTTAAAGCTTATCCCAGGTGAACTTGATAGAAATATAAACTCTTTTTATAGGTTCTCCTCTTTGGTTGAAACCGCAGTTTCTTGCGGTTTGAGAGAGTTGAGAATCGAGTTTCTTTACACATCACTAGAACTGCCGAGTATCTTCTATGCCTGTGGGACCCTCGAAACCTTGATACTCTGCAGGCTACATTTCGCGGATGTTCCGCCTAATGGTTCCTTGTCGTCTCTCAAAACTCTTCGCCTTTTATCCGTCAAGTTCTCACGCGACGAATCTGTTCAGAAGCTTCTAAGCATTTGTCCAGTTCTTGAAGAGTTGGTTGTAAGACGATCCGGATATTCCAATGTGGAGATCTTCACTATCAATGTGCCTAGTTTGACGAGTTTATCGATTGATTATTTACGTGCGGGATCTCATCAACCCGCGGGTGTTCATGGATTTGTCATAAATGCTCCTACCTTAAGGTACCTGAACATTAGAGACCGTCACAGTAACTATTTGCTGTTCACAAATATGCCGGTGCTGGTCAAGGCGAATGTTGAGGCTGTTTGTGATCAATCCGAGAGTCTAATAGGATCTCTTGCCTCAGTCCGCCATCTCTCTTTGTGTTCTAAATTTTCAAACGTAAGCTTTTGTTAATTTGGAATCACTCAAGTCACAACCCTAATTGTTTTCTGTCAATTTTAATTTTACTTTGTTTGTTCGCTTCGGTTACAGATTCCATACCATGCAGGCACTTCCTTTGCCTTTCTTGAACATCTAGAGCTGTGTACTTGTTCTTCTGAGTGGTGGAATCTACTTTCCTTCATAATCACAGACCCCCTAACCCTTCGAGTTCTCAAGCTTAAGTCGGTATGTAGTATTCAGTTTCCTTAATCTGTGTGTTTTTTCCTTTTTCTCAAATGGTCTATAGCGCTAACACCTACTTTGTGCATCTCAGATACATCGCGCCCATTAATGGTTCATTGGAACAAGCAGACTTTTGTTCCTGAATGTTTGTTATCGCATCTCAAGAATTTGGAATGTAAACATTTAAAGGCACAAAGCTAAACAAGTGGCCAAAGTATATCTTAGCAAACGCTGGTCTTCTGAAATTATCTTGTCAACATGTTTTCGACCTTTTTTTAATTGAATGTAAAATTGATTCGAATGAGAAACTCATTTCTATATTAAGTTCAACATGTCACTGAATTTGGAGTATATCTTTTGGAATTTACAAAAGGTGCTAAATCTGTGATAGTCAGCTACTGGAAGTGAACCGCGCTTATTTGACTATCCCTTCTTGTTTCTCTTGCTGGTTTGTACATAAGTTTTATGATTGCAGGTGGTGCTTGTTGTTATTTTCCATGACGGCTACCGTTTCTTACTTAAAACAGTGATTGGGAAGAAATAATGTATAAGGAATGAGCTTATTTTAGTGTACGATGTAAACCCGTGATCATGCTTTGATTGGTAGAGCATTAGCATTAACATTAGTATTAAGATCTACATTATCCCATTAACCATTGTTATAAAAATATTTAGAGAATCATTTACTAAATGTTAATACTCTCCAAATGCTCTGTGGTCAATGCTCTCGTATGAAGCTTTTAGAAAAGCATTTGCATTTATAATTTATAAAATTGAGGAAAATATATAATTAATTTATTTATCTTATTTAATAATATCATAAAATTATATATCCAGAAAATAAAATTTTGATTTCTAAAATTAATTTACAATAATTTTTTTTTAAAATAGTATTTCACATTTAAAATATAATTTAATTTATTTTAAATATGAAAAATTATTTTTAAATATATATATTTTAATTATAGAATTTATTTTAAAATAATATTTTTCGATATAAAAGATAATTTTTAAATTATTAATAAAATAATTTAATAATTTATCTTTTTAATTTTATATGTTAATATTTATATATATATTAGAAATATATTCATTAAAAATAAATATATTATATATTATATACTAATTTTTATAATAATTTAAATAGCATACTCATACTAATTTACCAATCATCATATTAAACAGTTAAGCAAAAGCATATAGATCCTGCATCATACTACTTCTATAGCATACTCGAATGCTAATGCTCTACCAATCAAGGCCTTAGTAACTAGAATAATCGAATCCGCAAGCGCGCACAGGTTATTTTTTTATTTATATTTATATGAAAATATATGATGTTTTGCATATGTTATGTAAATAATAGTAGTTTTAATTTGTTTTGGTGAGCATTATTGTTAAATAAACGTATTCTGTGAAATTATATACTGAAATAACTTTTTGATGTTCAAAACCATAAATTAATTTTGCATGTAAAAATATACAAATTGGAGAGAATCCGAAAATGGTTATGTATTCATTAAGCTTATGAAGAGAGATCTTAAGCTCATTAGTGATGGAGTCGTCTTGATTCTACAGAGAGATGATGAAGGACCCAATTGTTATACGATGATGAATGAGAGGATTCTAGTCTTTTTTATGAATTCTTAAATGTTCTTTACTAGAAAGTAAAAAAAGAACTAATTGCATAATATCTTGAACCCAAGTGTTTAGGTGAAGTTGTTGGAGAGAAAATCCCACATCAAAAATATGAAAGTGATTTAAATAATACTAGATCTTGACCCGTGCGTCCGCACGGGTATTTACTTTTGTAAACGTTTAAAATTAAATACATACATTTTTGGACTAATTAAATTAGAAGAGACTAATTAATTAAATATAACTGAATTATTTTTATTACTCTAAAAATTTAAACGATTTTGATTAATTTAATTTTCAATAAACCAATAAATTAATCTGATAATTTAATCTATTTTATAGTTTTTTTATGGATTGCAAAATTGAATTTTTGATTTTGATTTAAATTAAATGAAGGATTGCATATCTTCTAAATTTATTAGGTAGCTAAATATTAGGCAATTTCGTAACAATTTTTATGGAAATTGCTATTTATAAGGTCAATGGCATTTGATAGTAATTATTGAGAAAAAATTAGGGTTAAGATTTATTTGTACTTCAGTTTTAATAGTTTAGATATAAAAGACTTTGACCACTCTATTTACCACCAATTAATTGGTTTTAAGTTAGAAACTCATGTAATTTATCAAAGTCTATCATATTGTCATAGAAAAAAATGTTAGAATGAATCAGTGAAATAAAAGTTAACTTACATCACCAGTTTAAATCTTCTCGTGTTGAGTAATGATTTTAGAATATATGTGCTTTGACATAAGTCATTTTATGCAACTATTTTAGAATAGATGTTTTTGATTTCAAAGTAGGATTAATATTTTATAGAAAACATATTAGGTTTATAAAGTAGGTCAATAAGTTTAGGTTGTTACACAATTTTGTAGATTCGCCAACTAATTCTGGCCATAAAATCTTTTGAAATATCTCCAAAATGCTTACAAGATATATTAATCGAATATGTTTTAAGATAATGGCTTGGATTTTTATAGAAATCAAATGTGCTGAAATTTAATGTATATTTTCTCATAAATTTCTTGAAATTGTTAACGAATTATTTGAACACAGAGAACTCCAAAAATATCCTATAAATGAAAAAATTGGTTAAAACAGAAAAATTATAATTAAACTTTTTAATAGATGTGTTATTATTAGGTAAGCTTCCTAAATTTGTGTGTTTAATTGATTTTTATGAGGTACATATATTATGAACACGATTACTATAGATATTTTCTAATATATTGTATTACGAAGATATTAATTATCTGTTATAAATATAATATTCCCTGAAAATACTGATAATATATATAGCGTTTTTGAATGTATTGATATAAATAGGTTTAACATATTCACTATTTTAAACAAGTATAGTGTAATTGTTGTATCAATGATATATACCATAAGTTCATAACTGAGAATTTATAAGACAATATATTAAATAAACCAGATTATTTTTAGTATACTAAACATGCATAATTTTTCCTAGAGAATAATTTCCATGTATATAAAATATATGAGATGTAAAATAACAATTAGATTTCGTGAATGTACAGATTAGTGTTCATATATTGTGTTTAGTTCAATTTTGTTGGGGATATATATGTAACCGGTTTAGAATAAAAAAATTGGGACATTTATTGTGTAACTCGTTCATAGATCATCATATTTAGTGTTCACTTAAAATTATTATCCTATTAAAATGGGATGATCTAAGTTTTCTAGTTGGAAATTGGATTAAACACAGAGTTATTCTTGGGTTCACCCCCTAGGGTGAACCTTTGGGTTCACCAACCAATAGAAAATTGTCATTTTAAATCTAATATCTTTTAATTAAGGAAACCAAATAACTTGGCAAATTATATTATTTTTTCAAAATAAAATTTAAAAATAAATAAAAATAATATATAAAAAACGAATTCAAAAAAAAAAATTGTTGTCAACAAAACACTAAACCCTAAACTCTAATACTAAACCCTAAACTCAAATCCAAAACCCTAAATCTTTGGGTAAACCCCTAAACCCTTAGAAAAACACTAAACATGTTGTCAACAAAACACTAAACCCTAAACTCTAATCCTAAACCCTAAACCCTTGGGAAAACCTTAAACCCTTGGGTAAACCCTAAACCCTTGGGTAAACCCTAAACCTTTAGGTAAACCCTAAACCCTTAGGTAAACCCTAAACCCTTGGAAAAACACTAAACATTTGGATAAATTCTAAATTATAAATCTTAAACACTAAACTCTAAATCTTAAAAATAAATATTTTTTTAAATAATATTTTTTTAGAACTATTGGTATTCTTATTTATTTAATTTTTTATTTTTTATTTTAAAAGCATAATATAATTTGGCAAGTTATTTTGTTTTCTTAATTAAAAGATACTAGATCTAAAATGACAACTTTCTATTGGTTGGTGAATCTAAAGGTTCACCCTAGGGGGTGAACCCAAGAAAAAGTATTAAACACATTATGACAAGAAATAGGAATACTAAACGACAGAGAAAATATACATTATATGGAATTGGTTTAGTGATAGAGATAATAAATTATTAAACTATTATGGTAAATCAATAGAAATATGTTTTTATATACATTAATAGTGAACCAGTTTTTTTTTTCAACCTGTTGAAATATTAGGAAAGTACAATGAACGAATTCTCTTGGTTGTAAACATAGGAGAGAAGGTGTATTACATTTAAAAACTTACAAAACAATAGTTTGGTCCAAAGAGAGTTATGATAGAGAAAGACATTATTTTAGAGAGAACTAGAATTGAAACTGCATGTCAGTGCGGATATATTTTTGTTTTTAATATAATAATTAAAATATAAAATAAATTATAAACATATATATATATATATATATATATATTAACAATTTTTATTTATGTAATCATTATTTTAAAATTTGTATATATTGGTTAATTGTTTTTGTTTAAAAGTTTGTATTCTTGAAATATGTTTGTGTGACTAAATTAAATTAGCTAATATAATATTTTTAATTTAGTGTATTATATTTTAGTTTTGTGTTTTTGTTTTTACTATAAAAATCAAATGTAGAAATGATACAACCAACAAATTGTTATTTATTTTGTTATCTATAAAAACTTAATATGATAATTTTTAAAAGAACTAGGCTATACTATTTAATTTCCAAATGAATTACCCAAAAATACATCAAATCTGGCCTAGACTAAAATATGGTAAAGAATAAGAAAATAATTGCATAATATAAATTGATTAGACTTTACTGGAAATGATATTGTTTGGATTTATATTGTTTTTTGTTAAGAAAATATCATATATGCATAAATTTAGAATATTTTATTATTATTTTAGTTAATGGTCTAACATATAGGCTTTTTTTTTATGGTAGATAAAATAATGACTCTATTTTAATAATGTAGATCGACAAAATGAAACATATCCAAGTTGCAATTGTGCGAGTGAATGTTTTTGACCTTTTGGCAGTATTGGACATTCTTGTCCTTAATAAATGAAAAAGTAGTTTTATAAATATTTAAAATTTCAAAAATAAGAAAAATATTAAAAATAACAATTGTATTTTGTTTTGAAAAACACGAAATCATATTTTATTTTATTTATTTCCTACATTGACATATAATATTAGTTCTGGTTATTTAACTAGTTTAGAAAACAAATTCAATGTGTTTTACTGTGATCTATGTATGATATAATATGTAATCAATAGTTTCTATATTTTCTTTTGTGAACGAAGTTTCTATATATATTATACCCTTGCTATAATTCGTTTGCCTATATCATGACTAGAACTCGTCGATATACTTTTATCGTGTTATAATTTTAACTATATGGTCTACGTTATTTTGGTTATGTGTTATAACATATTAACTAGGTGATAATCCGCGCCTTGCGCAGAGTGAGAGACTATTGGAGATTTTTATTTTAATCTTACGATATTACGAATAACTAAGTTATATGCACAAAAAATTAGATCTAATTGTTTGATATCAAACGAAAGTGTGAATGTATATATAATAAACGATTAATTGTTTAATTGAAAAGCTTGTGTGATTGGTTATGTGTCAATTAGATTTTTTATGTAGAAATATATAATAGTATGCAATAATCTCAATTAACTTATTATGAATTTAATACAAAACAAAACATTTGAAATAGATTAATTGTTATCATAATTAAAATTATGATTACAATTTTAAAAGGAAAATAAGTAATAGAAAATTAAAATACGCAAGAAACAATTTATAAAAAAAACATGATAAAACCGAAATGCCACGAAAAAGATCTTCAGAACTCCTGATTTGCAATCCTATAGAGAGAAATAACTAAGAGTTTACCGAACAGAACATAGCTGATAACCAAATGCACTAAACTAATTGATATACCTTTTTCTGAAATCATCAATTTCTGGAACATCATTGGGTTCAAAAATAATTCTGGAAAACCCATCAATGTTGGTCACATGCTTTAATCGACCTTAAAATGAAAAAAAGTAGGTGAGCAAAATATTAAGGGGATATCATCTCCAACAAATTTCTATTATAAAGTAATACTATAAATTACCTTCTCTCCAATTAATTTTCCAAAATTGTAACACACAGACAACAACATTTACATTTGTAGAATTCCATAAGTCTTGGAAAACATGAGCAAGTGCTCCATAAGCAACACACTTAATGACAATGTTACTGTCATGAATGAAAAAAATTCATAACTTAAAAACGTATAACTAATTAAATGCGTAACTTTTAAGTTCAGATGTGAAATACTTACTCAATGTTTACTATAAAGAAACGGATCTTATGGTTAATGAAACCATTGTTCCCGTTGGTAGGTTGTGTCATATATTCTTCGAGAAATCCTACTCTTACTACAACCCCTTAAATATCTATTTGATATACAAAAGAAAAAAATAAAACTTTAGACAATCACACTCAAAATATTGCCGATTTACGGCTATAATTAAACTTGGCTAGTAAAGAAAACAAGATCAGATATAAACATACCAATAGAAAATTTAGGATGGGCGAATCCGCGGTGGAGGTCGTCAAACTTTGGAAAACAATAATAGTTGGACTTGAGAAATGGATCGATCATCGCAATGATAGAGGTCTTATTGAGTTTGATATGGTATCGGTTCTTTGTCAACCGAAGGCTCTCTGATGGAGTTGTTAGTATGAAATTTTTAATTTCATAGCAATGACCTTCCTCCAATGGCATTTCAGTTGATGCATCCAAATCTCTGAAGAATGTGGCTTGGATGGTATTACCCTATTGAAAAACCAGTAAAAATGCGTGATTTAAAAACACAAATAGTAGTAAGAGTAACCTACATTTGTAACCTATTTAATTGACAAAACTTGGGCGAGAAGGTGTATACTAAGACTAACCTAAATTTGTTAGACACGATATCAAAACTTCCTAAAATTTCTCTACAAAATTTTGTAAATGGAATATAGTCGAATATAAATTGATTTGCAAATATTGAATCCATAATAAAATTCCTTATATAAGACAATCACACTTTTTGATAAAGAATACTAACCATAATCACCTCCTTAGTAATTAACCGAAATTAAGCCAATTAATCACCGCATATTATTAGGCTTTTAAACACGATTTGGTTACTATAATCGTAACAGAAAAATATAACAAAGTTATTAAAAATGATTGTTTTAACAATCACGATATCATTTGGCCTTGCTTGCTACGTTTTATTTAATGCCATAAAGAGTAAACAAATAACTTTAATATTGATTGATTGAGATAAGTTTGAATTTGGTAGGCTATATTCATTCTGAATGTGTCCAATTAAACATTTGTGATAGTAGTGTTTTTATTATTTTCAACTTGATATAGAGACGACATTATAGTTACAGATCACAAAATTTGGACTCATACAAATAAGAAAACATATAAATGTCGTATGGTTCACTAATTTAGCTTGTCATAGTCATACATATATGAAAAACATTTGGTTAAAACAGAAAGTTTATAATTAACTTTTTAATAGATGTGTTATTATTTAGGTAAGCTTCCCCAGTTTGTGTGTTTAATTGATTGTTATGAGGTACAATTATTATGAACACAACTACTATAGATATTTTCTAATATATTGTATTAGGAAGATTTTAATTATCTGTTATAATATTCCCAGAAAATACTGATAATATATATAGCGTTTTTGAATGTATTGATATGAATATGTTTAACATATTCACGATTTGAAAAAAGTATATTGTAATTGTTGTATTAATGATATATACCATAACCGAGTATTATAATACAATATATTAAATAAACCAGATTAATTTTTAGTATACTAAACATATATAACTTTGCCTAGAGAAGAATTTCCATGTATATAAAATGTATGAGATGGAAAATAACAATTTGATTTCGTAAATGTACAAATTAGTTTTCATATGTTGTGTTTATTTCATTTTGTTAGGGATATATATAACCGGTTTGGAATAAAACAAAATTGGAACATTTATTGTGTAGCTCGTTCATAAATCATCATATTTAGTGTTCATTTAAAATTGTTATCCTATTAAAATGGGATGGTCTATGTTTTCTGGTTTGAAATTATGAATTCGGATTAAACACATTATGACAGGAAATGAGAATATTAAACGATAGAGAAAATATGCATAGTTCAATACTCCATCCGTTTCATATTGTAAGTAGTTTTTGGAAAAAAATTCAAAATCTAAGTAGTTTTCATATTTCTAGGTAACTTTTACATTTATTGAATATAGTTTTACCAATCAAATTAAATAGACTTATTTTTGATTGGTTAAATTATATCTAACCTATTTATTATACAATACTTTTTAAAACATAATAATCTTTGTTCATTTAACCAAAACTACTTACATTGTAAAACAAAGGGAGTAGTATTTATTTAGGATAAACCTTTTATATGGAATCGGTTTAGTCATAGAGAGAAATTATTAAAATATTATGATATATTTAGAAATTAATAGTGGAGCAGTTTTTTTAACCCTGTGGAAAAATTATGAGAGTGCAATTAACGAAATCTCTTTGTTATAAACATAGGAGAGATGATGTATTAAATTTAAAAACTTACAAAACAATAGTTAGGTCCAAAGAGAATTATGATAGAGAAAGACATTATTTTAGAGAGAATTGACAAAATGAAACATATCCAAGTTGCAATTGTCCCAGTAAATACTTTGATAAATATTTAAAATTTCCAAAATAAGAAAGTATTATAAATAATAATATTATGTTTTTTTAAAATTAAATATGAAATCATTTTATCTATTTCCTACATTCACATATAATATTAATTCTGGTTATCTAACTAGTTTAGAAAACAAATTCAAAGTTTTACTATGATCTATGTATGGTAGAATACGTAATCAATTGTTTCTTATATATTATATTCGTGCTATAATTCGTTTGCCTATATCATGACTAGAACTCGTCGATATACCTTTGTCGTGAATACGTGTTATAACTTTAACTATATGGTCTACCTTATTTTGATTATGTGTTTAACATATTCTATATTTAATTCTATGCTTTTCCACATCGGTGGGTTCTTAGTTCTTACTCAGAAACCTTTGATCCCTCCCTCAATCTTCGTGTCAAGCTTAAAATGACCTTCTTGATCAGATCTAGTAGTACCATGTCTCATACTGAAAACGAGCAGCCAAGAACATAATTCAGTCCAACAAGTTAATTTAGAAGCTCTAAAGAAACTGCAACACCGTAATTTCAACAACACTAAGACCCAAAAAGGCTTATAATTCCAAACACAAGCCACTATGAAACAGGATGCTGTATATGTACCTCAGTGTATCATTCCTAAATGAGCAGTCAATAACATAATTCAGTGCAAAAGTTACGATATAATCTCAAAAGAACTAAACACAAGCCGCAATGAAACATGATGTTGTACATGTAAAAATAACCAAACAGAAGCTACTTCCCAAGAACCAAAACAAAACACAAGTTACATTCAAAGCTCCAAAGAACCAAACACAAGCCACTTCCCAAGCTTGGTGCCATCACGCTGAGGCCGTTCCCTTGAAACGAGATGCCGCTAATGAAACACTCATTACTTCAGGAATTTGTTTAAATGTTAGAATTCCTCCATCGTACTAATACAGTCGAACAGCTTGCCGGGTTTCAAACTTCCTTTGAATTCTGGTCAGTCAAGTCGTAAACCCGACTCCCAGATACGGTTGTCACCTCGAGGCGCAGCAGGCACTTCACTGTAATGAGGAAAGAGAAGATTGAGATATATCATAGTTTTATGGGTTTTTGAACATGATGTAGGCCGATTTTAGAGTCTTTTTGATCTTTTTAGAGTGTCTATGAGTCTTTGTAGGTTCATGTATGTTTTGGACAAGTTTGGAGCATTTAGAGCATTTTGGAGCCTAAGGAGAACTGGAGCTGAAAACAACAAGTTGGGAAAATTATTGGACATGGTGTCGACTGACGCCAAACTCTTTGGTGCCGACACCCATCGTGTGTATAGCAATCTCCACGTTGCTTTTAACAAGTTTCAAGAAATTGAAGAATGGCTTAAAGTTTCCACTATTTGCAATCAAGTCTTTTTCGTGTTTTAGACTTTAATTAGATTTTTGAGAGTTATTGTATTATCATCACTCATACTTTGAGAGAGCTGGGAAGATTGTAAGCTATGCAGAAAAAAAAACAGAATTTACCTTGTAGAGAGAAGAATTTGAACTCCTTTACTTCTTTTGATTTCTTAATGCAATTTATTCATACTATGATTTTGTGTTTTGTTTCTGTTATTTGTCTAAGTAATTCATTTGTTATATTTAGAGATTTTCAAGGGTTAAGGATGAATTGTTAAACTAAATAAAATTGTTAGCGTAATCTTATAGTTCTTCATCTGGATTAAAATTAATGTTAGTTCTAGATTAATCACCTGGAATTTAGATCTTAGGTTAATTGATAGACATGAAATTGTTATTGATTTCCTTAATTAATCATAGATGAGAAAATATATGTCTGCAAATAAATTTAGTTTAGGGAATTTGTGAACTTATCAAATTCATTCTCAATGCTTGTTTGAACTGTATATGCAAAAAAATATGGAATTCTAGGATCTAGATATAGATAATCTCTGCAACGGAAGTAGAATAATTTGAATATTTTCATTTGAGTTTAAGAACAGTTCTTAATTAAACCCATAGCAATTTGTCTGGTCTTCTATTATGAATTATTTGTAAATGTATTTAAGTCCAGCACATTTCCCATTAAACTTACAACCGCTTTAGTTTGTCTTTCATATGCATTACATATATTATTATTTAGCTTAATTAGAAAACTACAATCTATTGAGTGTTCCTGAGTCTTTGTAGATTCGACACCTGAATACTACACTGCCGAGTAACTCATTTGGGATATAATTTGAGCATATCAAATCTGATTTTGCAATCCCACAAAAAGGTTCTCTTCCACAAAATCTTCATCATCATCCTCTTCAAAAACCTGTTCATTACGTTGTTGATCCCTCAGAGCTTGTGGTCGACCTTCCATCAGCGTTCGTAATACAGCCTCCATCGAAACTCGTATTGATTCACGGAACTATGCTCCCCGTAAGACCTCCGCTTGGTCATCATGTTGTTTATGAGAATCATTCTTAAGAGGAATGTTTAGGATTCTTAATTTGTCTCTCATACCAATTTTTTTTGTTTTATAACCCTCTCATACCAATTGTTGCAGCATTGTATTGGGATAATCAAAGAAGCTGTAACCAAACTTTGATTAAGTTCTTCTACGACTCATTCGTATAGCTCAATAGGGAAATAGAATTGTGAGGCGATTTATCAGAGGAAAAAAAAGAGTCTCTTGCTTATTAAATAAATAACCAAGTCTAAGAAGAACACATACGTTCTCCTTTTATTACACCAACGTAGTAAAATCATAATCTAACGAGACTTACGAAAACTAGCGATAACCTTAAGGTTGAGACATATATTCAACTTGCGACTTCTCCTTATTTAAAGAAAATCGAAAAGAACTAAAAAAAAAGTCACAAGCTGTCAATAAATGTGTTACCCTCGCCAATAGATTGGCTACATCAGAGAAGAACTGAGAAAACCCCAGAGAAACCCTAAACAGAGAAAGTACCAACCTCACTCTATAGTCTCTCGGTCTCTTAATCTCTATCTGTCTCAATGTAAACATCTAAAACTTTTCCTATTTGTCCACGTGTATATATACCCTTTTTTTTGCTTGG
This sequence comes from Brassica napus, assembly GCF_020379485.1. NCBI lineage: Eukaryota > Viridiplantae > Streptophyta > Magnoliopsida > Brassicales > Brassicaceae > Brassica > Brassica napus. The sequence goes on along the minus strand of NC_063445.1, from coordinate 13,734,869 downwards.
ATAGATTATTTGTCATACTTAAGTCAACTCTCTCTCTCGTTTTTCCCTTCATCCGAGTCTCAGCATTTTCCAGTGAATTATATAAGCCAACATTATTTAAATTATTTTACTAAAGAAAAAACATTCTTTAAATTGAAATGATTCGCTGTCAAATAAAAAAAACTGAAATGATTCATAATATTACTTACAGAGAAACAAATAGAATTTATAAATAATTTTGACCTTAATTTAAATTTCGATGAGCTGTAATTTAGGATTTAACCCCTTTTAAAAAGATTATTTTTAAAATGGTAAGAAATCGACAGAAGAAGCCACTGATAAACATGTAGACTCTGGTGATAAGCTTCTTCCATTCGCTAGTGATAAAATCAAAGAAACATAAACATAAATTATGTAACAGAAGAAAAACAAAAGAAGACGATCATCACATGCGTGAGTTTACCTTCCGTTTTTCACTAAAGGTCAACGTGACGCATCATTTTCATCGGTTGTAAAGTTTCGCTCCTGGTGCTTCTGATTGTGCATTTTGACCTCTTTGAGGAGGTATTTAGGGTTTTTTCTACAAACCTACAGATCTATGAGTTTAAGAACAAGCATTAATAGGATTTTGTTGAGTATAATACCTAGATTGTCTATAACTCGTCTGGGTTTCGATTTGAAAACCTATAGTCTTTGTGTAGTAGTATGCTCGGCTAATATGAATCATAAACCAACATTATTTAAATTCTTTTACCAAAGAAAAAACATTCTTTAAATTGAAATGATTCATGATGTTATTTTCAGGAAAACAAATAGAATTTCGAAAATAAATTGCGATGATCTGTAATTTAGGATTTAATCCCTTTTAAAAAGATTTTGTTTTTAAAAGGTAAGAAATCGACAGAAGAGGCCACTGAGAAACACGTAGACTCTGGTGATAAGCTTCTTCCATTCGCTAGTGATAAAATCAAGAAACATAAACATAAACTATGTAACCGAAGAAAAATAAACGAAGACGATCATTACATGCGTGAGTTTTACCTTCCGTTTTTTCAGTTAAGGTCAAGGTGATGCATCATTTTCATCGGTTGTAAAGTTTCGCTCCTGGTGCTTCTGATTGTGCATTTTTTGACTTCTTGTGGAGGTGTTTAGGTTTTTTTTTTCTGCAAGCCTACAGATCTCTTTGGCTTTTGTCTGTGTAGAAAGTAGAAACTGATTTTAAGAACAAGCATTTGTAGGATTTTGTTGAGTATAATATATGGATTTAACTCGTCTGGGTTTCGATTTGAAAACCTATAGTCTTTGTGTAGTATGCCCGGCTAATATGCTCGTCTTTCATTATTATTTATTATTTATTTTCATTTTTGGGTGACACTTTGATGACGGGAACATAAACTTCTGCTAATATGTCTCCTCTTTCATAGCAATGGAAAATTACAGGAGGGACATTATCAGCCAGTTGCCAGATGATCTGCTCTTAAGGATACTGTCGTCACTTTCTCTTAAGGAAGTGATGGCAACGAGTTTCTTGTCCCGACGGTGGCGGTCTTTATGGAAGTTGGGGTCTAAACTCAAGATTGGTGATAAAGACTTCAGCGAGTTGCTTGTCAAATGGGTTTCCAGATCTTTGGCTATTAGTAACCCTCAGATTCTAAAGAGCTTGGATTTAAAGCTTATCCCAGGTGAACTTGATAGAAATATAAACTCTTTTTATAGGTTCTCCTCTTTGGTTGAAACCGCAGTTTCTTGCGGTTTGAGAGAGTTGAGAATCGAGTTTCTTTACACATCACTAGAACTGCCGAGTATCTTCTATGCCTGTGGGACCCTCGAAACCTTGATACTCTGCAGGCTACATTTCGCGGATGTTCCGCCTAATGGTTCCTTGTCGTCTCTCAAAACTCTTCGCCTTTTATCCGTCAAGTTCTCACGCGACGAATCTGTTCAGAAGCTTCTAAGCATTTGTCCAGTTCTTGAAGAGTTGGTTGTAAGACGATCCGGATATTCCAATGTGGAGATCTTCACTATCAATGTGCCTAGTTTGACGAGTTTATCGATTGATTATTTACGTGCGGGATCTCATCAACCCGCGGGTGTTCATGGATTTGTCATAAATGCTCCTACCTTAAGGTACCTGAACACTAGAGACCGTCACAGTAATTATTTGCTGTTCACAAATATGCCGGTGCGGGTCAAGGCGAATGTTGAGGCTGTTTGTGATCAATCCGAGAGTCTAATAGGATCTCTTGCCTCAGTCCGCCATCTCTCTTTGTGTTCTAAATTTTCAAACGTAAGCTTTTGTTAATTTGGAATCACTCAAGTCACAACCCTAATTGTTTTCTGTCAATTTTAATTTTACTTTGTTTGTTCGCTTCGGTTACAGATTCCATACCATGCAGGCACTTCCTTTGCCTTTCTTGAACATCTAGAGCTGTGTACTTGTTCTTCTGAGTGGTGGAATCTACTTTCCTGCATAATCACAGACCCCCTAACCCTTCGAGTTCTCAAGCTTAAGTCGGTATGTAGTATTCAGTTTCCTTAATCTGTGTGTTTTTTCCTTTTTCTCAAATGGTCTATAGCGCTAACACCTACTTTGTGCATCTCAGATACATCGCGCCCATTAATGGTTCATTGGAACAAGCAGACTTTTGTTCCTGAATGTTTGTTATCGCATCTCAAGAATTTGGAATGTAAACATTTAAAGGCACAAAGCTAAACAAGTGGCCAAAGTATATCTTAGCAAACGCTGGTCTTCTGAAATTATCTTGTCAACATGTTTTCGACCTTTTTTTAATTGAATGTAAAATTGATTCGAATGAGAAACTCATTTCTATATTAAGTTCAACATGTCACTGAATTTGGAGTATATCTTTTGGAATTTACAAAAGGTGCTAAATCTGTGATAGTCAGCTACTGGAAGTGAACCGCGCTTATTTGACTATCCCTTCTTGTTTCTCTTGCTGGTTTGTACATAAGTTTTATGATTGCAGGTGGTGCTTGTTGTTATTTTCCATGACGGCCAGCGTTTCTTACTTGAACAGTGATTGGGAAGAAATAATGTATAAGGAATGAGCTTATTTTAGTATACGTTGTAAACTTGTAATTAATAACTAGAATAATCGAATCCGCGAGCACGCACAGGTTATTTTTTTATTTTTATTTTTATTTATATGAAAAATATATGATGTTTTGCATATGTTATGTAAATAATAGTAGTTTTAATTTTTTTTGATGAGCATTATTGTTAAATAAACTTATTCTGTGAAATTATATACTGAAATAATTTTTTGATGTTCAAAACCATAAATTAATTTTGCATGTAAAAAATATACAAATTAGAGAGAATCCGAAAATGGTTATGTATTCATTAAGCTGATGAAGAGAGATCTTAAGCTCATTAGTGATAGAGCCGTCTTGATTCGTCGGAGAGATGATGAAGGAGCCAATTGTTAAACGATGATGAAGGAGAGGATTCTTGTCTTCTTTATAAATTCTTAAATGTTCTTTACTAGAAAGTAAAAAAAGAAGAAATGGCATAATATCTTGAACCCATGTGTTTAGGTGAAGTTGTTGGAGAAAAAATCTAACATCGAAATTATGAAATTGATTTAAATAATATATAAGAGACTTTGAACACTCTACTTGCCGCCGGTTAATTGGTTTTAAGTTGAAAACCTATGTAACTTATCAAAGTTTATCATCTTGTCATTGAACAAAATGTTAGAATGAATCAGTGAAATAAAGGGAAAAATGCATTTTTCTACCCCAACTACTTCTGTCGTGCCTTTTAATATCCAGACTAAACTTTAGTGCGAAACCATACCGAACTAAGTTTTTATTTTAATTTCCAACCCAAACTTTGATATAAATCATTAAATCCTACCTTGACTAACTTACCGTGACGTTAAACCATGCGTAATCAGATAATACGTGGCATTTAATTTATTCGGGCACAAGCAAAAAACGACGTCATTTGATTCATTAATCAAAACGACGTCGTTTTGAATTGGGGCAAAATTAAAATTAAAAACCCTAGCCCCTTCTTCTTCTTCGACTTACGCTCTCGAGTCTATCTCTCTCTTAGACAAAAACACAAAAATCTCAGAAACTTGAATATCCGGAAGTCTTTCACTGTAATACCCCGTCTTAAAAAAAAAAAACCCTAATTTCGGTTTTATGGAATTTCTCGGAGACGCCGAAGGCTTGGGAAATTTTTATCCTCAAGGTTAAAGTTATTCTGGAGTCTATTAAAAATATTGAGCTCATCAGAATGGGAGCGGAAAAATATTCAGGATTGACCGCGGGACGAAAATTCACCAGAAGGGCCGAAATCGCGCAAATCGACCGAGAAGCTCGAGGTGGCTTGATCTAAGGGATCAGGACGTGGTCTCAACCATTAAACCTGCTGAGTGTCAACACAATAAGGAGGTCTAGACATGCATGAAGCAGTTCCATGCAGCTGGACACACAGAAGCACGAGGTGTCGCAGTACCTGCGATCTGCGCATGCGAACCGACATGCAGAGGTCCGTGTGTCGCGATGAATGAACACCAGACATGCTGAAGGGCAAGTGGACGTGGAGTTTTCTTATGGCATGACCAGGAGGCATGCAACAGGGCATGTGGACACCCATGTGTCGCCACGCATGCGACCGGAAGCATGCGAGACGACACACATGCGATCAGGTGGCATTTCCTTATTGACCGGCAACTTCTATATATACCCAGCCACCCTTCACCATTTTTACTCATCTCATTCCATAGAAACCAAAGAAAACGTGGCTAGAGAGAGAGAGAGAGAAAAAGAAGTGAGGTGCTTTAGAAGTATAGACATTTCCAAAGACCGATAAACTGCCGGGAAATTATGAAAGACTGTCCAGAAGTGAAAGATGTTTTTTCAGAGTTCTGATCAGTCCAGACCAGTCCACTCAAGACGTCGACGTTGGGTTTTGGGATTTAACATCACGGTACCAAGACGAAGATTTGGAGGGGATAAAAGGGGTTTGGTCAACATCCGGAATCAAAGAGTCGAGCCACATCGCTTAATCACTGTGAGTCACGGTTAATTGTTTGTTAACGTGTTTTTAATGCTGGTTCCTGACATCGGAGACGGTTTCCGAGCTAGGATAGCCGGACCGGTCTAGGTGTCAGTTTGTGGATCCGAGGCTTGAGACGATGTCTGGGCTAAGTGGATAGCAAGACTAGTCTAAGCACCCGAATTATTGTGATTATGTGATTATTATATGTTGTTATTGTGTGTACCTCGTGTTGGTTCTATTAGTAGTTTGCAGGTCATTGCTTCCTCAAATGGTACCACTAAGCCGGTCGTGGTCCGGAAAGTGGTGGGCTCGGTTGAACTTGGCTTGATCACCAAGGCCGAGTGTCACACGTGGATGTGACAGGCCCCGGCGAGTCCGATAGAGGACCAGGGCACGGCGATTCTGATTGAGGACCGTGACCGGGCGATTCCCAAGCGTCTACATCTGTGTGGTGTAATAGTGAAGGGATTGCCGGTGTCCCTTATGTGGAGGAAGAATGATTCTGTTTGGCCCTAGGAGTATATATATATATATGTTGTTTGATTGATGCGACACTCATAAAGAGTGTTTTGATTTAATATGGTTTAATGGTTTATTGCTTAAATCGGTCTTGCTTTATGATCTTGAATGTTGCTTGTTGAACTACCCGTCTTGCTTGTGTTTAGGGTTAGGTTTAGAATGACGGGTAGTTGTATATGCTAGATAGGGAACCCTGGCTCACTGAGTGAAACTAGTTCAGTCACTCATCACATCCTTTTGCAGGTTACCAGTAGAAAGGACCATAGCGCTCGCGGAACTGTAGGAGCTGGTGTAGATTGGACATCTTTTGCTAAAGGCCCGTTTTCAAGATATATAAATGTATGTTTTACTTTCGACTGCGTCCATGGACCATATGTATAATATTTTGAGCTTGTGAACTTCATGTTTTATATATATGGAATAAAGTATGTTTCATATTCGTGACGTGTTGAATCTGATATTAGGTTAGTCCAACCTAACACAACTCTATGATTTGGTACGGGTTGCAAAGCCTTAGGCCGAAGATTAGAGGAAACGAGTTTTGAATGGATATTCTGGGTTACAGAATTATGTTTGCGACTTGGAAAGTCTATTCTCAACCCGTCGTAAAACTTTCGGACTTGGCAGAGGAAGGTCGTTCGGGCATGTTCTTGTTTGATTGTTGCCCGTCTGACTGACCGATGTCTAAAACGGTTCGGGGGTGTTACAGAGGTGGTATCAGAGCATAGTTTAGATCATGCGGTCAATCACGTACTTTCCGTGTTTTATCGAGTCAAATGTGTCGCAGAAGATGTATTAAGAAACCAGCAGAGTTCCGCTCTAATTAGTATTCTAAATAGGAATTCCCTGTTTGTGGATTGCAGATGGCAAGAAGGGGAAGGAGTGATGGGGGACAAGATTGGATGATGGGTATAGACAGAGTCTCAAGAAGAAGAGGATTGGGATATGAATCCGAGGGAAGGGTGCAAACACAGGCGCACACCAACCAAGGATCCAGTGAAGAAAACGTAAGAAGAAACAACAATCTGTTTGGACATGATCAAGAGATACCACCAGAAGAAAACTTTCCACCAAACCGTACTGTAAGGGGAAGACCAGAAACAGGTGATAGCGTGTCAAGTGTCCAAGGACCTAGACCAGTGAGGCGGAATAACCCGATAGAACCAGATGTTCATGATCCACCACAACAAGGAGTAGGAATGGAGCACACTCTGAAGATGCTTCATGACGTGATAGTGAGGTCACTGCAACAACCTCAGGTGCAACCTCAGCCATTTATGCCACCACAACCTACAGTGGCTACACCGATGTTACCGTTGATAATTGCCATGAAGAATATGAAGACACCACATTTTGAAGGCGGGACAGATCCATTTCAAGCCGACCAATGGCTTCGAACTATGGAGAAAAACTTTGAGACCCTGACGTGTTCTGAAGAGTCTAAAAAGAAAATGGCAGTATATTACTTAGACAAAGACGCAGCAGAATGGTGGGAGAGTAAGGATCGCCAAGTGGGACATCTGGTCACCACTTGGGTGGCATTCAAACAGGAATTTGAACGCAAGTACTTCACTCTTGAGTTCAAGCGACGGCTTCAACGTCAGTTTGCTAACCTAGTACAAGGAGACAAGACAGTTAGAGAATATGAATCTGAGTTCAAGCGACTGCGACGACATGTGCTGCGAGGACAAGATGATGAAGAAACCATGATATCTAACTTTATGTTTGGTCTAAAACCAGAGTTAGAAAATAGACTGGCAGTCGGGAACTACGAGAGTCTCACCGAGCTAGTGGAAAAGGCTGTGAATGTGGAGATTGGATTGGAAGCTGAGAAGGCGGCAACTAAGAAATCCAAGCAGCATCAAGAAGGAAAGTATGGTGGAAACCAAAGATCTTTTAAGGGTAAAGATAAGGAAAAAGAATCGGGAGGGCCAAGTCGACGATCTCTGTTCACAGGGAAATGCTTTAACTGTGGCAAGATAGGCCATAAGTCAAGTGAATGCTACGGGAAGAAACCTGGATCCTTTCAGTCAAACTCCTACAATCCTACATGTTTCACGTGTGGAAAGAAAGGGCACATCTCTACCCAGTGCAGCATCAACCGTCCTATCCCAGCTACGCCAATCACTGTCCATCCTCCTCCAGCTCCACCTGCAATCGCACCAGCACCAAAAAGACAAGCTATAGGAGGTAGAGTTTACGCTTTAGAACTAGAGGATACTAAACCTCCAGGCTCATCTAAGGGTCCCATCACAGGTATTTGGGTTCTTTAACCTTACTAATTTGACTTTGTGTTGTGTGATTGCTTGTGATGGATTGGTTAATTTCTATTGGATAATTATTATGTTGTTGATATATATTGATGTTGTGGCAGGAACTTTACATGTTGCGGGGCATCCCACACATGTATTGTTCGACTCCGGGGCAACACATAGTTTTGTGACCCCTGAGGTAGCTGCCGAGTTTGTGGGATCATTTGTGATTGACAGGATGGATGTGGCTGTAATGACTCCCAGAGACCAAACCCTCCAAGCAAAAGAATGCCTCAGAAGAGTTATGTTAGTCATTTGCGAGAAGATGTTCTTGGCAGATTTGTTGGTGGTGCCCTTAAAAGGATATGAAGTTATCTTGGGCATGGATTGGTTATTAGGCTATCGGGCACAATTAGATTGTGGAAAAGGTTGTATTTCGTTCAAGGAGAACGGGCAACGACAAATAGTGTTTTACGGGATCAGTCCAAGCAAGTCTGTGTCTTTAGTAGCTACCTTGAGAGTGGAAGATTTGCTTAAGGATGGAGAAGCATATCTGGTAACAATATCTGCTAGTGAAGGGCCCACTAGCAATGGAGTTGAAATTACATATATTGCGGTAGTACAAGAGTTCGAGGATGTGTTTGTAGCGTTAAAAGAATTACCTCCACCTCGGAGTAACCCTTTCACAATTAACTTGGAACCTGGAGCTAAGCCGATAGCAAAGGCTCCTTACCGCATGGCACCCGCAGAGTTAGCAGAGTTGAAGAAACAACTTGAAGATTTAATGGAGAAAGGTTTCATAAGACCTAGCTCTTCACCATGGGGAGCTCCAGTCTTATTTGTCAAGAAGAAGGATGGTAGCATGCGACTTTGCATTGATTATCGAGGAATCAACTATATCACCATCAAAGATAAGTATCCTCTTCCGAGGATAGACGAGTTGTTGGATCAGCTAAGGGGAGCAACTTGGTTTTCGAAGATCGACTTGGCGTCGGGCTATCATCAGATTCCAATATCAGAAGGTGATGTCATGAAGACTGCGTTTAGAACTTGTTATGGACAATACGAGTTCGTAGTAATGCCTTTTGGACTTACTAACGCACCGGCGGCCTTCATGAGATTGATGAATGAAGTCTTCCACGATTATCTCGACAAGTTCGTGATAATCTTCATCGATGACATTTTAATATATTCCAAGACAGAGGTCGAGCACAAAGCATACTTGAAGCTAGTGTTGGAGCGGTTAAGAAACCAGAAGCTGTATGCCAAGTTCAGCAAGTGTTCTTTCTGGAAAAGAGAGATCGGGTTCTTAGGGCACCGTGTGTCTGGAGAAGGAGTTTCCGTAGATTCAGAAAAGGTGAAAGCCATCGAGGAATGGCAAAGGCCATCAATGGTAACCGAGGTAAGAAGTTTCCTCGGGTTAGCCGAGTATTATCGAAACTTCGTCAAGAACTTTTCTTCGATCGCTAAGCCCTTGACGAAGTTGACCGGAAAAGGAGTTCCGTTCATCTGGGGAAAATAAACGGATGAAGCATTTCAGAGATTGAAGAAAGCTTTGACCACAATACCGGTATTGGCATTACCTGAACAAGGTAAACTTTACACAGTATACGCAGATGCTTCTAGGGTTGGGTTGGGTTGTGTGTTGATGCAGGAAGGCAAAGTAATTGCTTATGCATCAAGGCAACTCAGGAAACATGAAGAGAACTACCCAACACATGATTTAGAAATGGCGGCAGTGGTGTTTGCGTTAAGGATTTGGAGATCGTACTTATATGGAGAAGTCGTGGAAGTATTCACAGATCATAAGAGTCTCAAGTACTTGTTCACACAGCCTGATTTGAACCTCCGACAAAGGCGATGGATGGAGTTTGTGGCGGATTACGACCTGAAGATTCAATACCATCCAGGCAAAGCTAATGTGGTCGCAGATGCACTAAGTCGTAGAAAGTTGGCTTCTGATGTTGGAAAGGAAGTGGAAGCGCTATCAAGTGAGCTCAAGTTGATGAGTTTATGGGCAATTGAAGGGGAGCTAAGTGAGCCTTTAGGCATGCGTTCCGTAAACCAGGCAGGTTTACTCGCACGGATCAGACAGGAGCAACAACGTGATGAAAAGTTAAAAGGGATCATCGCAGAAGTCAAAAATGAAGAAGCTCCAAATGAAAGTGGCTATCATGTGGGGGCAGATGATACACTATTACTTAATGAGAGGATATCAGTACCACAGGGAGAAGGGCTACGAGATGAGATTTTGAAGTCGGCGCATCACTCGTTACTCAGTATCCATCCCAGGAGTACGAAAATGTATCGAGATATCCGAAGGTATTACCATTGGCCAGGAATGAAGAAATCAGTGGCGCGATGGGTGGCTCAATGTCAAACTTGTCAACAAGTCAAATTCGAGCATCAGATTCCAGGAGGATTGTTACAAAGCTTACCAGTACCTCAGTGGAAATGGGATTTCGCATCCATGGATTTCATCACTGGGTTACCCCCGGCTCGAGGTAGATCAAATAACGCAATATGGGTGATTGTCGACAGACTGACGAAGGTGGCGCACTTGTTACCGATGAAGGAAACCGATAAGGTAGAAGTATTGGCAGAGATGTATGTGGACCAAATTGTGAGGTTGCATGGTATGCCAACAAATATTGTCTCCGATCGAGATCCTAGATTCACCTCAAATTTTTGGAAGGCGTTACAAGAAGCAGTGGGAACTAAGTTATTCATAAGCACCGCGTATCATCCCGAGACGGACGGCCAAACCAAAAGAACCATTCGCACCATAGAGGATATGATGCGGATGTGTATATTGGATTGGGCGGGAAGCTGGGAAAAGCATTTACCATTAGTCGAATTCTCCTACAACAACAGCTTTCATTCTAGCATAGGTATGGCACCATATGAGGCGCTTTATGGGGGACCATGGAAAACACCTTTATGCTGGACCGAAGTTGGAGAAAGAAGAGAGTTTGGGGAATTGTAGAAGAGACGATGAAAAAAGTTGGAGATCATTCGAACCAATATGAAGAAAGCACAGGATAGACAAAAGAAGTACGCTGCTCAATCAAGGAGAGAAATGGTGTTCAGTATTGGTGATTGGGTTTATCTGAAAGTGTCAGGTCAAAAAGGAAAGGACCGATTCGGGAAGGTCGGCAAACTAGCGGTAAGATTCATTGGGTCTTACCAGTTTATACAACGAATCAGAGAGGTAGCTTATCGTCTCAACCTACCTGAAGAGATGCAAATACATCCGGTATTTCACGTATCAATGCTGCGGAAACATGTTCATGATCCCAGCGCTATTGAGACAGAGCAACTCGAAAACCTGCAAACAAACCTCACTTATCCAGAGGGACCAATCCGAATAGGTGAGCGTCGGATACCAAGATTGAAAAATCGAGAAATTCCTCAAGTCCAAGTTTTCTGGGGTAAGCGGAACCGTGTAGTTGTGACCTGGGAGGATGAATCAAGATTCAAAGCGTTGCATCCAGAGTTCTTCCATGAAGATGTAGTGATGGAAGAAGGGGCATCACCGGATCCTTAGAGAATTCGGGGACGAATTCTAATAGGGGGAGGAGGATGTAATACCCCGTCTTAAAAAAAAAAAACCTAATTTCGGTTTTATGGAATTTCTCGGAGAAGCCGAAGGCTCGGGAAATTTTTATCCTCAAGGTTAAGGTTATTCTGGAGTCTATTAAAAATATTGATCTCATCAGAACGGGAGCGGAAGAATATTCAGGATTGATCGCGGGACGAAAATTCACCAGAAGGGCCGAAATCGCGCAAATCGACCGAGAAGCTCGAGGTGGCTTGATCTAAGGGATCAGTACGTGGTCTCAACCATTAAACCTGCTGAGTGTCAACACAAGAAGGAGGTGTAGACATGCATGAAGAAGTTCCATGCAGCTCGACACACAGAAGCACAAGGTGTCGCAGTACCTGCGATCTGCTCATGCGAACCGACATGCAGAGGCCCGTGTGTCGCGATGCATGAACACCAGACATGCTGAAGGGCAAGTGGACGTGGAGGTGTCTTATGGCATGGCCAGGAGGCATGCAACAGGGCATGTGGACGCCCATGTGTCGCCACACATGCGACCGGAAGCATGCGAGACGACACACATGCGATCCAGTGGCATGTTCTTATTGGCCGGCAACTTCTATATATACCCAGCCACCCTTCACCATTTTTACTCATCTCATTCCATAGAAACCAAAGCAAAACGTGGTTAGAGAGAGAGAGAGAAAAAGAAGTGAGGTGCTTTAGAAGTATAGACATTTCCAAAGACCGATAAACTGCCGGGAAATTCTGAACGACTGTCCAGAACTGAAAGAAGTTTTTTCAGAGTTCTGATCAGTCCAGACCAGTCCACTCAAGAAATCGACGTTGAGTTTTGGGATTTAACATCACGGTACCAAGACGAAGATTTGGAGGGGATAAAAGGGGTTTGGTCAACATCCGAAATCAAAGAGTCGAGCCACATCGCTTAATCACTGTGAGTCACGGTTAATTGTTTGTTAACGTGTTTTTAATGAAGGTTCCTGACATCGGAGACGGTTTCCGAGCTAGGATAGCCGGACCGGTCTAGGTGTCAGTTTGTGGATCCGAGGCTTGAGACGATGTCTGGACTAAGTGGATAGCAAGACTAGTCTAAGCACCCGGATTATTGTGATTATGTGATTATTATACGTTGTTATAGTGTGTACCTCGTGTTGGTTCTAGTAGTAGTTTGCAGGTCATTGCTTCCTCAAATGGTACCACTAAGCCGGTCGTGGTCCGGAAAGTGGTGGGCTCGGTTGAACTTGGCTTGATCACCAAGGCCGAGTGTCACACGTGGATGTGACAGCCCCCAGAAAGTCCGATAGAGGACCGGGGCACGGCGATTCTGATTGAGGACCGTGACCGGGCGATTCCCAAGCGTCTACATCTGTGTGGTGTAATAGTGAAGGGATTGCCGGTGTCCCTTATGTGGAGGAAGAATGATTTTGTTGGGCCCTAGGAATATATATATATATATATGTTGTTTGATTGATGCGACACTCATAAAGAGTGTTTTGATTTAATATGGTTTAATGGTTTATTGCTTAAATCGGTCTTGCTTTATGATTTTGAATGTTGCTTGTTGAACTATCCGTCTTGCTTGTGTTTAGGGTTAGGTTTAGAATGACGGGTAGTTGTATATGCTAGATAGGGAACCCTGGCTCACTGAGTGAAACTAGTTCACTCACTCCTCACATCCTTTTGCAGGTTACTAGTAGAAAGGACCATAGCGCTCGCGGAACTGTAGGAGCTGGTGTAGATTGGACATCTTTTGCTAAAGATTCGTTTTCAAGATATATAAATGTATGTTTTACTTTCCACCGCGTCCATGGACCCTATGTATAATATTTTGAGCTTGTGAACTTCATGTTTTATAGATATGGAATAAAGTATGTTTCATATTCGTGACGTGTTGAATCTGATATTAGGTTAGTCCAACCTAACACAACTCTATGATTTGGTACGGGTTGCAAAGCCTTAGGCCGAAGATTAGAGGAAACGAGTTTTGAATGGATATTATGGGTTACAGAATTATGTTTGTGACTTGGAAAGTCTATTCTCAACCCATCGTAACACTTTCGGACTTGGCAGAGGAAGGTCGTTCGGGCATGTTCTTGTTTGATTGTTGCTCGGCTGACTGACCGATGTCTAAAACGGTTCGGGGGTGTTACATTCACGATCCAATGGTTGTTGATCACGGTTGATGATGGTTGTTGCCTTCTTCTTGGCCTTCTTACACTTGTCAATCGTGGTTATCAAGTTGAACCTTTGCTCAATCTGCTCTTGCATATACATAGGCTTCAAGTCAGCATCAATCATAATCTCGTCCATGAAGAGCTTCAAAATCACACCGGACTTTAGTATCTTACTGTACCCGTCCTTTTGGCATTTGTGCTCATCTTCATCTGTAATCACCATCCACTTCCCATATCTCTCTTCATAAGAGAAATAGATTCTCCATGGGCATTTGTCTTTAGTCCCACACACAGCCCCTGATTTAATTTTCCCCCATTTATTCACCTTAATATTCCACCCTCCCTTCAAAGCAAACTCAACTAATGCATCTTTGAAATCTTCAACTGTGTTAAACACTTGCCTTAGCTCTAGGTGACCATCTCCTGGTTTGAATCTCAACATAGCCTCCTATTCCTCACCATCAAAATTGGGAGGCGTGTTATAATAGTCAAAATCTTCATCAACAAAGCCATCAACATTTCTTTCTACTCGGATCTCTTCTTCACGAAGTTCCTGAACCTGCTCTTCCTCAGGATGATCTACTGAGTTCACTATGAACAAATTAACAATTCCTTTCCACTCACCCGCTTCATACATCGTTCTGAAATCATCATCTCTAACATGGCTCAGTTTCTTTCTATCCTTGTGATTCTCAAAAGGAAGCGTGTACCACAACTTCTGGACATATAATCCCTCCCCAAACTCATCTAATAAAGATGTGAACAACTCCTCTTGTTTGCATTCAATTGTTTTAACATCTCTACCAATATAGCCAACATCACCGCTTCTTTTCTTCACCCAATATCTACCGAAACTAACATTAAATGTTACAATCTCTAACATTCTATTAAAGAGAAGAGAAAATTTCAACAAACTAAACCAATTTTGGTTTCCAGTCACTAACAATCAGCAATCTAAACATTTTGTGAGGAAATAAATTACCTCATTTTCCAGTAGCTAACACCCTTCGATGACCCAACACTCGTGTTCTCGTGAAAGACCTTCGGATCGTGAAAGACCTTTGGATCTTCAAGTTTCTAAGATTTTCGTGTTCTTGTCTAAAAGAGAGAGAGAGAGAGAAAGACTCGAGAGCTTAAGTCGAAGAAGAAGGGGCTAGGGTTTCTAATTTTAATTTTGCCCCAATTCAAAACGACGTCGTTTTGATTAATGAATCAAACGACGTCGTTTTGTGCTTGCGCCAGAATAAATTAAATGCCACGTATTATCCTATTACGCATGGTTTAACGTCAGACTAATGGTAAGTTAGTCAAGGTAAGATTTAATGATATGGATTGAAGTTTGGGTTGGAAATTTAAATAAAAACTTAGTTCAGGTATGGTTTCGCACTAATGTTTAGTATGGGTATGAAAAGGCAGGACAGAAGAAGTTGGGGTAAAAAAAAGCACTTTTCCTGTGAAATGAAAGTTAACTTACAGTTCATCAGTTTAAATCTTCTCGTGTTGAGTAATGATTTTAGAATATATGTTCTTTGACATAAGTCATTTTATGCAACTATTTTAGAATAGATGTTTTTGATGTCGAAGAAGGATTAATATTTTATAGAAAACATATTAGGTTTATAAAGTAGGTCAATAAGTTAAGGTTGTTACACAATTTTGTAGATTCGCCAACTAATTTTTATCATAATATCTTTTGAAATATCTCCAAAATGCTTACAAGATACATTAATCGAATATGTTGAAAGATACTGGCCTGGATTTTTATATAAATCAAATATGCTGAAATTTAATGTATATTTCTCATAAATTTCGTGAAATTGTTAAAAAAATATTTGAACACAGAGAACTCCAAAAACTATTAATAGGTAAGATCTTATAAATGAAAAAATTGGTTAAAACAGAAAGTTTATAATAAATTTTTTAATAGATGTGTTAGTATTAGGTAAGCTTCCTAGGTGTTTAATTGATTGTTATGAGGTACAATTATTATGAACACGATTACTATAGATATTTTCTAATATATTGTATTAGGAAGATATTAATTATCTGTTATGATATTCCCTGAAAATACTGATAATATATATAGCGTTTTTGAATGTATTGATATGAATAGGTTTAACATATTCACTATTTGAAAAATGTATAGTGTAATTGTTGTATCAATGATATATACCATAAGTTCATAACCGAGAATTTATAATACAATATATTGAATAAACCGGATTATTTTTAGTATACTAAACATGTATAATTTTGCCTAGATAAGAATTTCCATGTATGTGTTTCAAAAAAAAAAAAAAAAGAATTTCCATGTATATAAAATGTATGAGATGTAAAATAACAATTAGATTTCGTGAATGTACAGATTAGTGTTCATATATTGTGTTTATATCAATTTTGTTGGGCATATATATGTAACCGGTTTAGAATAAAAAAATTTGGGACATTTTAGCTCGTTCATAGATCATCATATTTAGTGTTCATTTAAAATTGTCATCCTATTAAAACGGGATGGTCTAAGTTTTCTGGTTTGAAATATGAATCGGATTAAACACATTATGACAAGAAATAAGAATACTAAACGATAGAGAAAATATACATAGTTCAATCGTATTTATTTAGTATAAATTATTAAACTATTATGGTAAATCAATAGAAATCGTTTTTATAGAAATTAATAGTGAACCAGTTTTTTTTACGGGGATTTACCAAATATGACACAAAACTTGATTTTGATTGCAAAAGTATACCCAAACTTGAATCAAATGCAAAAGTAATCCAAAAGCCTTATGAAATTACAGTCAGCCCCTTGTGAGTAAACAAAAAAACAGAACTCATTTTTACGAATATATCCCCGCTAAGTCTTCTGAGTCTTCTGAGATTCTGTTAAGTTTTCTGGACGACGTCCACGGAAGTCGTCTGGTATAGTTGATCTTAAAAATAATTTATAAATTTTGTAAAAAATATTTTGATTAGCGAATAATTAAAATCATGTAATTATAAACAGTTTTAAATGATATAAATTAAGATATAATAAAATTAAATTATTTTCAACATAGATGAGTGAAAGTAGTGAATCATTATATTCTTTGGTCTAGGGTTTGGCAACATATGTTGTAGTATTGTATGTATTCTTAGGGTTAGATTTTGGAAAGCTTAAATGTTTTTTTGAAAAATTAAATTTTTATCTACATGTGATTATTTCTGTGTATAGTAAACACTTTTAAAGTTTAATTTGATTTTATGAAATGTTTAGTTAGTTAATTTAGTTTATGGGTTATGTTTAGGGTCTAGACGACTAACATGTAAGTTGTCTGGGAAGTCTTCTAACTCCCGCTAAAAATATTTTAGTTTCCCGCTAAAAATATTTTAGTTTCCCGCTAAAAATATTGAAGTCTTCTGGGCGACTTACAAGTACGTCGTCTAGTAAGTCTTCTGATCAAAAATATTTAACCATATTGGAATTTTTGTCTCCATATATAAAAAAGCATTTACACATTCTCTCTCCTTCTCTCAAATGGCTGCAACAAAAATGGCATGTTCCTCATTCTAAAACTCTCTAAACTCTCTCTAATCTCTTTGAACTTATAAACACCAAACTTTATATCAATTTATTGTTTTTGTCTCATGTCTTTCTCACTAGTTTATCTTGTTTTGCAGGTTTTTCATCACATGGTTCTCATCTTCCACACATTTAAAGGTAGATTTAATAATTTTAGATATGTATTTTTGTGTGTTCTATAAAGGTAGATCTATCTAATATTCCACTCATTTTCCCTGTTTTTAAGTCATTTGAACATTTTTGGAGATGCAGGTTTTTCATATCTGGATTTGGATATGCAGGTTTTTCAGATCTGGAAGACTTCTGGGGTAGAAGACTTCCAGACAACTTCCAGGAAGACTTCCAGACGACTTCCAGGAAGTCTTCCAGACGACTTCCAGGAAGTCTTCCAGACGACTTCCAGGAAGTCTTCCAGACGACTTCCAGGCAGTCTTCTGACGGAGTCTTATCCCATGTCTCCCTTTGATAATAGATCCGAGCGTTTTGGTAAGTTCTTATGTGGATTTTTTTTTCATTTGGTAACCTCCTGCTGCATAAAATTTATACTTTTTTCCAAACTAAAACTCTTCAAACCCACTCTAATCTCTTTGACTTGAAAACACTAAACTTTATATGAATTTTTCATTTTTGTCTCACGTCTTTCTCACTAATATATCTTTTTGTTGCAGGTTTTAATCACATGGTTCTCATCTTCCACTTGGATATATACTTTGTATGTTCTATAAAAGTATGTCTATCTAATTTTCCACTCATTTTCTTTGTTTTTGAGCCATTTGAACGGTTTTTGATATGATATGCAGGTTTTACAGATCAGGGTTTGATATACATGTTTTTCAGATCTGGATCAGACTTTGGAATACTTATGGGAAGTCTTCTCGGAAGTCTTCTAAAATATAATGTGTTAGAAGACTTTCAGGAAGTCTTCCAGACGACTTCCAGGAAGTCTTCCAGACGACTTCCAGGAAGTCTTCCAGACGACTTCCAGGAAGTCTTCCAGGAAGTCTTTCAGACGACTTCCAGGAAGTCTTCTGACGGGGTCTTCTTCAATATCAAGTGGAGTCTAAGCTTGTCTTTGTAGAGGAATGATCTATACTAGTTTTGTTTGTGGTATGTTTTGTGATTTGCATGTGTACTCTTTAGTTGTGACTTTTTTGTAAATTTGAAGAGATATTAATGAAAAAGTTTGGTAAATATATATGTTCATTTTCTACGACATTATCTTACCAAAATTACTTGACATTGAAGTTATTGATACAACTTCAATAGCAAAACACAATAACACAAAAAATTAATCAAATTTATTACAACTAAGGGAGAAGAATTCTCAAGAAAACTTAGTCAAATTCACAAAAGATAAAACATTACATAAGTTCAAAGCTAGAACACTTTCATTAGATACATAAGTAAAAAGTATATCTTATGATCTGAGAAGACACATTAAATCATGTTACTTGATATTCTTGAAGTTACTTAACACTTTTGAAAATTAAATAAGCATATCTTAAAGTTACTTAACAAATTTACAAAAACTAACGTAGAAGACTTCCACGGAAGTCTTCTCAATTAGCTAGAAACTTTACAAAGCATGAATGTTGGTAACCTTATAAATATCACCAATTAAATTATAAATTTCATTCAGTAGCCCCAATATTGACTAATATACATGAATTAACAAACAAAAAAAAAGTCTTTATAGTTTTAGAGAAAATGAAAGTTTATTAAACATTGACGCAGACGACTTCCACGGAGGTCGTCTGGTAGACTTCTAGGAAGTCGTCCATTTAGGTTAATTTTGCAATTGATATTTAACCTAGACGACTTACATGAAAGTCGTCCATCTTTGTTTGTTTAAAAAAAAAATCTAGACGCCTTCCATGTAAGTCGTCTAGGGAAAATTGGTTAGTTTTGCATTTGACCGGATTGTGTCAAAAATTTCACTTTTCCTGGACGACTGTAGAAAATTAAAAAATTAATATTTTGTTATACCTAGACGACTTCCATGTAAGTCGTCACAGGTTAGTTTTGCAATTGAAAAATAAAACAAAAAAATTATTTTTTTCTAGACGACTTACACGGAAGTCGTCCGTCCGACGACTTACATGGAAGTCTTCCAAGATAAGCATGGTTTGACCAGAATCTCGGAATAAAATTATGGACGACTTTCGTGGAAGTCGTCTGATGGACGACTTCCGTGTAAGTCGTCCAGACAAAAATAATTTTTTTTTATTTTTCAACTGCAAAACTAATCTGAGACGACTTACATGGAAGTCGTCTAGGTATAACAAAATATTTTTTTTTTAATTTTCTACTGGACGACTTCCATGTAAGTCGTCATAGGAAAAGTCAAATTTCTGACACAATCCGGTCAAATGCAAAACTAACCCATTTTCCCTAGAGAATCTACATGGAAGTCGTCTCGATTTTTTTTTAACAAACAAAGATGGACGACTTCTATGTAAGTCGTCTAGAAAAACACATTTAAAAGTCAATTGCAAAATTAACCTCTGCATTGACCAGAAGACTTCCATGTAAGTCGTCTACAGCCAGACGACTTCCCCGGAAGTCGTCTGGCTGTAGACGGCTTGTTTCATAGTTTCAACCAGTGAGATAACTTGTTTAGCACACATAAGTCTTCTCCAAGCACCCAGAATCTCAAACAAAAGTTACCCACCAAGAATCGTAAGCTTCAATGGCTCTATGAACCATAAAATTTTTAGAATCAAAATCTTGGGTTTTTTTTGGATGAATATGGAGACAAAGTAAAGAGATATTGTTTTTTGTTCATAAGAATTGAAAAAGAAAGAGTGTAAATCGATTTTTAGGTGCATTAAGAGTTTCAATTTGGTTGTTCATCGTGGTTGGTGTATTGATGGCAATGACAATATTGTGAATACTTGAGGAAGATGAGGGTGATAGAGTAAAATATGCATTTTCAGAAAAAAAAAGTGATGGCATTTTCGTAAATAATATGAACTTTGGGGTGAAAGAGACAAGTCAAAGTTCCAAAAAAAACATAGGTTAGTTTTGTGTTTGACTTCAAGTTTTGAGTCATATTTGCAAAAAGCCATTTTTTTTAACCCTGTCGAAATATTAGGAAAATACAATTAATGAATTATCCTGGTTGTAAACATAGGAGAGAAGGTGTATTACATTTAAGGTACCTGAACACTAGAGACCGTCACAGTAATTATTTGCTGTTCACAAATATGCCGGTGCGGGTCAAGGCGAATGTTGAGGCTGTTTGTGATCAATCCGAGAGTCTTATAGGATCTCTTGCCTCAGTCCGCCATCTCTCTTTGTGTTCTAAATTTTCAAACGTAAGCTTTTGTTAATTTGGAATCACTCAAGTCACAACCCTAATTGTTTTCTGTCAATTTTAATTTTACTTTGTTTGTTCGCTTCGGTTACAGATTCCATACCATGCAGGCACTTCCTTTGCCTTTCTTGAACATCTAGAGCTGTGTACTTGTTCTTCGGAGTGGTGGAATCTACTTTCCCGCATAATCACAGACCCCCTAACCCTTCGAGTTCTCAAGCTTAAGTCGGTATGTAGTATTCAGTTTCCTTTTTTTTTTTTTTTTTTTTTTTTTTTCTGTCACTGAAAATTATATTAAAAAATTAAAGCAGGCCCAATGGACTTCAGCCCAGGTTCGTTACAGGAAATCGAAGGGACTCCTTCGCTAGTCGATCACAAACAGAGTTGTTTGATCTTGAAACATGAAAAAAGAAGATAGAGGCGAAAACAGTAGAGATCGATCTGATGCCGGAGACAACACCAATAATATCTTTTCTCTGCGATGTGCCGTTGATTGCTCCAAGGAGCGTTGTGCAGTTGGTGTAGACTTTCAGATCGGGGATCTCGAGGTCCACTGCCTTTTATAGAGCCGCTCTCACCGCCAAGGCTTCCGCCATCAGCGGTGATCCGACAAACTCCTGGACGAGGGTTTCTTCCATTGCGGTCGGAGGGGATGTGCCTGAGAATGTCCACACTAGTCCAGCTCTCTTCCTTTCCTTGTCCCACGCCGCGTATGTATTGCATATAACCGCCGTCGATTGTTGTTGTTGACTTCCCATTGATGGAGCCGCTTCTCTCGCAATCTGCTGTGGAGAAGAATGCGCTTGAGTCTTTTGCTGAGCCAGGTTCCATTCCTTTGCTGATGCTAGTCCCTTTGTTGCTGTTTCTTTGGATGAGCTGTTCTTATTTTCAAAGACCAGAGCATTCCTTGAGGTCCAAATTGCCCAACAGATCCAGGGTAGGACGTTACCACTTATTCCTGTCAGGGGGAGGCAAATCATTTTCCGGAACTTGGTGATCACGTTCGTGAAGCTATCCTCAGCGGCTATGTGAACCGTTTGAGCTAGAGGTACTACGCTCCATACTTCTTTCGCAAATGAACTGTTGAAGAAGAGATGGGTTTTTGTCTCTCTTTCTTGGCATCTCACGCACTTCATGTCTGAGCCCATTCCTCGTTTCTGTAGGTTCTCTCCTAGGGGAAGAGCGTTTTGTATGATTGACCACAAGAATATCTTCATTTTTGGAGAGAAGGAGCCTTTCCAGACGTCTTTAATCCAATCGAAGTCTCCTGGGTTTGCTTGCAGTATCTGAGGTAGAGGGCATGATGCAGTGGAGTTATATCCTGATCTCGTAGAGTATATCCCTGAAGGCAGAGGAAGCCAGATGACCGAGTCTTCAGCTCCAGACTTGCTTGGGTGGAGGCATTAGATTTGGTCAGCAAAGGCAGGTAATACTTCTGTGATTCTCTTTTTATTCCACTCTAGGTTTGAAGTGAGTAGGTCTGCCACCGTTAGGTCTTTTACTACTTCTCCAGTCGGGCCATAGGGTTTGGTTTGAGTATCTAGAGAAATCCAAGAATCTCTCCAGCTGTTTATTGTATTACCATTTCCTATGGCCTTTCCTAGGTTGCCTTGTAGTAGATCTCTCCCGGCCAGAATCCCCCTCCAGCCGTGTGAGCACGAACTAGACGCTGAGACTTTTAGAAAGCTCAGTTTGTGACAATATTTTCCCATCAGTGTGCGTGCTACGAGGCTACTTGGGGCCGTTAGGATTCTCCAAGCTACTTTGGCGAGTAGAGCTTGGTTGAATATTTGGATATCTCTGAAACTCAAACCTCCACTCCCTTTAGGTTGAGTTAGCTTGTCCCAAGCCACCCAGCACATTTTCTTTTTCCCTTGGGGACCATCCCACCAATATCTAGTTAAGACTAATTGTATTCTCTTACACAAACTTACAGGTATCAAGAACCAAGACATGGTGTATGTTGGTGTTGAGGTGAGGACAGACTTCAGCATAGTGAGTTTACCAGCTTTAGACAGTAGTCTTGTTGATAGGCTCATAGCTCGCTGTCGGATTCTGTCAACTAAGGCAGTGAAGATGTCTGTCTTTTTCCTGCCAAAGTGTTCTGGTACTCCCAAGTACTTCCCCACTCCACCTTCTTTACTGATTCCAAGAATTAACTTTGCCTCTTCTTTGACTGCAGGGGGTGTTTTTGAGGAGAAGGTAATGGAGGATTTGGTCTTATTAATCTGTTGTCCAGATGCTCTCCCGTATTTTGAGAGGATTTCCACTAGCGCTGCACAGTTCTTCGTCGAGGATTGACAGAAGAACATGGTATCATATGCAAAGAGCAGATGATTGATCCGTGGGCAACCTCGAGCGACCCTTACTCCCTGGAGATCACCATTTTTTGCTGCATTTTTGCACAGCCCCGACAAAACCTATCCGCACAGGATAAACAGGTAAGGAGACATTGGATCTCACTGTCTAATCCCCCGGTATAGTTGTACTTCTCCGTAGCTTGAGACATTAACTAGATATGAATAGGTAACCGTAGTCACACATTGTATAATCCAGTTTGTCCAAATCTCATGGAAGCCTAGACTTTTTAGTACTTTAGCTATGAAACCCCATTCCACTCTGTCGTAGGCTTTTGACATATATGTTTTCACCGCTATTGTGCACTTTTTTCTGCCTTTGACGCCTTTAGGAAGTGTATAACCTCATGTGTAATGAGAACATTGTCTTGAATTGCTCTCTCTGGTATAAACACTGACTGATGCTCAGATATTATTGAACTTAGCACTGGTTTGAGCCGTAATGATAGGAGCTTTGAGATGATCTTGAAATAAACGTTGCAGAGTGCTATAGGACGATACTCTGCCACTTTAGAGGCCGTTGTGGTTTTGGGAATCAATCTGACAAATGTTTTGTTGATTGACGGGGGTAGGTACCCTGAGATGAAGAAGAGCTGGATCTCTCGTGATACTGCATCCCCTACTGTGTCCCAGTTAGTCTGAAAGAAACTAGCTAAGAAGCCATCTGGGCCTGGAGCCTTATCAGGGTGAATAGCAAAGGTAGCCTCTTTAATTTCACAAGAGGAAGGGATCCCAACAAGCCTTTCATTATGTTCTTGTGTAACGCAGGGTTGGAGGGCTTCATTTACTACATCTTCTCCATCTAGATTGCTAGCCGTGAAGAGTTGAGAGTAGAACTTGCAGATAACCTCCGAGATTTGCGTTTCTTCATAGACAGGTAGCCCATCTTCATAGACAGGTAGCCCATCTTCATCCTCAATCACCGTCATTCTATTCCTTGCTTTCCTTCCTTTTGTCACCGCGTGAAAGTAGTTAGAGTTTGAATCTCCTAACGTTAACCGTAGTTGCCTGCTCCTTTGTTTCAAGAAGTCTTCTTCGGATTTATATGCAAAGAGAAGTTTCTTGTTGATCTCGTGGATTCTACTCTCATCAGCTATTGGATTAGCCATAGCCTCTTCCAGTTGTGTTTTGAGAAGATCGATATCTTTCCTGCTATTCTCCTGATGCTCTTTGCACCATCTACAGATTGCCCTTCTACATAAGGTAAGTCTTTCCTCCACATGAAGGTTTTGTGCTCCCACCCAGACTTCATGGATCAGTTGTTTCACTTCTGGGTTTTCTCGGAGCCTCCTGTCGTATCTGAACAATTTAGTGCCTTTTTTCCTTGTCGCATCCAGGTAGGATATGAGTGGTCGATGGTCTGAACCCTCATACCTCAGGTAGCTGCTTCTACAGGAGGGGAAAAGCTCTATCCATTCGCTGTTGCTGATCGATCTGTCAAGTCTACACTGGACTAGGCGAGAATGCCTCTGTCCTCTCCATGATAGATAGCTACCCGAATGTTTTAGATCGAAGAGGTCATTGTGGGATATGAAAGTTCTGAAGGCGCAGAAGGTCCCTTCAGCCCTGTCTGGTCCTCCGCACTTCTCACTGTTGTCTATAATCTCATTAAAGTCACCTGTCAGTAGCCACGGTTCCCCTTGATTGATTTGTAACTTTGTCAGCTCTTACCAACCCGATTGACGTTTTGTATGATCAGGTTCCCCGTATACAAAGGTGGCATGGAAGCTGACTCCTTTATGAGTAATTGTGGTGTCTATGAAGTTCTTCGAGGACTTCAACACTTCTAGTTTGATATCAGGTTTCCAAGTTAAGAACAGTCCTCCGCTACCTGGCGTTTCTGGTGGTACCACAACGTATTGATCTGGGTGGAGCCACTGTAGTTTGTCCAAGACCACCTCAGTGGGATTTTTTGTCTCCATGAGGAAGAAGATATCAGGAGCATTTCGCCTGTGGATCTCCTTCGAACGCTGGATCGTAATGGGGTTTCCCAACCCATTACAATTCCAGCTTGCTACGACTAAGGAGCCAGGTGTGGAGAGGCCTGAAAATCCGAGCTTCTCTTGGTCCTTGCAGGAATAAGGTTTATGGGCGGGTTTGGGTTATTACTCCTCGAATTTTTCGGTGGTACTGCAGAGGCTCCATCACTGGTTGCCTTCTTCTGCGCTGATGATCTAGGTCCCTTTGAAGGGCCTGCTCCTCTAGCTGGTGAGTTCTTTATCTGCGAGATTTTCATTTTTTCGAGCTAGCTCCTCTTAGGATATTAGGACTATTCCCTGATGGTCTGGTCAGAGTTGGTTTACGTACCCTTCTTTTGACTCTATTTTGGAAATCTTTGAGGGTCTCATCTTCCCTAACCTGTTCAACAGGTTCTTGGGGGATCAAGGGTACTTCATCTGGTCCAAGGACGGGGTTAATGACAATCGATTTCAACTTTGTAGGTCCTTCAGACTCTCGTCGTGGAGTTGTGTCGACCTCTCTGTATCTAAGATCTATTTCAGTGTCTTCCCCTGCTGCAAAAGCATTCTCCTCAATCTTTGGGCTACAGTTGTCTGTGGGAGCTGGGAGGGTTATATCTCTGAGGGGAAACTTCTGGTTCAGTGGTGGTGGTGGGGTATTGTGGGGTCCCCTAGACTGTGAGAACAGAGCGTGTCTGCGAGTCTCTGCTGCTATGATTGACGCTGCCGTCTCTTCCATCTGCCCCGAGGCATCTACAAATGAGACTCTTTGTCTCCTAGCAGCTGCTTCCACCGGATCAGGGCAGCTTAAGTACTGCCTTGTTACATGGTGTAAGTCCTCCATTACTTCCTCCATCGTTGGTATGTGGGCCCAATTGGATTTGTTTGTGTTATTTCAGGAGCTACGGTATCTCTGGGAACAAGGGAGCGTTGTTCCGGCGTTCTTGTTAAGTTCTCTTCTGGATCCATCGTTTGTTTGGGCCTCCATTGGCCTTGCCTTCGTTGGGGGAACAGGTCTCGTCCTCTTTTTGTCTCTCTGTAGCTAGCTTGTTTGCTCTGAGTGTACTATGGAGAGTAGTATGATTGAGCTTCCTCTTGTGTTATTTTTTGACTCCATGTCGGTTTTGGGGGATGTATAGCGTTTGTAGAAGGTACTGGTGGAGGTATCCGAGTTTGTCTTGTGCTTACTCTCTCACCAAAGACCTTTCCATGTCTATCTACCCTTGTCTTGAAGCCGACTAGGTCAGTGTCTACCTTTTTCTTGCTTTGTTCCTTTTCTACTTTCTCCGTATGTAGAGAGCTTGAGGTTCTTGTTTCATAGAAATTCTCCTCTGCTTTTTGTGATTGATTTTGATTCCGGTTTGCTTCCTCCTCTGGTTTCTGGGGACAGTTTCTTCTTGAGTGTAAGAGCGAGAAGCAGTGCGAGCAGTGACCCTCTAGTCTCTCATATTCCAAGGTGACCGAGGTTTCTTCTCCCGAGTCGAACTCAATGACCAGGGGCTTTAGTCCATCAACTGACACTTTAACCCTGGCTGTTGTCTTTGTTAATTCATGGTTCGCCATTGTGCCTAGCTCCTGGCCCACTCTACAGACCATGTCATCCTGCCAGTAGTGAAGTGGGAGTCCTTTGATTCTGATCCAGAATGGTATCATGGACGGAAAGTAGTTGGATATCACTGGTTCCCACCTTTGTAGAATGACCATCCAGTATGCAAAGTGATAGGGCCTGTTGTCAAGAACTCTTCGCAGGTCCTCCTCTCTTTCAAATCTAAACTGGAAGCAGTTGTTTCCCAGGTCTGAGCCTACTGCTTTGCCTTGCAGGTTCCATTTGCGTGGAAGGACTGGAATGAGGGCCCATATCTTTTGCTCTTGTGGGTTGGTGAGTCTTCCTATCAAGGTAAGAGCATTTTCCTTGATGAGAGCTGAGGTATCAATGCTGGGGGCTTTGATTCTCTTCACTTTGTTATTCTGTTCTTCTCTCATCTGTTGTTTCCCCTTTTCAGCCAGAGTAAATCTCGTCGCCATTGCTTGTGGTTGCTAGTACTCGTTGCTGGAGGAGTTAGATGTCGACTCCTAGCACCTGTTTACTATGATAGAGGTACTCTTATGCTTTGTTACTTTGAAAAAAGTTAGAACAACTCTTGAAGAATCTTCAGTGGTGGTGATGGCTGCGGTTGAGAACTGTTTAGCTTGTTGTTGCGCTTCTTCAAACAGGTTTTAGGCCGTGAAGATGCTTCTAGGTCGAGATTTGTGGTTGGTGTGAAGATGGAATGGTTGCTTGCAGGATGCTATTTCAGGGCAAGGAGTAGGGTTTCCATCAAGAACCTTCAAAGTGCCCAGTGAATACTTTCCTTCTGAGGAAAGAAAGTGAGTGGTCACTGATATCTTGCATATTTGCATTGTTTTAAGCTTGCATATTTGCATTGTTTTAAGCTTCCATTTTGTACATAATGATCATATATATTAGGAGTTTAGCATCTTTAGGATCCATTTTGCATTCATATGTCTTAATCAGGTAATGAGTATCCTATGGAGCAATCAGAGGTTTTTAGAAGCATTGTGATCCAATAAGAGATGAAGAATGGAGATTGATCAATCATAAGGCGATCGACGCGGGTAGCAGCACCCCGAGTCCACTGACCCGCGTCACCGAAAGATCAACTCAAGAAGCAACGCGGGAAGGATCACGCGGGGTCGAGTACCCGCTCGCACGGGCTAGAAGAATCATCGCGGTCCGACGCGGGGAAGGCGACGCGGGTGATCCCCATCTTGCCCTACCCACATTGCCAAAGTGTTTGTCGAGGAGTCACGCGGGTGAAGCAGCGCGAGATCACTCACCCGCTCACACGAAGAAAGAGCATCGTCGAAGGTCCAACGCGGGGAGGATTACGCGGGTTGGCATCGATCGTCTCAACCCGCATCACGAAGAGAAGGAATCGATAGAGTCACGCGGGACAGAGCCACGCGGGATCGCCTACCTGCGCGCATGACGGAGAAGTCTCGACGACGGTCCGACGCGGGTTGGCTGACGCGGGATGTGCCCGTCCATTTTTACCCGCGTCGACGCATATTCTTATTCGAAATGTTAATGTTTTTAAGGGCTTTTAAGACTTTTTAATGGAAACCATTAGGTTTTCCAAAGACATATAAATACTCTTGTAATCCTAAAGTTAGGGGATCTTGTCTCTATCTAATCACAAAGAACTTTTAGGTGAAAAATCTTATCTTGATCATTTTCTCTTGTGATTGTTTGATTATTGGGATCACTAATCATGATTAGCACCAAATCATCATTGATTCTTGGGCTCATCATGAAGAGTAGTGAGTAGTCATCTTTGGATTCATGGGTTAGGGAGACTAAGGGTGATTAAGCTAGATCTAAGGTGTTTTAGTCTTGATCCATCTTGTTCCTTGCTAGTAGAGTGCTTCTAATGCAACTCTAGAGTTGGCCTCTCTAAAGTTGAGCTCTAGGCATTTCATGCCTGAAAGGTGTTTGATGAAATGCCTGAACCAACTCTCCTAAGCTTTTAACATTATTTACCAAAGAGATTTGTTGTTAAAGGTGTTATGATGGCTAGTAGACTTGAGATAAATGATTACTTAGATAACATTCAACCAAAGAGATTTGATGCTTGAGTTATCTTAGTAAATGAACATTCATCTAGAGATAGAGTTTGTTTAGGATGGTGTCTAGGTCTAAGGTAGATAGATTGGTTGAAAGTTAACATCTTTAGATTGAAACTTGATCACCCAAGGTCAATTCCTTTAGCCCATGAGTTCTCTTATCTCATAAGAAAGAAAGCTTTGTCTTTTATTGCATTTTAGTATCATTCTAGTTCAAAAATCATCTCACCAATTGATAGCACTTAGATTAAGCATGGTCTTGCATTCCCTTTGCTTTAGAATCACTTAGAACTGGTTTGACATCCTTTATTCTACAACATTTGATTAGGAGCCTTGAAACTCTTATCATCAAATTGACGCCGTTGCCAAATTCTAAGTTGATTGTGACATTGAGATTTAGTCATTTGCTTGAGACTAAGTCAATTTTTGTTTAATTGTGTTATTGCTTTTCTTTTTTTTTCTCCCTTTGGATTTCAGGTGTATGAACACAAGGAGCAGAGGTCCAACAAACCTAGTTCCAAGAGTTGAAGACATTAGAGCACTTGAGAGGGAGATTGCAAGACAGAGAAGAGAAGTAGAGCAACAAGTTCATTTGCAAAGGTTGGAGTTTGATATGGAGAATCTGCCTCAAGATGGTGATGCCCAAAGAGGCATTGATCCAAGAGCTGATCACCTTCGACCACAGCGCCAGCCACAACATCCACCACGCCAAGCTCGCACCATTGGAGCCTATGATCAACCTCACATTAATGGTCATAGGTTAGGAATCAGAGCACCACCAGTGGAGAACAACAACTTCGAGATCAAGTCAGGGCTGCTCAACACCATAGAGAACAACAGTATCATGGTCTTGCTGCTGAAGACCCTTTTGATCACTTGTACAAGTTTGATAAGTATTGTGGCTTATCCAAGACAAATGGTGTTTCTGAAGATGCCTTCAAGTTGAAGCTGTTCCCTTTCTCTTTGGGAGACAAGGCACACCAATGGGAGAAGACTCTTCCAAGTGCCACTGTCACCACTTGGGAAGAGTGTAAGAGAGCTTTCCTAGACAAGTTCTTCTCTACTTCAAGGACAGCTAAGATCAGGAACGAAATCTCTGGATTTCAACGGAAAGGTCTAGAGAGTTTCAGTGAAGCATTGGAGAGGTTCAAGGGCTATTGGTCTCAATGCCCTCGTCATGGTTTCAGCAAGGAGAGTTTGCTTAGCACCTTCTACAGAGGAGCTCTACCACAGTGCAGAAATAGGCTTGACACTGCCAGCAATGGTTTCTTCTTGGGGAGAACCAAGGAAGAGGCAGAGGAACCGGTAGAGAACATGGCTAAGAGTGACTCGGTCTACAGTGAGGAGCATGATAGGGTCAACAGAAGTGATGATCAACAGACAAAGAAAGAGATCAAGTCCTTGCAATAACAACAATCAGTCTACTCAGGCTCAAGGAAGTTCTTCCTAAGCTCCAGCTTCAGATACAAGTGTGGATGCAATGTTCAAGAAACTCTTGGATTTTCAGGCAAAGAATGAGAAGACAATGGGGTATGAGTTCAAGAACATTCACTCCAAGATTGATGGAAGCTACAATGAGTTCAACAACAAGATCAGACATTTGGAGAACCAGTTTGCTTCAATGAATTCTCAACCAAGTCGCCAACAAGGGGCATTACCTGGAAAGCCAGAGCAAAATCCCAAGGAAACTATGAAAGCAATCACCCTACGGAGTGGTAAACAGTTATCTCCAAGAATTCTCACCAAGGATGGTGAAAAGCAAGGTGGGGAGGTGGCTATCAACATTGATGATGAAGTGGTGATTGTAGATGAAAAGGTTGATGAAGAAATTCTAGAAAAGATTGTTGAAGCTAAGGGTAAAGGAAAGGTTGGAGAAGAGAAGAGGACAGTGAAACATGGTGAAACTGCTACTCCAACAAAGGACTCCTCTTTTGTTCCTCCTCCCTATGAGCCAAAGCTACCATTCTCTGGAAGATTCAAAAGACATCTATTGGAGAAGTACAAGGCACTCTTTGAGAAACAAATGAGTGAAGTTCAGGTCACAATGCCCATCCTTGATGCTTTTATGCTGGTTCCTCAATACAGCAAATTCTTGAAGATGTGTTGTAGCTGCAAAGAAGAAAGAGATGGAGGGCATGATGATCCTTACCCACAGGTGCAGTGCCATTATCCAGAGGTTAGATGTTCCAAGGAAGCTAGTGGATCCAGGATGTTTCACCTTACCTTGTGCTCTATGACCCATGGTATTTGAACGGTGTCTTTGCGATCTTGGGGCTAGTGTCAGCTTGATGCCTTTGTCTATTGCAAAGAAGCTTGGATTTACTCAATACAAGAAGTGTAAACTCTCTTTGGTGTTGGCTGATAGATCAGTGAAGATTCCTGTTGGTATTTTAGAAGACCTTCCCCTGATGGTTGGTAACTTTGAGATCCCTACTGATTTTGTTGTGTTGGAGATGGGGGAGGAAGCCCAAGACCCTTTGATCCTTGGAAGACCATTCTTAGCCACAGCAGGAGCTATTGTGAATGTTAGACAAGGAAAGATTGATCTTCATCTTGAACAAGGGAACATTTTCCACTTTGACATCAATGAAGTGATGAAGAAAGAAGCCCATCCAGAACCAAGTTTTCTACATTGATGAAATGGATGCTCTAGCTGATGAGCTTCTAGAGGAGTTGGCACTTGAAGACTCTCTACAGCATGCTTTAACAATTGAGAGAGAAGTCCAAGTGATTGAGAACAAGGAAAGTGATGCCTATGTGAAAATGCTGGATTCTCACAAGGGGATTAGTGGTGAAGGTCAGAATGAGGAGCTTACATATGAGGCTCACCATGCTTCCTCGGCCACTCAACAAGAGAACCTCCAAGAGGATGATTGGAGTGAACTCAAGGCACCAAAAGTGGAGCTTAAACCTCTTCCCCATGGTGTAAGGTACGCTTCCTTGGCCCTAATGAAACTTACCCTGTCATAGTGAGTAGTGAGCTTAGTGAAGATGAATTGTCTAAACTTTGAATGAACTTAAAAAGTATAGAAAGGCAATAGGCTACTCACTAGATGATATTAAAGGGATATCACCTTCTTTATGCATGCATAGGATACATCTAGAGGATGAATCTATGACTTCTATAGAACATCAAAGAAGGTTGAATCCCAACTTGAAAATGTTGTTAAGAAAGAGATTCTGAAACTCTTAGATGCAGGAGTAATATATCCTATTTCGGATAGCAAATGGGTGTCTCATGTGCATGTTGTCCCAAAGAAGGAGGAATTACTGTGGTCAAAAATGATAAGGATGAACTAATACCAACAAGAACAATAATGGACATAGGATGTGCATAGATTATCGAAAACTTAACTCAGCATCTAGAAAAGATCATTTTCCATTGCCATTCATTGATCAAATGCTAGAGAGACTTGCAAAATCCCTATTATTGTTTTCTTGATGGGTATTCAGGGTTCTTCCAAATCCCCATACATCCAAATGATCAAGAGAAAACGACTTTCACATGCCCTTATGGTACCTTTGCTTATCGAAGGATGCCATTTGGGCTATGTAATGCTCCAGCCACTTTCCAAAGATGCATGATGTCTATTTTCTCTGATCTTATAGAGGATGTTGTGGAGGTATTTATGGATGACTTCTCTGTCTACGGATCTTCTTTCTGCTTGTTTGTCCAATCTTAGCAGGGTCCTCAAGAGATGTGAAGAGACAACCTTGTGCTGAATGGGAGAAATGTCACTTCATGGTTAAGGAAGGGATTGTGCTTGGACACAAGATTCCAGAAAGGGGGATTGAGGTAGACAAGGCCAAGATCGAAGTGATGATTGGATTATCTCCACCAAAGACGGTTAAGGACATTAGAAGCTTCCTCGGTCATGCTGGATTCTATAGAAGATTCATCCAAGACTTCTCAATGATAGCAAGGCCAATGACTAAGCTTTTATGCAAGGAAGCTGCATTCAACTTTGATTGGGAATGTCTGGAAGCATTCAAGAAGTTGAAAGACAAGCTGGTTAGTGCCCATTGTGCAGCCACCAGATTGGGATCTCCCCTTTGAGATCATGTGTGATGCTAGTGACTATGCTGTGGGAGCTGTTCTTGGTCAAAAGAAGGACAAGAAGACTCATGTGATCTACTATGCGAGTAAAACTCTTGATGAAGCCCAAATGAAGTATGCTACAACTGAGAAGGAGCTGCTAGCCATTTTCTATGCCTTTGAGAAGTTCAGAGGCTACTTGGTTGGGTCAAAAGTCATAGTCTACACTGATCATGCTGCGTTGAGACATCTCATGGCCAAGAAGGATGCTAAGCCAAGACTGTTGAGGTGGATCTTGCTGCTACAAGAGTTTGACCTTGAGATAAGAGACAAGCCGGGAGTCGAGAATGGTGTAGCTGATCACTTGTCTAGACTGAAGATTGATAGTGGGATCCCTATTGATGAAGGGCTTCCAGCAATTGAGCAGTGGTAGCGGTTTGTGAAACTGGAAAGAAGCTTGAAGAGGTGAAGGCAACTGAAGAGAAAGGTCCTTGGTATGCTGATCTGGTGAACTACTTAGCTTGTGGAAGAGAGCCAATGGGTCTTGACGGATATGCCAAGAAGAAGTTCTACAAAGATGTGAAGATATACTATTGGGATGAGCCTTACCTCTACATCCTTTGTAAAGATCAACTCTATAGAAGAGTAGTAGCTGAAGAAGAAGTCAAAGGGATTCTCACACACTGTCATGGATCATTATGGAGGTCATTTCGCTACTTTCAAGACTGTCTCAAAGGTGTTACAAGCTGGGTTTTGGTGGCCTCATATGTTCAAGGACACTCAAGACTTTGTCTCTAGGTGTGATTCATGCCAAAGAAGAGGAACATCACCAAAAGGAATGAGATGCCTCAAAACCCAATTCTAGAAGTGGAGGTGTTTGATGTGGGGTATTGATTTCATGGGACCATTCCCATCATCTTTTGGCAACAAATACATCCTTGTAGCTGTTGACTATGTCTCCAAGTGGGTAGAAGCTGTAGCAAGTCCTACCAATGATGCTAGAGTGGTGATTAAGATGTTCAAAAGCACCATCTTTCCAAGGTTTGGAGTTTCAAGAGTTGTCATCAGTGATGGAGGCTCCCACTTCATCAACAAACTGTTTGAAAGTCTTCTCAAGAAGAATGGTGTGAAGCATAAGGTTGCAACTCCCTACCATCCTCAGACAAGTGGTCAAGGTGAGATCTCCAACAGAGAAATAAAGTCTATTTTGGAGAAAACTGTGGGGACTACAAGGAAAGACTGGTCTATCAAGCTAGATGATGCACTTTGGGCTTATAGGACAGCTTACAAAACCCCTTTAGGAACCCACCTTTCAACCTTGTGTATGGAAAGGCTTGTCATCTACCAGTTGAGCTTGAATACAAGGCATTATGGGCTGTTAAGTTACTGAACTTTGACATCAAGAGTGCCAAGGAGACGAGATTTCTCCAACTCAATGAGCTTGATGAGATTAGACTGGATGCTTTTGAGAACTCAAAGATTTACAAGGAGAAAACCAAAGCTTTTCATGACAAGAAGATCTTGAAGAGAGAGTTTAGTGCTGGAGATCAAGTGCTTCTCTACAACTCTAGACTGAAGTTGTTTCCCGGGAAACTCAAGTCAAGATGGTCCGGTCCTTTCAAGATCAAGAGGTTAGGCCATATGGGGCAATTGTGTTATGGGATAAGAATGGTGGAGACTTTACAGTCAATGGACAAAGAGTTAAGCTCTACATGGGGACCACAATAGAGGAGAAAAGAATCTCGGTTTCACTCTCCGACCCCATCACCGCCTAGCCAAAAGGAAGCAAAGTCAAGCTAGTGACTTAAAACAAGCTCACTGGGAGGAAAGGAAGTCCATGTCTATCCTTTACAAAAAAAAAAAAAAAAAAAAAAAAAAAAACGCGGGTTGAAGCCACGCGGGTTCCTCTACCCTCGCACGAGAACTTGGTCGGGTATAGAGTCCACGCGGGTAGGCGTCACGCGGGTTACTTACCCGCGTAGCTTCCTCGATGGCTCAGCGCGTGGGTTGGAACGACGCGGGTTCCTTCACCCGCTCGTACGAATTGGGTCGGAGACGACGTTCCGACGCGGGTTAGCCCATGCGGATTGCCTTACCCGGTCGCTCGTCGATGGTTTGAAGCGGGGCGGAGTCACGCGGGTTGCTCTACCCGCTCGCACGACGAACACGATCGAAGACATTGTCACGCGGGGAGCGCAACGCGGGTCACGGTTGATATATGGTTTTTTCACATCATTGTATAGGTGTTTTCGTATTGATTCGAGTCCTTAATCCGTGTCAGTCTAGTCCTTTTTGATCTTTTACAGGTCTGGAGTTGGTAGAAGAATGAAGAGAGGGTTCTTGAAGAGAAGCTGTCCTTTTGGAGCATTTTGCGGAGAACACTCAAGATGAACAGTCCCGAGACTGTCCGCAAGCAGAACAAGCAGACGGAGTGATCCCGAGGTTGTTCCGACAAATAAGGAATCTTCTATTTTCGGGAATTAAGGCCCTGTTGCCCTAATATCTTTTCTACCTATTGGCGCCTCCATATAAAGACGCCACCTATCCTATTTTAATTCTTACTCTAGTTTTTACAAGAGAACTATTAGCTTTTGCGATCTGCAACTTGTAAGGGAGAAGAATCCATTCTCTCATAAAGAAGACCATATGAACCCTTTGTTTACTACTCTTATTATTATGCAGTTTCATTCAGGATCTATGTCTTTGATTGCTTGCATCATGATTGAGTAGTGATCTAGCTCGCCTAGGGTTTTTAGGGTGTCGAAATATGAGCTAAACATAGATAAGCTATTCTTGATTATTCTTCATCCATACTATTCTTAAGGCTTCCATTAATCTGATCACGTGATGTTAGATCCTAAGTTTATCGCCTATCTAACCGCTTAGGAGATAGCTTGACATGTATTGAATGAGCTTAGTATCCCTAATCAGCGAAAGTAGATATTAGGGTAGTAAGTGAACTGATCGGACCTGATCTCTAAGGCTTGCAGTCGTTTCTCATCTCAACGACAGTTAGATGATGGGATCGACCAGCAAAGAGATCACCACCACGACAGTGGGGTGTTCCAGCTGAGTGATCCGAGTTCTAGAAAGCACTGCATCGCGCTTGAATAATTTTTGGCTCTCGCTCAACACCCAATGAAATACCCTAGGCTAGCTTCTTGTTAAATTGAATCAAAAACTCTAGTTTACTTGTTTTCCGCGTCACCAATTGAATTGAAAACCATTTTCTTCTTAGCTTGATATGAAATTATAAGAGTAAAGTGTAGACTGGTCCTCTAGATTGAATCTAAAGTACTATAATCACAACTGTTAACTTGGCAGTAGAAAAGATTCATATTTAGTGTATCAACGGTGTTTCCTTCTACCCGCGTCACTCGGGTCTAACCCGCTCAGGTATGGTTTCTAACCCTAAACCCGACCGTTTCACCCCTAAAACTACCCTACCCGCGTCTCTCTCTTCCATTCCTCATCTCACTTTCACAAAACATCAAAACCTCCCTCACCAAATCACTCATATCTCAATCAATTCTTCACCAAATCACTCCATTTTCTTCCTCCAAATCTAAGCTTTCGCCCCTGTAGTCTATTTTCTTGTTTCACATCTACATTTCTTCATCCAAAACAAGGTATTGTATCCTAAAGTCAATTTCGTAGGTCACATGAACCTTAGAAATTTGAACTTGATATTTGATCATATCTGGTTGATACTTGTGAAATAGACTAGGGAAAGCTTATATATCATGTTGGGTTGTTGATTATATGGTGAAATTGAGTTGAATTTGAACTTTGAGAAATTAGGGTTCATGAGATTTGGGGATTTTTCGAAATTGCTTTATTCCCATATTATTGGTTTGGTTTGGTTTGGTTAGTTAGGGTGTTTGAGACCTTAATTAGATAGCTTACTAATTGGAGAACTCATTTGATGCTAAAAGTTTGTTCTTAAAAGCCTCACTCTTTGCTTTATGATCACATTTTGTGTGCAATGTGATAGTTTTGTTATACTGAATCATTATGAATGAATTCACATTTGCATTGTCAAATTTCCTTCTCCCATTTGCTTATCCTTTTCCAAAGTTTGAAATTTTTAGGTACAAATGGGGAGAAAAGGACCAACATAAAATGGAAGCTGAGAAACAAGAGCTTGCAAGGCAAGAGACTGCTAGACATGGGAAGTCTCTATCCTCAGTATCTACGCCGGGAGGAAACTTCTAGGCAGCAAGTATTGGCTGCAAAGAAAGAGAGAAGGCAAGCAAGTCGCCACTGCTGAGAGTGTGGATGCTGGTGATAGAAGGTCAGCCCACTCCAAAAGGTCAAAGGAACCGAAAGGCAGGGGGTAGCTCTTCCCAAGAGGAGGAGAATGAAGACATCACTGAAGAAGACCAAACCCCGCACAAGCGAGCCAAAGTGTCTAAGGGGAAGAAGGTCGACACTGAGAGGATAGAACCAAGACATCAACTGAGATGAGCTATATGGGCACTTGAAGAATGGTGTATTGTGGCATCCAACTCGATTTGCAGATATCAAGATCATGGAAGAGTTGGAGATAGGTGACGACATCAAGCAAATGTTGGAGCACATGAACATGCAAAGCTTCTTCACTATGGCCTATCCTACCTACGAAGATGAGTCTTGTTAGTTCTTGTCATCATTGGTGGCTACTTTTCACACCGCCAAACATGTGAGGAAAGGATGGGGGAAAGATCAAGTCAAGATCCATGGGAAGGTTACAACATGACCTTCAAGTAGATTTGCGACAACGCCCTTGAGTCTTCAGGATTTGGCGGAATAGCCATCCATATCCTAGATGATGCCCCTAGAAGAGGTATTGCTAGAATGTTGTTTGGA